>NC_086237.1:18514836-18852836 GCF_036321145.2 Pelmatolapia mariae | reverse complement strand
CAGCTGGCACCAGCAAGTGACCCTAATCAGTGGCCAGAGGAAGGACACAGCTAAGTGAAAACACATAGATGGCCATACAGAAGTTGCACCTATGCTTCCGTACATAAAACCATCCTCGTGTGTGTTCGTGTAACCCCACACTAGCATTTGAGATTTGGGTTAGGGTGCAAAAACAAGGACACAGAAACACACACACAGCTGAGCTTAAAATCCAATTTCTTATGTAAGTGTGCTCAGTGCTTGCGCACATACCTTTTTGGCAGACTGGTGGATGTAGGCAGCTGAATGTGTATCCAGCGTGAATCCGTATGGAGATAAAATAGTCGTAGTCAAGTCATGATGCTCTTGTACTCTGAATAAACATGTACAGTAGCTGCGTGATGCGTAAGTATTGTTGTAAAGCTACTGTGAAGATTAGCTTTCCAAAATAATCTCTGACGTTGCCTTTTGCTGAAACATTAGTCTTAAATTTAAGTTGATCAAATAAATAAAGGTGCAGAATTAGGTCAGGTCCCTTTTATTTATACTTTACAGCTTCTGTGTAACTATGATCTGTCAGGAATCACTTTTCTGGTGAAATATTTAAGGTATCATTTCCTTCACTAAAATCAGTGTTCACTGTGAGAGGTCGTCATAATAGTAATCGACAGTAATAAATGAAACCCAAACCTCTTCGCCACAGGAAACTGCCCCTCTTTTGGGTTGTAAACAGGTAGCAGTAACATTGACGCTCCAGTTTAATTACTGCAAACTACTCCCCAGTGCTCCTTCTATCTCTCTAATAGCATTTCCTCTGCTGTCTGAAATAGTTTGTGGCTACCACACTAGGCCCTCCATCATTTAAACTGTCTATTTGGGGAACATTCAACCCTCCAGAACTTGAATCACTCAGCCCTGTGAAAAAAAATTTGGTATGCATTCGTCTGAGTTAGGTGCCTCTGCACTAACAAGCTCAATGGCCTTCGGTAATCCTCAGGCCTCGGTCTTTTCTCCTTTCTGAAGTGCTTTTCTCTCTCTTTTTTATCTCCTGTCAAGGCTGACAGCTCCACTGTGCATCAGCATGTTCACCTGGGGCCGAGCAGAAGGGCAGATAGAGATAATATTGACAGAAGTCGTAGTCCGACAAAGATAAATGATGTCACCGAGAAAGAAAGGAGTGGAGAGAAAATTGGACAAGAAATGTAAGAATTGAAGAAAGAAAGTGATGGAATTTGAGCAAGAAAAAGAGGTAAAGAGGCCAAGGTGAGGTCTGGGTGCACAAAAGTAGGGCTTGAGCTAAGGCTTTATTGATTCTGTTGGCTTTGTCTGTCACCGCCCAGGGGACACACTTGGCCTATGATGTATGGCTGCTTCATTCTCTGCTGCAGCAGCAGCAAGGGACACAAGTCAGGGAGTCAGCCACTACAGGGACCTTGTTTTACGCTGCTGGTACAGCAGAGCCAGGGCAGCCCTCCGAGCCATGTACATCACAACTCCACTGAGAGGTGGCGCGACCCAAAGAAAGCAAAAGAGACTTCCACCTGCTCGTTGACCTGAAGGAACATGGCTTCCAGCTAAACTTCATTAATCTCCCACTCCCGCTGTCCGGCAAAAAATACACGAACGAGTCGTCGATAAATAAAACCCATACAGATATTTTTGTATTTCTCTCTGGTGTGAAAAAAAGAAATGTACAACTTAACCCATTTCAAGAGATGAAGTCAGAGTAAGTGCGCATACGTACACACACAGATGGCCGCACATCAAAGCATTGATAGCTGTCTCTCTCTGCGCGAAGGCAATTTGCTCTGCCCAAGATCTTGCGCACCGGTAGCATATAAATAAGCTTGGCACCATGTGGTCGGAGAGCACAGTAACAGCCCGTCAGGTTAGATGAGGACAATAAAGTTGTCTACTTGCACACCCAATGAGTGGCACATTTTGAGAAAGTAGTACACAGAGATACTGATGTTGTCACTGAGACACTCACGCAGGCAAATACTGGGGTTATTAGTATTGATTTAATGTGCCTTGCTTAACTCCGCTAAGCCACAGTTTGATGAGACTTTAATTCATCAACATACTCTCTCTGTTGAAGGTGTCGGGCACTGAGCCCGGGCATTGTCTTCACAGACAAAAAGGGATTAACTAACTTCAGATAAAAGTTTGGGTCGAAAACACGCACAGATCTCCTCATCAGTATACATCTCGAGCCTTCAGAAATGTGCACACGTGAGAGGTTAACGGTAGGACAGGAACGCCTCTGGCGCTCAGTGAATCTTTCTTTGGAGCTTCCACTTGCTATTTCACACTCATTTTACCTTTCAAACTACATTTGCACATAATCCAATTAAGTCACGGGGTTAGCAAAAGAACTGTTGCTGATGATTTAAGTTTTTGATGCATGGGCACAGAGAGTTCCGCGGTGCCTCTTCCCGTATGCGGTGCAGATGGATCACCGCTGAAGTCACCATCCTCCACTTGTTTTGCCCTGCAGGTGTTGTGTGCATAGTATAAATTTCACAAATAAAGCCATCCATCTCTCCCTCTGGTTAACACTTCAGACGCTAACAACAGTTAACTGCTTTGAGAAGTCTTAAGCATCCACTAATAGGGATTATATGGAGTGTAACTGGGCTATAAATTGCAGAGAGGTGCACAGTCAAATAGCGTGAACAGAATAGAAGAATACACCAAACAGTTTGCCTCTCTAAAACCCGTTTGTGTCTCAGAGAACATTTAGGTGATGCCGGGTCGAGAAGACAGTTTTATTTAGTTTATTATTTTGATAGTGCTGACATTCAATTGAGACACACTCGATGAGTGTTTCACATCAATCATGAAAATAGAGGTCTGCAAGCCAGCAGTTATTACTTTGCAAAGAGACCAAGCTCGTGAAAAATGGCCCCACATTTCTATAATAATCGAGCCGCTGTGAATACTGGCACAGCGCTAAACAAATGCGTTAATACACCAATTAAAACAGGGGCCCGGCTGCACTAATGCACCTCTAAAAATTGTGCTGCAGTCATAATACCTGCTTGTGATTCTAGTCTTTTTTTTTCTTTTTTCTTTTTTTTTTGCATCAGTCTGTTATTCTGTGCCACAAGCAGCTCATGAGCCCCGGTACCTTAAAATAAACCCACTTCCACATAACCCATTTCCCACAGCCATTTTACCCCTCCTGATCTTTCCTGA
This sequence comes from Pelmatolapia mariae, assembly GCF_036321145.2. Taxonomy (NCBI): domain Eukaryota; kingdom Metazoa; phylum Chordata; class Actinopteri; order Cichliformes; family Cichlidae; genus Pelmatolapia; species Pelmatolapia mariae. Next base: position 18,849,659 of record NC_086237.1, on the reverse strand, counting down.
TCACTTTATCCTTTTTAACATAGCTAAAAGTCACCAAGGTGTGATGACAGCAAGAGGCTGAAATGCAAAAAAATAAAAAAGCTTCTTAAAGAGAAGAAAAAAAAGAAGAAGTTGGAACCAGTGCAAGTCCCCAGCCTTGGTGTTACTGTATGCAGAGAAGTTGCTTATCAGTTTCACAAGGGGGCAATGTTGCCATTCACTTCATGAATCCAGGTCTTCTCAAGAATTAGTTTTCATTTTCCTTTTAGATGATATCATGCACGAAACAAAATTATGTTATTCCTCATGAGCAGGAGGGAAGTATTAACAACAGTTTCCCAGTTTCTCTTCTTGGTTAAAATTAGCAGAGTGCTGATACAGGGGGCAGTCCCTCCATTGTGCTCGCAGCACACTGGGTCCCTGTTAATTTCCCAGCTCAGTGGCGAGGCAGTCATTATCTGAGGATGGGCATCTACAATGGATAATTATTCTGGGAAAAGGATTTCAAACTGTGGAGAAAATACTGCTTTCAACACAGGGGCCTGAATGCTCAAAATCACTGGCTAGCATTTAGTCACTGTCATTACGTCTTTCTACCCCCCACCCCCCCCCCCCCCCCCCAAAATAAATAAATAAAAAAAAAAACCCAGTAGTGATTTGGACCAACCCCTGAAAAAATAATTCCCCCACCCCCCCAGCCCCCCTACATAATTCTATATTTATTGCTGTTTTAAATCTCATTTCCAAATGAGCTTGCTGGCTGGAGAGACCAGATAATAGAGTGTGTAATTTGAGTGGACCACTAGGCAGAACAGGAGAGTGGACACAAACAGAAATGCAAGCAAACCAGCGAACACAGGTGCATACACATAAAACATACACGCAAATACACTGTGAAGGCTGTGACGTGTTTTACTTACTGTTGAGCCGACATCAGTAATTACTTTCTTTTGTTTCAAAGGTAGCTTTTTCGTGGTGGTGGTGGTGGGTGGGTTGTTTTAAATTGTCTCTCTCTTTATGAGAAAGTGTATTTAAATCCATACCAAACGCTTCCCTGAGAGTCCATTTATCTTTATTCATACACTGACTTAAAAAAATGATGAATAGGTTGGCTGTCCAACTGTGATAACAATCCCCTTCTACTGCCAATCATTTTAACAAGTTAAAAGATAAATTACTTGACATAACGTCATGTCAGTCTTATCTCTACCTTTTATGTGCAGATCAATACTGTGGTCAATTTCTTTCCATTTGAAGCGACTTCATTACAGCAGTTCTAGGCAAAGCTAAAAGTTTAGACAGACCCCGTACTCGCTCTGTAGCGCTGACCCTCCCTGAGTTTAATTTCTTCATATGCATTACAAAATTGCACAAAAACTAATTCCTTTTGCCGTGTACCTCATATCACGTGGGGGAAAGAAATCCTTTAATTGATGCCCAGCAGTTCTGCGCACTAAACTCAAATAAACCCAATCATACAAGACTAAAAGAACATTATTAATGACTTGGAGCAACTTCACTCATAAACTCCCAGATACAAATACTACACAGCGTTCTCGTTCCCCTGTCTCAGTCAAGATTGACCACCCAGCAGGCAAGTGAGGAAAGAAGGAAAATTTTGAAAAATGCATTATATCCTAATAAGGTTAGCCTTGTAAGCAGATAAAGGTTAAATAGAATAAGAGGAATTCTCCCTGGATCTGGAGTAAACGGATGACAACAGTGTGCTCTGATTTGTTTCTGGAGTACTGGTTCTGTTCAGTATAATTGGCCATACGGTCTGCAGAACACAGGTGATTTGCAGATAAGTGGGTCTGCATGGGGCCTGGTTCAAGCCAATGCTCAGCCACTAACGTCAGCAGTAGCTTTCTTTCTTGTTTCAACTCATTAGACCTGAGTGCTGCACAGGGACGGAGGTGGGAACCGTCGACCCCTTTAGCACAGCGGTAGAAATCTACATGTATAATTTCTATTAATTAAAAGAAAAATACAGTCATACTTTAAAAGAAAGTTACTGTTTTTCTTATTATCGTAGCCTGTAGGTGTGGGTGTTGTGAGGGTGAGATGTGAGAAGAGACAGTGATCGAAAATAAGCATCATAATAAATTTTAGGCTCTGTCTAAAAAGCTAAACCTAGACACTGTCGCTTGAATACACCAGGTAGATGCTTGGATTTTTCTCGCTCTCACCTCCTTGCAGTGTCAGTCCCTTTCTCAGAGATGTATCATTATTCATGTGTCAGTGGATTACATGTCCCAGTTGGCTGAAGATTAAAGCAAAGGTATGCAAGAAGGACAATTTCAGCCAACATCTTTTTGCGTTCTTATTATTCTTCAGTCAGTTATACCCCTACCTTTGCTGTGCTTTATATTAAAATGTACCAGCACTTCTAAAGGCTGTTTAGTCACTTAAATGAATCACTTAGATCAGAAGGCCAACAATGAGTATGGAAGGTTTTTAAATGTCGTGGCCTTGGATGATGTCGGCTGCATTATATGAGCTGTGAAAGTGCTCGGATGTTAAACAGAAGGAATCTTGCCGTCATCTAACCAGAAATCTCCCTTAGAGATCATAGCACAAGATAAGCACTACAGTTCTTCTGTTGACAGGAAGCATTTGGAAGCACCATTTCTATGAGAATAAATCATCAGCTGTGCATTTGTCCATTATTGTCTTATTGTCTTTCCCATTAACTGTAAGCATCTCTTTCAGTGTACTTGACCTCCTCAATTAATCGCCCCTCCTCTTACTTTTTCCATGAAATGTTTAGCCTCTTCCTCTCTGTCCAGCTCTGTGACGCTGCATATTCCCTTTCCATCTTAAAGAGTCTCCAGTGGTGCCTTTGTAAAAGATGAAGCAGTCATCATGTCAATGATCTATGCCACTTCTATATCTTTTCTTTCATTTTGAAAAACTGCAAGCAATTAGCCTGACTTTGATCAATAGTTAAATATTATTTCTACAGAAAAAAAAATGACAGCTTGCCCCTTCTGGTAGGGTGCCGAGGGGAGTGACTAAGTTCCTGGGAAAGCAGATTAGATTATCTTCAGACTAGCGGCTTCCCACTGTTTCCAGTCTTTGCGCTAAGATGAAATTTAGTTGCAAATTGTAGGATATAATGCAGAAAGTTACTGCTCCCAGCCAAGAAATATTCCAGCACAAAACAGACAATTTCTTTTTGAGAATTCAAACTAGTGGCTAGATAATACTAGATGGCATGTATTGGTTTGTGAACCTTTAAAGTGATGACAGACTGAGTTTTATTTTAGCCACAGACCAGAACCATGCTACACATTTCCTCCCACATCTCAGTCCCATTTTGCTAAGCTAAAAGGTTAAACTGTGTCTTTAACAATTACAATTCATTTTTTTCAATGTTGTTATGTAATGTTTTATTTTTAATGTTATTGCTGGTTAACAGCATTGCCTCACAGCATGTCCTGGGTTTAAATCCAAGCTGGGGCTTTTCTGTGTGGAATTTGCATGTTCTCGCCATGCGCTCCAGGTACTCCGGCTTCCTCCTGACTTTGCATGGGATTAGGATAACTGGAGACTATAAATTGGCTGTAGATGTGAATGTGAGCGCGACCAGCCGTCAGGATCTCTGTGTTAGCCCTGTAACAGACTGGCGAACTGTCCAGGGTGTGCCCTGTCTCTTGCCCTAAGACGGTTGGGATGGGCTCCATCCACCTCCTCCCTAAAACCCTGACTTGGATAAGAGAAACAAAATCAGTGGGTGGATGGTTTTTTTTATTTGAAATTAAAGGCACAATTGAAGCCAAGCTGTTTTAGCTCTATATTCAGAATTTCGGTTGTAGCTGCAATGTGTTGACTTCTTTACGTAACTGCGCCATATCAGAATTCACCAAGAAACTGCTGCATTGGGAGAAAGGTAGTCAAGAAAACTGACTTGATGGGAAAAAAAAAGAAAAAAAAAAACTTCAGCCACACAACCACCCCACCCCACCCACTCAGACATATAACCACACCACACACATCCACCGTCTCATCACTATTGCAAGGACATCACCTCCTCCCCCACCATACCTTTTATTTTTCCTCTGCTTCTCTCATTATTTCTCAGTGTCCACATCTCTTCCTTCATCTTTTCTCCACACCCCCCCCCCCCCCCCCCCCTTCTCTCTTATTTTCTCCCGTGTTCCATCTCCATCGCGGGCCAGCCTGATGTGTGGTTGTAAGAGGAGCTGTTTTGACCTGACATTGGGTTTGTTCAGCACGTCCATCCACTGCTGCTGGAGGCCCTGTGGGGTCCTCTGCGGTCGGGGCTTGTTGCTCGTGTAGTGCAGTTCTCCAGCCAATACACTCACTCAGAATACAAACCTGGAACTCACCTCTGAAGAAGGAAGACAGGGACAGGGGTAACAGCTGTGGATCAACACCGCTTCTCCTTCCCTCCATTTGCATCGACCCGCTTTATTTTTTCACTCACACAACCCCCTTTCTCTGTCCACCTCTCTCTATGCCTCGATGCATACGTACAGTACACAGACTCGAGTAGTACAACAGCCCTGGGCGAAAACCTAACATACAAGCTTCAGCTCAGCCTTGTTTGAGGCTGCACACACACACACACACACACACACGCACTCGCAATATCAAGCTGAGATTCCCAGAGCTGTTCTCTGCAGTTGCATTGAGCTCTGTATAACGTTCACCTTTACTCTGACTTTGCTTCCACTTAATAAATCTCTGTCCACACATTCACTGTAGCTTTTGATCAGAAGTGATCTCCCTTATGTATTTTGTTATCTGGATTATAAATCAGACATTAAGATGTTTTGGATTTTAGAATCATTTCTACTTTCTCCTATTTATTCAAATTGAATTATCAGATGATGAAAACATAATTGGTTGAGTGTCTAATCTGATAGCTTCTAATTCTTGCATTATCCATCTGATTTTTATCAATACCACTGACATGCAGTTGGGTCATTTAGTCATGATGACCAATCTCTTTCATAATATCTACTTCAATCCCTCAGGTGCCCACAGCAGTATCCCCCCTTGCTGTGGTTGTGCAACACACTAAATATTTATAATTGATTAAGATTATTTGCAGTTGGTAATGATAGAACTGTTAACACCAAGAAATAAATAAGACCACCGCCACATTTGCAGCAGGTTTGCTGGAGCAGCGAAATACACGGTTTTACAGTAATTGATGAAGCACCAGTATACAGTATTTCATATGCTGAGCAATTTTCTAATTGGCCGAGGGGTAGCAGGTTGTTGTGCAGCCCTGCAGCATCATCACTGAGGGGAAACGTTTGCTCATCAGGGAGAAAGAAAAAAGGGAAGAATGCAGTGAATTATGACTCTGTTTAAGATGTAGAATGAACAGAGTTTATCAATGTTTAATGATAAAAAACTGAATGGCTGTATGCTCTGTATTCTTTGCTTCGCAGCAGTGATGTTTTTCTTTCATTTTCCTGCTGAAGAATGTGCAGTTTAAATATGAAAGAGTGGTCCCAAGTTTGGAAGACATTTGGGTGAGGTTATGCAGTGTGTGCACATGCACAGCTCCTATATGGTCGCCTCAGTGCTAAGGTATGCATTGAATATTTTTGCATAATGCTTTTTCTTTTTGCAATAGCATGCTCTGTCAGATGTTTTGTATGAAGTTATTGTCAATTGGAACCAAAACACATGAAAATCACATAGAAAATAAAATATGTATTCATAATAGAGTTGTTGACTAGCGATATCTTTTCCAGTAAGCATTTAGCAAAAGCTATAATCATGTTGTTTTTTTGGGGGGTTTTGTAACAAAAACAAAACCTTTTTTTTTTTATCAGCAAAAATGTATCTTGGTGGGTCATCCTCTTTAAATTCAAATTCAGTAGTGAGTAAAAACCAAATCTTTTTTTAAAGCTCCTGTAATCCAAAAATCCACCCATTCCATTTTAAATCACCACAGACAGCAGGAATAATGAATCTTTCACTATGTGTGCATCATAAACATGTAAACACATTGGGCTGGGAGGTGCAAGAGTAATGAGGAGCACCCTAAACAGTCTGTCATCATCTATGCCTTTAGAGTGGGTCCTTTACCCAGGCTCCTGCAAAGTATATTGGTAGCATTATAGCATAGCGCTCCTTAATTTATCAATAAAAGAACCAATGTGTCACTCCAGCAAACACACAGCCAGCTCTTGCATTCAAGATAACCAGACCTGTCATGTGAATTTTATACTCTGTCTCCTCGCTCTGTTTGTGCAGTCCCTCTTTCTCGCTTTCTTGCCTTTCATTTTTTTCCCCTTCCTTTGGAAATTCAGATGAAAGCTCATCCCGACGCCACAACGGCTTTTCATGGGCACGAGTCCACCGTAATATTCTGATTTCATTATAGTTTATTACAGATGAATTATTCCCAATAAGCTATTTTAATATGGTGCTCCTCTGTTGCACCTATTCCTGTTCTCTCTCCATAATACCACTAGCAGGACTCGTGCCATCCACCATATGTTGTTGGATGCTACCTGTAGCAGGTGCTGATACAAACTCTTCTTCTACAGTAGTTTCCACTCCTGCTCCCCCGCAGCCCCCTCTGTCTGTAACACTTGCAGGCTCTGTTTCTTCTTTGCAGAAATATTACAAAATTTAACCTCTGATCCAATTGCCAGCATTCTTCTGAGAATGACAAACAGTATTAAAATACATTAAAACGCAGAGTTGACAGACAAATCCAAGGAGGGTAAACAACAGCTAACAGTGGTGAAAGGCAATATAATCCCTATGTGCTGAACTCCATACAACACTCTGTACTGTGTGTGTCTGTGTATGTGCCCTATGCAGGATGGCTGTGGCTGTGCAATAAAGACCAGACTACAGCTGTGAGAGAGAGGAAGAGAGAGAGAGACAGAGATCCCATCACCAAATCCAATAAGATGAGTAGAATTTCATAACAGATGTTCAGCTTGGATATGACGGCTCCATCAATAACCACCCCACATGTGAGAGGCAGAGGGGTGAGCATGACGCAGTCAAAGTCATACAGCCATGGCAGAATCTATATCGGATTGTTTCACAGTTCCACTGGCTCGAGTCCTCTCCCCGCTTCGTTCTCTCCAGCGCTTCTTTGTTCTTGCTGATGCCTCTCTTTCATTCCCGCTGCCTCTCTTCCTTTCACCTTCACTTTTTTTTTTTGTATGTGTGTGTGTGTGTGTGTGTGTATGTGTCTTGACAATAGAAATGTCCAGTCTTTCTTCAATGGAGCACGGAATTACATCTCAAGTGGTCTGGTTCAATACTGCTGTCCACTCTTGTCGCAGAGCAAGTAAGATGTTAGCTAAAAAAAAATGTTGCCTTAGTTTTGATTTCCATTACAGCCTCTCTCTGTGTCTTAGACTTTCACTCCTTTCAATTGAAATTATGTTCATTTGACAAGCATCTTGTGAGAAGTTTAATTATTAAGGTTGGAGTGTGGGAACTTTCCAGTAAATGCAGGTGTGTTACATTTAAACAATTCTGACTGAAATGTATCAACAGATCTGGAGTCTGTAGTGACAATCTTCGATTTGCACATGAGAAGCAATCAAGAAGAAATCTCTGACCTTCAAAAATAGCAGTTCCTTAAGTGACCACCTGAGGTGGCTCCAATGGTAAATCATTCCTCACAGATCCAATGTTGCAATAACAAATGTTTTTACAGAAAAATAGGAGTTTCAGTATTTAAAGCTATTTTCCTTTTGCATGACGAATGTGTGTGTGTGTGTGTGTGTGTGTGTGTATAGTGAGAGGGAATGGGTGTGTGTGTACCAAGGCTTAAATTTAGCATTATTAAGAGTTTGGATGCTTCCAGTGACAGATGGGCACTGTTTAATCCTTTTTCAGAGTTTGGTTGTACTAAAAGACATTCAAATGATTAAGTTTTTTAGTATTTTCAGCATCCCATTTCTTGTTCTGTGAGTTGCAGATCAAACTTCATTCATATCATGGCTTCCAGGCTTGACTAGGAGTATGAGCTGATGACTCCTGCCATCTCTAAACCCATGTCAACATATAGGAAAAATTTATTTAAGAAAAAGTGTCTTTTGTGTTAACCAGCAATGATTAGCTGAGTAGATACAAAGAAGAGAGCACCCATAAATGTGGAACAGGCTACTCCTGAGACTAGGAGTGGAGACTTTGTCCGTAAAAAGGTTTAAGAAAAGTTTCTGATGCTCCAGATAAAGAAAGTTCAGAGGAAGGATCACAATCTACAGGAGCAATTGGCCAGTCCATCAAAAGGTTCACACAGACAGACAACCAACCATTCACACTCACATCCACAATTTAGAATCATGAATTTTCCTAACATACATTTCGTTGTACTGTTTGAGGAAACCTGGAGAAAAATGTGAGACTAGGTAGAACATAGAAAGGCATGAGGCCCAAGTCCATGGGAGGGAAGGCTTCTGTGGGAGCAGCACCACCCTGAAGACTCGTAAAGAACCTGCATGACCCTCAAATCATGGAAAATAAATAAATAACATTTTTTTTGTTATTTATTGCTAAGGTATTGCTGAGAATTGGATACTTGGGTCCATTTGTGACCCTGTCCATAGCATGGTCACCACAATTGTAAACATTCATGCAACTCCACAAAAAGTGCAAAAGTAAATTTTGAATTTCTTAATGAATCCTTGAAAAATAACAAAACCCAGCAGATTGTATGGCTGACAAGACAGCAGAAGGATAACTGCTTTTAAGCTAACAACTGGGTACTAATGGCATGATAAAAAGTTTAAAAACAGTATCAGCAGTTCATACTCTTCCACTGAACAGACATCATATACTACCATTAGCTTGTTACTAATTGTTAGTTGATGAGTCCTTTGCTTTGCCTGTGAATATATATTTGACCATCAAGATATTTTCTACAAGTGGTTTTCATAACAGTCGGCACAGAGCTACTGCTGAACTGTGTTTTGTGGACACTGTGGCATGGTTATTGTCAGATGATCATTGGTTTTGCCAAGGATTAACAGTGTACGTCTGCTAGACGAGAAGGTTTGAATCTAAAACCTTCTCAAAACTCTTTAAACCATTTTGTATTTTTTAATTCATTTTCCTTTTTTAAAGGCATCAGACGTTCTTTGTTAATGATAAAAAAAAATCTGAAGGATTTCAGCTTTTCTTCTTTTAAAGCAAACATCATTTTGTGCTAGGGAATTCACAGGCCTTCTGGACTCCTAACATGGCTATGACAGTGCTTTGACCTTCAAACACTTCACAAACTGAGAGAGAGATACTAAATATCATTATGTTGTCATTTCATCGTTATTGACCTCCAACACATTTTATTAGATTTGATGTGAACATTTCTTTGAATTTATTCACTTTTTAGACTGGTTGCGTAATGTAAAAAAAAAGTTAGATCACAGAATTCTATTGTTTATATTAATATTTATATATAAATTGTGTATAAATTATATTTAATAGCATATAATGTTATTTACTATGCCCCACTAATAGATTGGTTGCTGTAATGTTGCCTGGTCAGATGAGTTCTAATTTCTACTGTGACATCCAGAAGGTAGAGCCAAAATCATCAGTAGTTCAGTCTGATGGCAGCAGTATAACAATGATGAGGATGTTTTCTTGTCACGCTTTAGTACCATTTAGTCACCACACTCCCTGCCTGAGTAATGTTACTAGTCATGTCCATCCCTTTATGAGCACTGTGTACCCATCTGCTGGGTATCAGGATAATGCGCCACGTCCCGAAGTTTAAATCATCTCAAAGTGGTTTCTTGAACATGACAGTGAGTTCACTGTACTCAAATGGCCTCTACAGTCACCAAATCTCAATCCAGTAGAGCAGGATGTGAGATTTTCATCATAGATATGCAGCAACTGTGTGATGCTGTCTTGTCAATATGGACCACAATCTCTGAGGAATGTTTCCAGCAATTTGTTTAATCCATGCCACGAAGAATTAAGACAGCTCTAAAGGTAAAAAGGGTCCAATGTGGTGCTAGCAAGATATAATTACTGCAGGTGGTGGCATATCAAAACTGCCTGATGATTGGCAAGGCTTGCTTCTAGGTAGACTTTGCATATTGAGTTACTTCTGTTATTGTTTTCACGTCCATCATCCGAAGTTTCCCTTTCCTGGTTTACCTAAGTTGAAAAGTCTTCTTCACAGTGGGTGAGCGCAGTGGCGCGTCACAATGGTGCTGCATCTGTGTCTCTCTAACCACTTTAATGCCTTACAACGATCATTAATATTGTACTGTGCTATTTGATCAGCCATAATGGACTTATCACATTATAGTAAAATATTAACACCTTCAGTAGAACAAATGAAATCACAAAGCAAAATAATTTGGCTTCCTGCTTATGACAAAAACATCTTTTTTCCCCTTCTTTTTTTCTGTTCTTTTGTCTTTTTGCTGGCATTAAAGTGATATTTAATCTTACAAGAATATACTGTATACCACACACATCAATGAGAGCACCCCATTACACTGAATTTATTTGTCTGCTGCTCTTTCTTTTCTCATTTTCTCGCTGTGATTTATGTTATTATAGTCACAGTACAATACAGTGCTAGGAATACATGCTGGGGCCGGGATTTTTCTGCTCAGGCATCAAAAGAACTATCGTTCTCAGCTCATATCGCGTTGGTTTTGAGAGTCATTAGTGCATGCCAAACATATTTATCAAAAATCAGCACAAGCGGTGTGCGTAGCAAACTTGATAAACAGGGGTTTATATCAAACATCCAGTTCTGTCAAGTGTGAAAGTGATATATTTTAAGAACAGCTCTATCTATTATCAAAATATTTTACTGGCATATATTTTTTCTCCCAGCTGTCAGCAGGCAACCAGTCCTCTGGAATGATGACATAACCCACATTAACAACTTCTTACTAACGTTTACATCAGAGCCTGTGGTAATTTTGGAACAAAGAACACAAGACGCACTGTGAACTCCATAGGAGCAGGTGTCACACATATTTCTCAGACAAAACTCACCGGATCCTTTGCTCACACAGGGCATAAAGGGCTAAATTTCATCAGCTACAAACTGCTGAAGAGAAGAGAAGAGAAGAGAAGAGAAGAGAAGAGAAGAGAAGAGAAGAGAAGAGAAGAGAAGAGAAGAGAAGAGAAGAGAAGAGAAGAGAAGAGAAGGAGGGTCCTCACAAAAACAGGTGGGTGAGCGCAGAAAGGGATGACGGGACAGCAATGGGAGCCATCTCTGATTGGAGAATTCCTAGCCTCGGTAAACCTTTCTTCTCTCTCCGCCATGTGCAGAGTGTTGATAAGAGACATCATCCCAGTGACTCATTAATCAACTGTGAAATGTACAGCTACCTGCCGCTTTCTTATTCCCATGCCCCCAAAACCTCTCCACTACCTGCCTCCTCTGCTTCTCCTCTTCCAGTCTTCTGTGGAAAGAAGAAACAAACTGGACTCCACAAGGATCCCTTATGGAAAAAAAAAGAGAATATTGCTCTTCTAGCAAATTTCCTGCTTCAAGATTTTTCCCGTTCCCTGTCATAGCCGCATGCACAAAGCCCTGTTTACACGTGTATTTGAACACAGAGACAAGCGTTACCACACATTCAATGTTTAAACACAGGAATGCAAGGATACGAGAGAAAAGAAGCACCCAGAAGTCTTCTGCTGGTTTGTGCTTTAAAGTTAGTTTAAAGAGCACTTCGTTCTACCCTATCACAGCAGCTTAAATTACGCACATCCAGAAAGATAACTCTGTCATTTGCCTTTACATCCAGCATCCAGTCCCAGCTGCCACAGATCACTTTCCCCCCTACAAAAGCACTTTATTCTGCCTCTTTTCAAACTGTCCCACTGCTGCACTTCTACACCGGTAATATCTCTGTAAATTGTGCAGTGTGATTTGTAGACCTCTTGCATATACATTCTCTTAAGCTGTGTAAGAACTGCTGATCAGCTGTCTTTTTCACCCCAAACTCAGACCCTCTACAGGGAGGGGGTGGATATAAAGGGAGGGGAGATTTGAATTTTTATGACTTTATTTGCATTTTTGACATGTCAAAACCTTTAATTTATCTGCCTGTTTTGATTGCCTATATGGGACGCTGACTGTATAATCACTCACAGTGCCTCATCAATTTTTCTGAAAAGTAAGCAACAAACTGACCAAACGCACACTTGATTAATAGACTGGGTGGGATGGACAATATTGTTCTTGTGACAGCTACCCAAAAGGGAAGTGTGGAGAGATTTAAGCTGTAAATTTTTTGATTGTGAACATTCTAAAATAAACACAGCACGGCAGAAGTTCACATGCAAATTGCATTAATGAAACAGGATATACTCCGAACAGGTAAATGCTTTCATTTACTTCTGCGGTATCCTGCAGAGACATGAAGAGCTTTGTTTCCTTCTGCACAGGGAAGAAAAAACTGAAAGAAAAAAATGTAAGTTGTCACATTGGTGGAACATGAAATGCCACTCAGTGATTTCTATAACGCCTAAACATCGCTATCATCCAAGTACAAACTGTTTGCATTTTACCTTCTTCAAGTATGAATCCTGCCTTAGACTCCACTGAGCTCTGAATTATTCAGGAGCAAAGCGAAACAGGGGTAAGTGGCTGCAAAAGGAGGAACCAAGTGTCAAACTGGACACACACGCCTCGTCATAAAGACCTCGAATGCTGTATGCTATATATAGAGATAATTCAATCTGAAAAAGTAAGCATATAAAAATAATAAGGTTATCTTGATATAAAAAGGACTAAGGTTTGTTGAGGAGAGCACTGGGTTGTGTCCATGAGTGGGTCTGGACTAAAATATATTATGCTTATATTGTATTATGGACTACTGAGGCTGTTCTTGCTGGAGAATTGGCAGCTCCGCTTCATCTTTGATGGATTTTACCCTCCAAAATTGTGTAATATTGATGTAGGATGAGAAACTCTTGTAATGTTTTTAGAATCTCGCAAACTGAGCCTGATATTTTCACTTGATTTTGCAGATATGTTTTAAATAGATGATCAGATAGATTTGTTTAAACTTAACTACTTTGTCTACATTGCCACATGCAGTTAGGTTCCTAATCTCATGGGTAAAGATACAACGTTTGTAGTTTTTTTTTCTGTGCACCACCACAGCGGATTTTAAATCACACAATAAATATGCAATTGAAGTGCAGACTTACAGCTTTAATTCAAGGGTTTTAAAACAAATTTTGTTTAGCAATAAATGCCTTTTTTATACTCAAGCTCCATTTTTTAGAGTCAAAAATAACTAGACTATTGACTGACAAGTAGTTTCAGGGCCATGTGTGGATAGTTTGCTTATTATTTCATGAGAGGTGAAGCAGGCAGAATATCTGAAGTTGATTCAGAGTGTTGAATTTGTATTTTGCAGTTTTTCACTGTAATTTAAAATTTTAAAGAGAGATGTCAGTGTAAGTGAGGAATCTATCAGAGTGATAGCAAAAAATTTAAGAGTGGCCAAATCAACAATCTGATTCATCCTGCAAAAGAAGGATTGCACGGACCAGCTCAGCAACACCAAAATGACCACAGAAGACCACAAAAGTCAATAACTGCAGAATTATTACTTGGTTAAGAATAACAGCTTCGCAACATTTTACTAAGTCAAGAACACTCTTGAGTAGGTATGTGCATCATTATCAAGGTGTACAATCATGAGTGTAAATACAGAGCGTTTACAACAGGGGGCAAAGCACTGGTTACACACAAGACTTTGCTAGAAAACATCTAAAGGTTCTGCACTTTTTTGCAAAAAATCCCCCAAAACTTTTTAGACAAATGACATAAAGATAAACTCGAATCAGAAGTGAAAAAGAGAAAGAAGAGAAACAGCTTATGATCCAAAGCACACCTGATCATCTGTCAAACATGGCAAGTTGTGCCACTTGCCATTTTAGGGAAGTGTTATGGCGTGGGCATGTATGGCTACCAGTGGATCCCTGACACTAGTATAGACTGATGAGAGAAGCAGCAGGGTGAATTGTGATTTATACAGGGCTATAGTGTCTACTCAGATTCAGCCAAATGCTCCAAAACCGATCAGGCAGCACTTCACGGTGTAAATAGACAATGCCCCAAAGCACACCACAAAAGCAACCCAACAATTTCTGAAGTCAAAGCAATGGGATAATATTTAATGGCTAAGTCAGTCCCCTGATCTCAGTCCAGTAAAGCATCCAGTTATTAAATGCAAATACTGAATGCAGAAAGAACCACAAACAAACAGCAACTGAAGGTGCAAGATACAAGTGAGGAAACACATCGGTGATGACCATGGGTTCTACACTGCAGGCAGTAACTTGAAAAGGATTCTCATCCAAGAAAACAGCAAAATAATAAAACACAGTATTAAAATTATGTTAGTTCGGCCAATTAATTTTGAGCCTCTTGAAATGGGGGACTATGCGTAAAATAGCTGGAATTCCTGAATAGTTCATGTAAAATTTTTGTTAAAACCCTTGAATTAGAGTCTGTGCTTCAATCACATCTTGATTGTTTGATTTAAAATCCTCTTTGGTGGAGGCAAAACTACAAACTTTGTGTCTTTGTCCAACAATTTAGAGACCTTGAAAGTTTTTCAAAGCAGTCTGAAAACACTGACAGAGGTACATTACAATTCGAAAGGACTGCAACATTCATAATGTGATATCAGGAAAAAAAGAGAAATTGTTCACATGCATGAGTTCATAGACTTACTTTTAAAAATACATGCGTTTTTCTTTGTTTAATATTGAAAGTGTTTGATTATTGTGCGATTATTTGCTACAGGTTAAAAATCCTTACAATTCACTTGTATATATTTATATCTCTATATAATGGATATCTATCTATCTATAGCCAAAAACATCATGGTTGCTTTATGAAAATGTGTTGAATGTGGAAGGCAAAGAAAAATATTGTGCTGAGATTTTTGCCATTTTGCAGCAGTAATCTGCAATAAACTCACCAGTTTAGGAAATGACTGTAATTTCTGCCAGACCGAACCAGCCCGTGGTGGTGAAAGCACACTGAGCTGAGTTTCATGCAACATTCATGACCCGGGCAGATAGTAAACCTTTTCTAAACCCTGCCTGCTAACACAAAGCTGTTTGGTTCTATAGCATGCATTAATGTGGCACAACACTACACTTGATGTGCTGTTTGAAAATAAAAACTTTTTTTTGGTGAAACTACTGGTAACATTCATTCAGAGCAGTGGAAAATTATGTAAGCATGAACACACAAAAAATGTCTCTCATCTGCAAAGATGCCAGCGCAAGTCTTGATTTTTTTTGTTGTTCTTTCAGCATCTGTCAGAGCGTGTGTTTCAAAAACAAACACAATGCACGATGGGCAAAACAATATTCTTATGGGTGTAACATCATTCATTCTGCCTCATCTTGTTTGCAAATGTGCTCTTTTATAGCTATGTCCAAAATATTGTGGCTAAGTTGATTGCTGATTTGCCCAAGTTACACAGAATGACTTCCATGTCCTTTTAACAGTGGACACCAAGCAGCTGAAGACATCAGCTCCTCTTCTGAAGAGTGAAAACAAATTTGCTTGTGTGGAACAATTTCCCATTAAAAGGAAGCCATTTAAAGGACAGGCTGACATTTTCACATGTCTGTGTTAATAATACTAATAATAATCATCAATAATAAGAGGCAGTCACACACACTCAAACAGGCCCAATCTGTTAGTGAGAGGCTGTTATCACTCTTATCCACTCCTCTGGACAAAAACTAAATGAAGAAAAAGTTCAGAGACCCTTAAAATTGGGAACAACAGAGCTGGAAGTTCCCAAAAACGCTTACCAGAACTGGAGGGTGATTTTACTCTCCAATTACAATATGCATCATAACCTCTGCTGTCTGACGGGGCAAAATGAACCCCCACATGGGCAATTCAAAATGCTCCTCACAAGCTACTTTTCTCCTGCTTGTAAACCCATTCACACATTGTAATGAGTTTGTACACACACAGACACACACAGTAAACAAATATTACAATATTCACACACAGATTATGGCTTTTTCAAGCAGTTGGAGCTCGTTTAATTTTATCCCTGTATACATTCTTTGTGATCAAACCTTAATAGACAAATATAAATGCAGATAATGAAATCCTTCCTTCAGTACCAATACAGAGTCACCTGTGCATACTATAATGTCCTTTAAAGGTACTAGATATCATTAGGCTGAATGAAAGAAAAAGTGTTGTTTATATACATAGAGACAGAAATATACACGTGTGCGGGTGGACATATGGCGAACACCCACAATTATCAACAACATCTTAAATGACCATAAATCCATTAACTGTTTAACACGGCCGCCTTTAGCTCTTTTCGCTGCCTGCTTAAAAGGTATACTGTAGCACCCAAATGAAAGCTCGGTACTGTAGATTGATTATGGTCACAGATACTATACCAACACTTAGAACATTGAGTAGGCTTTACAATTTAGAGTTTACACTAGATTTGAAGAAACAGAACGTAATCATCCCCCATCCATGCCTCTAAATGTGCGGTCTGTTCATCCAAGAGAAGATTAAGTCAAGAACAAGTTCAAGACCCAAAGCAAATAAAAAAGATTCCTTCTTTTTTTCCCATCTCACTATATGACATTTACTTCAAGCTCACTCCTTTTCTCTTTGCAACAATTTCTTTTCTGCCAATCCTGCCTTGCCTTCTTTTAATTGTGTTGTTCATTCCCCCCCCTCTCGCCCTCCTTTGGTGAGAAAAGTGCAGAAGTCTCTGACATGAGCAGCTTCAGTCCTCCGGGTTTTTTTCGTGACTCAGTCAGAGAGCGGCCTTCGTGGCCTCTCATACCAAGGGTCTTTTGTAAAGCCATGTGCTCCATCACAGTTGCGGTCTGCCCGAATGATACGATAAATGAACAACAAATTCACAGTTATAAAATTTCAGTCATTTCCACCTCTCTCGGCCTTTTGTTTTTCTCTTTCGTAAATGCCATCCATGTCAACTGTCCAGAGATTCAGCCTTCTTAATATCAGTCTCAGGAATAACACCTTCTGCATTTGGGATCAGCTTGTGGGTGGATGACCTCTTTTTTCTCCTCCTGGCGCTCCTATAAGGCATGCTGGGCCAGGACCAGAGCCAAAGCCAGGCTGGGAAGCAGAGCCCAGACACTGGCATAGAGACAAGAAGAGTGATCCTCTCCCAGGTCCACGACACCACCTCTTGGTTGGTGATACTGGGCAGATAGAGAGGGACACACAGAGGGAGAGAGAGATCCGCAAAAGGTTAGACATGACTCACAATTCATGCTGCTTTCCTGTTCTGGCATTTGATAAGAGAGAGGTCAGACAGGACAGGAGGGAAATGAGAGAGGACAGGCTCACTGCTAAAGAGAAGAAGAGAAAACATTCAAAAAGTCAAAGCAAGAAATGACATCCGCAGTACATCCACTTTGGCATGAACATTAAGTGTTTGATCCACCAAACGTTTTGATACGTGAAGTATATTTCAAGCCCGTGCTGCTTAGTATGCTCCTTGCTTCTTAAACAAGTTGGCAACAAAGGAAAGCTTCTTGTGTGCACTTTTTCTTTTTTTTTCTTCTCAAAAACTCTTTTAGGCTGTGCCAGCAAGTCTCTAAACAGTTTTTAAAGCTATCATTACAGACTTTATTTACAAGAAAAACATGCCACGAAGCCAAACACACACTACAGAAGCCAGCGGCGGCTATGGATTTCTTTTCAATATTTCATGAGGCAAATCTTACAGCAAGTGGAGGCCCAAGAAAGCAAGACCCCTTGTTTGAGTGTGCACAATCAAAATGCTACAGTGTTTATTCTTATGCACAAGAGAGAATAAACTTGTGAAGTTTATTTTCCCACACTGTTCACATTATGGCGGAGACGAGTGGGAATCAGCACAGATATTAAATTCTGTGGCCTCCAGAGTTCCACCGTTATACCCGCACTACAATGGGTTTTATTATGTGCCGTTCCATAAAATTGTTAGCATTTTGAATACTTTTTCAATTTTCTCGGATTTCTGTAACACAAAGCATAACCATTTGCCTTCAAGTTAAAGCAGTCCTGCTCAATTTGCAAAGGTACCATTTTCAGTCCTGCACAGCAATACAGAGGCACATCATAAGGAACATGAAACATTTTCTCCTCCTCTTTCCCCCTCCTCCACCTTCCCCTCACCTCATCTTCACCATGTATTCGCCCATTTCGCTGTGCACAGGAAAAAAAAAGAAAAGAAAAAGGTTTACTACGATGTTATCTACCAGCACTTCGTCTTCCACCAGAACGAGGCAACACATAAATGAGAAAATAAATAATGAAACGAGAAAATTGTTGAGTTATTTTAACAAGACAGCCATATTTTTGCTTCTGTGAAGAAGGATGCAAGAGGGAGAACGAGGGAGACAAAGGAGGTGTTTCCAGTAGCTGCAGTTATCACAGTACCTGTGTTTGTGAATTCGCACTTTACAAAGAAATGATTGAAATGACAGTTGCCAAAAAAGAGGGGTGCACACGCGGAGGAGCAGCACTGGGTAGCCTGACAATGCACCAAACACATCCGCGACTAAAAGCCAATTAATTAGCAAGGGCAGTGATGTGTGGCAGCAGCCTGTTGACATGAGTCCAGATCTCTAGCTGCAGCCAATATCCACACATACACTCAGGCTTGTGATAAGCTGCACACACATGAACAAAGGGATAAAGCACAAACACATGCATATACATGACAGAATACAGACAATGTCGAAATGTCCTTATTTGTTTACAGGCAGAGAGAACGAGAGAAACAAAAGCATTTATTTAAACTGTTAAAAACGCACGGGACTTGTCATTTAAGTGGTAAACACACATCTAGACAGCACTTGTTTTCATTCACTGTCAAATTTGCAGCGAAACGGGATACTTATTGAGTAACCCTGAGTTATGTAGCCTTTTTCCACCAGTCAGTTCCATTCAATTGAGCTGAAAATCAACAGTGACAGGGTTACATGAGAGCACAGACAACACTAGCCTTCCGCTGCCTGCGAGCTGAGTGTGTGTGTTTTGGTGTGTGTAATGTGGGCGTGGAGACTGATCACTTGCACGAGTTGCTTTTAATAAAATTAAAATTTTTAAAGAAACACATTGCTAAAACTGTAGAAACAGTAGGCACTTCCTGTACATTTGAACACAAGTTTGGTAAATGTGAAGGTAATTGGTCTGAAATGGCATCGCATAGTAACATTCAGTCATTTGAAGGAAGGCACAAGGTGTGGGGAAAAAAGCAAGCTGTACAAAAATCTGCTAATGAGGGTCTGTTGTCAACGTACACTCACTGGCCACTTCATTAGTTACACCTTGCCAGTTCCACAATGTCTTCAGAGCTGTTTTAATTCTTCATGGCACAAATTCAACAAGGTGTTGGAAAGATTCCTCAGAGATTCTGGTCCACATTGACCTGATAGAATCAAGCAGTTGCTGCACATGCATGATGTGAATCTCCCGTTCCACCACATCCCAACACAACCATCAGAAGAACAATACAATGTGGCCATACAGGGATGGACATGGTCAGTAACTAACCCGAAGTAAGCTGTGGCATTTAAACAATGCTCAATTTGTGTTAAAGAGCTGGAAAAATGCCCAGAAAGCATCCCTCACTGCATTATACCACCAACAGCCTGAACTATTGAACCAAGGCAGATCCATGTTTTCATATTGTTCATGACAAATTCTGACCCTACCATCTGAATGTCCATACTCATAACATTTCATAACAACTCACAACATCTTTCCAATCTTTTCCAATTTTGGTGAAACTGTGTGAACGTGGTGCGCTTTGGCCTCCCTCAGTTTCCTGTTAACTGACAGCAGTGGCAACTGGAGTGGTGTTTTGCGGCTGTAGCCCACCAGCTTTCAAGGTTTGACGTGTATTCGGAGAAGGTCGTCTGCATAAACTGGCTGTAACGAGTGGTTATCTGAGTTACTGTTGCCTACCTATCAGCCTGAGGCAGTATGGCCATTCTCCTCTGACCTTCTCCATCAACAAGGCATTTTCATCCAGGCAATGACTGCTCACTGTATATTTTCTCTTTTTTAGACCATTCTCTGTAAATCCTAGAGATGGTTGTTTGGGGAAAATGCCAGTAAAATCTCTGTAGAGTCTCAGAAAGTACTCATCTGGCACCAAAAACGAAGCCATGTTCAACGCCACCTTTCTTCCTCATTCTTATGCTTGGTTTGAAGTTCTTGACCATATCTACATGCTTAAATGTATTTACTTGCCGCCATGTGACTAGTTGATTGAACATATTCCTTAACAAGCATTTGAACAGGTGTACCTAGTGAAGTGGCCAGTGATGGTCATGGTGAATTATCTGTTACTTTTATATAATGGTCACCACTTAAAGATCTCTGACTGATTGTTTACTGAATAAGGTTTCACAAACCATCCAATCTATGATAAATGTCATTCCCACTGAACATTTTTCCCTTGATTTGGGTTCAAAGCCCTCTAAAATCACAGTGAACTTGTTTGATGTCTAAATCAAACTTACCTGATGTTTCAACAGAATTTTAACCACTAAGTGTTCAAATAACTGACTATATATATATATCTTATCTTTCTTAAAGTCATATCCTTTTACACAGTAATAGATTTAAATAAAAATGCGTATCTACCTACAGCAGAGAGCAATAATATAATATCTCCTGCTGAGATTGGAACCGAGTCCTTGGCATTAAATGAGGGCTTATCCTATTGAGATACACGAATATTTTGGAAATTCAGTAAACATCAGATTTCTGTACACCTGCACTGAGATTCCAGGCGTTCGTACACATAGACTTGTGTGATTTAACATATATTATTGTTGTTTGTGTCATATATAAATGACTTAAAGTATTAAACTGCTTTATGCAGAGTGGTCTATTTTTAGCCAAATCCTTTGAGTTCATATTAGAGCTACTACATAGAAGCAAAAAGATAGTACCCACTTTGACCGTTATCAGCCCATTGAATGGCCAGTTATAATTTGCAATCTGTCCCATAGATATGACTAGTAGACACCCTCCTGGTACCTGCCTGTAGCCAAGATGGTACGTTATCATCAATAGTAATCACAATAAACAGAAAGTAATCCAGATCGAGTGATGCTTTTGCAGTTGTGGGAATAAGTACATGTTAAATCTGCAGTTGATCAGGGATGCACCAGTTCAACTTTTTCATTTGCAGTACTGATATAAGATAATCTTGTGTAAGGCAACGTCGGGCTGAACTTAAACATTACTTTCCAAACTTCATAAAGCACAATATGGCTAATAAAGAGATGCAAGCTTATTCACTGAAACTGTGTTTATTAGTGAAATAATTTAATCAGCACCAGCATAACGCAAATGAACAGTGATTCTTTTTCCATTTGTTTAATTTCACCTTAATATACTGCACTTTGCTGCCTTTGTCTTCTCCCAGTTTTACATGTGTGCATCTCCTCACGCACAGAGTGGAGCCGAGGACAACCTGGTATGTTAAAGCAGGTCCAATAAATAATGAACATAACAAGTGTGAGACTGAGAGGGAGAGAAGCTGACAAGGAAAACTCGTCTGAGCTTTTCACCCATCATCAATCCACAAACTACTGCAAAGAAAATTTGATGTAGCGGACATGAAATACCTCAAAACTGCTAACTGTTTGCAGTTAGCTCCCTCCATAAACTCTTAGAACTGTTTGCCACCAGTACACTGCTGGCATAGTACATAAATATTTAAAAACACAGAGCTGAATTTAACAGAGCTGCTCACTCACTTTTAAAAAAAAGTAGCTTTTTTAAGGCGGTACAGGAATAACAACTGATACAAATATTGGATTGATGCTTATTCATCACCTGGAACACTGAGCTTTGTAATACGTGTTTAGTGATGTGAAATGGTGTGTTTTAATCTAAACTAAAATCTTGTTTCCAAAGAGTAATCAAATGACTTTAGTGCCTTCCCAGAGAAGTAATTTTGGTGCCTTAACCAAACAGTGTGTACAAATGAACATAATCAGTATGCCAACAAAACTTCCAAACACATGAGGTTTTAAGGGCCAAATGGTTGGTGGAAGACCTTGCATACTGGTGACATGACCCTGTAAACAAGTGATAACTGCCATTCAAAACAGACTTAGTTTGCTTTAGAAACTGTATCAGTTTGTTGTAATGCACATTTAAACTGGGTACACCAATATCACGTGCGTAACCTCACCACTGGAGTTGGGAGCATGGCACTGCTCAGTTATACCTAAATATGGATGCATCTTTACAGTGCTCAAAGGACCAAGCTTCAGACCACATGTTTACTCAATGAGCCACAGTGAGATTTACAGCTCTGGACAGTCAGTCTTCTGCCAAGAGGACTCATACCATAACAACACACCCCCAATTTATCTGCCATGGAAGTTTGACAAGTTTTAATTGCCAGGCATAGTTGTCTGAGAACTCAGGGCCGCCCAAAATGTCGCTACCAGCTCCCTCTCTAATTATAAACTTCCTGCTTGAGTAATCACACGTCTTATTGTTTCCTAATTACCATTTTTACAATAAATTAAACACCATGCTGCAGTGAGACAGGCACTGAGCAGTGCATCAATACTGACACACACAAAACCTTTGGAGAAAGCGGTTTCACCACCCATTCCCCCTCTGCTATTCTCTCTCTTTCTCTACCTTTCGGTAATATACACACTGGTAATGTTATCAGCTGTGCTTATTCATTAATTTTCCTCTTTGCAACATTTTTAGGGTGTCAGGTTTTACAGAATTGAAATCCAAAGACACAAAAGGAAGACTAAATGAACAAAAACTGAGCTGTTTTCTTGAAGATGCGGAGACACAAAGTCCAAAAATGAGCCAAAAGAAATCCAACGGAATCACAGGAGAACACGATGGAGGGGCACTTGTAACTACAACAGATGCAGGACTATTTATGCACAAGGGGGCAATCAGGTAAGTGGAAACTGAAGTGTAATGAGACAGGTGTCCAGTGGAGGCAATGAAGTTCCTCAGGTGGTTGAGGTGTTGGTGAGATTGGCCAATCACCTCAAATAAGCCTGCCTCAAGCTCTACTTGCTTAGGCACAGGACTCTTGGGTTGCACCAGCTTTGTCACCACAGGACACTCAGCTAGGACAGGTTAGGACACACAGGCAGAGTTTTAGGGACCCCAGTCTCACAGGGGATACTGGTTTGGACACAGTATACATGGTCACGGGGTAGCCAGAATTTAAAAAAAAAAGGAACTCAGGGCACAGAGTTTGGGAAAACACGCAGGCGGAGGAAGTGGCTGCTGAGGCTGCAATCGGCAGTTTTGCCAAGGGCTGCAGTCCCTCTTTGAAGATGGTAGAGATTTAAACGCTGGTTTGGGCAGTTGACAGGAGCAACAGCAGGTGGCAGGCAATCTAGCTGCACACTTAACCCACTTTGACTTCTGGTGGAAGTTGGACCTGCGGGCTTGGTAGCCTTGAGGTATGGCTTCCCTCAGGAGTACAACTACTGGTTGAGGCTCCCATTGCCTTGGTAAGCCCCTCTGGAGATAGGCTCATATTCAGTTCCAAAATCCTTCTCAAAAAATGAGAAAGCCACCTGCTGCTATTCAGACTCTACTGCTGGGTCCAAGGTTTGCAGAACTTGGACCCAAAATAGCATGCACAAGGTAGACCGAATGAACAAAAAAGTTGTTTTATTAGGCTGATATATTTTTTGGAGTTTGCAATAATGCAAACTCCAAAACAACCAAACAGAAAGCACAGCAGTGGAATAATAATAGGGAAAAAATGGATTTGGAAAATAAAATAAACAAAAATCTAAACTTTCTAAACAGAAATAAGAGAAACAAAGCAGAAACTCAAACTTTAACATATTAACTAAAAATTCAAGACCAAAAACAAGGCTCAAATGCAGTGATCACGACATAAGGTTTTAATTTCCTGTGTTGCAATCAACGAGGGTTTGTGTGCAAAGCACAAAACTGCATGACTCAGTTGCAGGGTGAACATTTAACGGCTCTGATGCGAAATGTCTTAATGGTAGTCGTTCATTCAGAACACAAATTTGCATTCCTAAACCGTGCACATTACTTGGATTTGGATATGTAACAGTCACTGAAAAATGACATGAACAACAACATCAGCAGCAGAATATTTTATAAAGCAGAGTTTTATACCGCTGCCAAACATGGGTACATGGGTCTCCTGCAAAGGTGAAAAGCATCATTACTCTTACTTTAGAAAGCTGCACAGAACATCTAAAATACATCTGTAAAACACAGCCGTAATTCACTGTGAAAACTAACCTAACTCAACAGCTAGATAAAAAGAAAAGCCTCTTCTCGACCTATAGTGTAAAGTGAAATATTTCTGTTTAGTAGCAGAGAGACTGATAAAAAGAAGGATTCTTTGGTGGATAATTTAATTCTGTCATTTTTACACTTATTTGAAGAGAAAATGAAGAAGAGTTATGTTAAAAGACAAGGAGCTATGCATTTGTGCAGCACAGCATAAAAAAAAAAGTTGTAATGTTTTTCTGCTCCAGACAGTGAACCTAGTTATAGTTGAGTTGACTGCAGTCTTCAGAGTAGACAGCATTCAGCAGAGAACAGGCCCTGGGCCAGTATTTTAGAACCTCTAATCCAGATTAAGCCTCCACCTCCCATTCCTTTCACTCTTTCTTTGTCTGTAAGAAAAATATAATATTTCAACCACATGTCATCATCTTGGGTGTAGCATAAACTGTGTTATCATAAAGCGGCTGTTTTGATGTGCCAATTGCTTTAACAAGCATAGAGATTGTATGTGATGCGAATGTGAACGGTGCAGCACGTTGAGTTTTATTATTTGCCACTGTACAAAAGAGACAGCGGAGGAGTATTTTTGTGATTCTCCTTGCAGTTGGTCCATTTGATCAAATGTATGCAGAGAAGTTGCAGGAAAGAGATGAAAATGTATATTTTTGATGTGACAAAAAACAAAAAAAAGCAACATCCACATCTATTTAACTTTTACAGTGAGTTGACCTAAATGTGTCACGATCAACTGCAAGTTCAATGAGGAGAGATCATTTGAAAGAATTAAATATGATTTCTTGAGATCTATTTGCTGATAAGATGAGCCATCATGGCAGAAAGGAATCCCAGCATTGATAAGATTTAGCACAGAACCTCCCCTAAAAACAGCGATCTTACTGTGACAGGGTACAGAATAAAAAAAACAAACAAAACAAAACATGATTGTTAGCTGTTGCATGATCAGGCACATTGCAGTGAGTTTTAATGCATGCAGAGTGGAGGCTGATTGGCTCAAAGAAGGCGGGCAAGAAGATTATTGGTCTACAGTAATGATTGTAATGACTGTAATATGGATTGTAATGATCAGTATTGAGTTTGGCAGCGTGGGAAAGTGGGAGCAATGTAAAGAATAGACTAGCAGTCGAACCCCTGGGAAAGCAAGCAGATGAGTGATTACAGATCTTGCTTATTGAACATACGCACAAGCTTCATATTAGTAGCCTTCAAACTGTAGAGCGTACCCAATTGCCAAGCAGGCAGTAAATAAAAACTCTAAATCACATTTTGCCATCACATTTAACATCTACATGTAAAATCTCCCATGTAATGAAACAATGAGAACCTTTTACCTTTGGGATAGTCACGGGGAGATTTTCTGAGATCTCCTGTGTCGATACAGGGTCTGGCTTCGGTGTCGCTGAGGGGCCTGGGACAGGCCCACTTTTGTTCTGTGTGTTGTCTATCCCATAACCAAAGGCCTGAATGGCATTTCCTGCAGGGACAGAGACATAAAGTCATTTGGGTTTGACTGCCATCCCAGCAAGAAGCCAGCTAGCAGACAGACAGCTCTAAGTCAACTTTTTGGTACCCTGCCCAATCTTTGGCAACTAAAGGAATGAGGCAAGGCTGAGTGAGATTGAAGAAGGATGGAGCAGAAAGAGCACAGAGAGCCAGTCTTTTTGCTTTGTCAGTAAGCTTCAGAGTAATATGCCAAACTAATCACAAATTGCTATCAGAGTTTTGTCTGTCATTACTAAGCAGTGCCTTATGTTTTATTTTGTAAGTTATGCCTTCCTTTTTGACTGCCTCGCATATTTATGCTATTTATTAGCGGCGGCACAAAATATTGATAAGGCAATAAATTGAATCACTTCCTCTAGCGATACATTATTGATACAGTTGTGCCAAGCATCTGAGAGCTAATTAATTGTATTTCATGCATTATAAATGAAGTCAATAAATACATTTTCCTTTTTGCCTTTTTGAGCATTTTTTTAAAGTTTCCATTTACACAGATGTTGTGATCTATCACAGATTATTGTCTTGCAGTGTGACAGCATTTAGATTAGGAGCAAGTCACGAAAGAACTGTATCACGAATTAATCTGTGTTTTCTATGATCTTTTACAAGTGAATCCTGCGGCGACACAACAGATTATATTTATCAAATACAACCAACTTTGCTTTATGTTGGATTTATGCATATTACAAAAAACTCTCTTATGATGCAACAGCCATTCTCAAACTGCTACGAGCTGACTAAATAGTGCTAAAATGTCCACACTTGCAAAGATGAGTTATAATTTGTTTGTTAGCATGAAAAGCAATACAATCTTTTAAAAGAGGCAAATCAACTAGTTCAAACAGAGGACAGCATGTGAATAAACACGAGCCCTAGCATATCAGCGCCTGCAGATGTGCTGTACACATGTGTTTAATTTTGTGTCTAAGTGCATGTGTGTGTCTCTGTAGAAATGTGATAAATCCCTGTTCAAGCAGCTTTCCAGCTAGATATGGTAAAAATAGGCGCTGAGTACCTTTTCACCACTCATCCGTTTAAAACACAAGGCTTGTTTCTCTTTGTTCAGCCAGAGAGAAGGCAAGGCATGTAATTGCTTGGCAACCACCTCCATTATAAGGTCAGCATGCAGAGATGACTTTGAATAGATTTATGTGACTGATCAAATTCAAAACATTCCCAAACAAAGGAGAAATGGCATTTCCACACCACCACACAAAGGACAAATAGGATAGTTGTGGAATGCACATGCATAATCAGATGGCTACACAGTCCCTAGTACTACCGGTGCTTGGCCATATAAATTTGTCTGTCACATTTGTTGGTCCGCCTACACACAGACACACGCACACGCAAGTATTTGCACAGCAAAGACACTCACAGAGGTACACATATGCACATTCACTTGCACACAAAACACACAGAAGAGCACACTTCATATTTTTTTATGCTGGTCGACACTGACAATTTGGGCTTCTGCTAGAAAGCAGGAGAGTGGTTCAGAGAAAAATCGAGTTCACTGGCGAGGCCTAACAATGTCAATGCTAGCAGTCAAGAGCTAGTGGAGTGCTGCTAAGACCTGTAATGTTAAGCATCTGTTTGTCAGGGTCAGCTATGGTTAGCAATCCCCCTCAAAGATGTGAAATGGGTGAATAAAGTCATAGATCAAACTAGTTGGCTGGAGGGCCTCCACCCAGGATGTTTTACTGCACCCAAATGTTCCACTGAGTGATTAAGCTCATTGCCAACAGCAATTCCATTTTTTAACGGCTCATATTAAGCTTTCCTTTAACCCCTGGGCACAGCCTGTATTGTCGCACCTGCAGGGATAGATGAAATGAGAAGGAAGGAGAGAATAAGAGAAGCAGAGACAGGGGAAGGGGGGAGTCAGGGTCTGACTGTCATAATACCTCTAAGCTGGAATGTTCTTTGTCGGCCTCCCATATATTTTATACAAATCGGAATCCTAATCTAGTCTTCTGTTGGACCATTGTTTTTGCCGGAGCTTGTAAGGAAAAATTGGCAACAGTTCAAGAACCGTCTAAAGCATGTTTTTCTGATTTCACTTGAAGCATGCTGTGAGGGATGAGGTATCAAAATGAACTCTGCTGAAGATCTAAAGGTTTACACTAAATATTTTCTCATGATCTACAGCACAGTTAAAGCTGTAAGAATTTAATTACATAATTAAATTGGTAATGAAGATGCAATACAATTAACTCAAGATATAAACAGATATAAATCAAGTTTGCATACATGGCAAAGATAAAAGAAGAGTCTATATAGTGACATATTATTGTCATAATTAAAGTTTTTTACCTTTAAATAACAGCTTCAGATTTGTCTTGGTCACTAATTTTACCCCAACACATGTCCTGGCAACATATGAGCAGAGTAAGTGGTTTCCTAGAAAAAGAGTGTTGCCAAGATGCTGAGATAGAGCAAGCTCTTTCAACAGAAGTGGTGCGCATTGAAGTTAAAGAGGAGCGAGCAGGCCAGGCTGCTAATTAACCAAAACTCTACCACATTCGGGTCTGTGATTTCTCACTTTTCTGGCCAACTTTAAATTAGATATCTGGATAAGACTGAGTGTACAAAAAGAGAAGAGTAACGTTTGGACTTTCTGCTTTGTTCTGACCAAAACTTGGCTCACTAACAACTTGCCGGACACAGCGTTTCTGCGCAGATGTTCCAAGCAGACTGAGACTCCCAATCTGGGAAAATCTGAGAAGTTGGACTCAAGTATTTCTCTCTAATTAAAAACCATTGTTCAGCAGAAGTGGAGTATATTAAGGTCAAATCACAGCTGCTGTCTCTGGATTTGTTGCACTTGCTTGATGTTCGGCTGTTTCTGAAGTTGTCAACTCATCAGTTTTAAGGATGTTTAGCCACTACCTAGAAATTTTAATGGAAAGACATCCATAAAAATATCCACCCATCCATTTTTTCCTCTCCTTATCCAACTCAGGGTTATATACACTGTGGAAGGGTTTCCATCCTGCTGCAATTAGCATGCAAACAGCTGTATTTATTCAGCACCAATAACACTAAATTGTTTTTGTACACAGTAAAATCACCTATTGATAGTCGGTAGGGGCAAAAAGAATTGAATGTACCAGAATCTGTAATTAACACTTGTGGCCACAGCAGCTGCTTTTGTCACTGCTAATCAAATGCTACATGCTGCAAGAAGTGGTGGCATTAAAGCTATTGCACAATAAGAACTGGTTAAAATAATGTGAGAGAAAACATCAGAGACCAATCATATTAAAATTAAATACTGACCTTGGTGATTGAATAGTTTTACTTTTTAACTTCTTCTTTTTCCTTACATGTATGACCAAATTTTGCATTACACCTTCACATTTTTTCCTTTAACTTTTTAAAAAATTTTAACTTTTATTTTTGTTTACTAATGCTACAGTTGCCATGGTTATGTTGTTTTGCTTGAATGAAATTTTATTTAAATGTCTTTCAGATTAAGGGGGTTGAATATGCATCTTCCTGCACTGTGACTTTGTGTATATCTACCTCCCGGTGTGTTGAAGTTTATCGCCTGTTCCCCTCGACTGCAAAGAGGAGATGCTGCATTTTGTGTTATTTTTCGAGACGCCTCCTCAGCTCCCAGCCTCATCCCTCATCCTGCACACTCAGCTAAAACGGTAACCCAGCAATCTATTGAAATGGTCTGAAAGCATTATCCACACAATAGAACATGGTAAAGGCAATGGTGTCTTGTAGTACTGATGACATTGCTCGCTACACCATAGCAAGGATGGAGCTTGCTATATTTTACTTTTCGGTGAAAAAGCATAAAGATATTTGAAGAAACCCTTCTGTCACGCTGCACCCTGTATGTTATGCATTAGATATACAGATGATATGTATTTTAGCTCTCCCTATTATTCCATTTGCGCTAGTCTGTTCCTTTTCATGACATTTTTCTCCCCTAAGCCCTTTAACTCTCTTAGATTGAATGTGAAAATGACATGCAAATGGTTTCTTTTGTATTAAAGTCTGGGCAGATCTTGCCCAAAGGAGGGATGAGAAATGATAAGAAATTACTTGCTTCTGAGAAACTAAGAACGTTTAATTCCAACTTAATCTGTGGATAAAGGGGTATCTGCAGATAGGTTGTATTCAATTCTCTAACAGACAATTTTATATAATGATTTCAAGTCCATCCACCCATGCATTAATCCTTCATTGGCAAATATTTACATGCAATCCTTCTAGCCTTATTTCATTATTAAATACACAAAAGACTTTTTCTTCTTCTTTGAAATAAAAGTGATTTGCAAAAATTTTAAAGCACCTCATTTCATGCAGACGTTTTGATTTTCAGATGTCTAAAAGCTATCTATTACCCACACCCTCTAACCACATCTCTTGTTATTTCCACATTCAGTCATGCCGCCAACATCCACACTTTAAAAACATCACATCCACAGTTATCTCGCTGAAGAGCTCAATGACACTGAAAACCAGAATCTGACATGAAACCATTAAAGTTGCATAAGACTGAAGTTCACAGCTCTCGCTTCTCTTACGTGGCTGAAAGAGAAAGTTCCGCATCGCAGGCTTGTGCTTTTATCAATAATACATGCCTGTTTGGCCCCTATCAGTTACAAAACACATTTCAGAGAATTCATGAGTTGTGACGGCTTACTTAGGCATGCGTTATTGGTGAAGTACCGCAGGAAGTTCTGACATTCCTCCTCTTGGTTTCCGCTGCCCTTGCAGGTGCACCATGGGGAGATGGTCCAGTTGGAGAAGCTGCTGTCCACGTAGTTGGGAGTCACGTCCGTCCCTGCGAGGGCATCCACACACAAATGCAGTTATGTGTCACTAATGGACAATAATGGATTACATTTACTGCAAATTGCATACAAAATGCACAACAAGGTGTTAGTCACAGGTATGAGTTTGCACTGCATTGTTGGAGTTTACAGGGAGGTGAACAATTGTGTTATGCTTTATTTTAAATGGAAAGTGGCCATTATGTTATAAATATTTTGAAAAGTAGTTGCTTTAGGAAGTGTGTGCCCTGTTTGAATAAAGCGCTACAGTACCAAAGCATTTTACTTTCCAAATGTTTCTATGTGTCAATGCTTTTAGCTGGTGTCATGAGTGTTTGGTACATTCTGTGTGTTGTATTTTCCAGAGAAATCCAGGAACCACCGTGGCATATCATCACTTCATACTGCATGATTTATGACACATGGTGGGGAAGCACTGACTGATACTGAAATATGGACACTTCAGCAACCACTAAGCATCAGAAAAAGCCCTTTTGTATAAATTTACCTTCAGATTTATTTCTTTAGCAAGCTCTGTGGTACTGCCACAGCATTACCTAGCTGCTGCTGGCTGAGACTGAAAAATATGCATCTACCAGTCAGTACATATTGTTTACTTAACGTTTATTGCAAGCAAACAGATGTTCATCAAGTGTTTTAATTAAGTAAACACTCTCTCAGTGCCTCTGCTCCCTAATTACTTCTAGTAGTGAACTGATGCCCAGGGTACTGGTGGAGATATCCGTTTTAACTCCGCTGTCTGGTCCTGATGATGAAAGCAGCCTGGACTGCTGGCACGCTGTCTCATGTTTTTGGAGTATTTTTCTTTATTTCATTATGTGTGTGAAAGGTAGAAAAAAACAGTGACATTCTGAATCTGCCTTTCTGTGTCCACACATTTCACTACCCGTCATTTTTTTCTCACAACGTAGCCATGTACTGACCAACGAGCCTTGCAAAGGAGGCCAAGCAGGCTTGGTGATTGTCTTGGTTAGGACAGGTGTTTGCTGCGTGTGGAGTCATCCCGCAGTTCTCTTTGTAATCAGCCAGCCTAGACCTGCACAAAAAACACGAAGCACAACACAGACAAAGAATGAGAAGCACAGGCTCAGTCATAAAGTCCACGCAAAAGATGAAAACACACAAATACAAAAAGCTGGGTGTAATTTTTTTGGCACAGTTTTTTCTACAGAGCAGCTGCCAATTATGACCAGCATCAAACTGGGAAAGTATATACAACATCTGTTCCCAGGCCTCTACAACAGGTGTCATGAATATCAAACACTTATGCCTCACAACCAACAAGCTATTAGTAATATTCAGCAGAGACCCAGTCGTAGTGCATTTGTATAAAGATGAGAAAAGATATGATATGGCTCTTTTGGCCATAGCTTCTGTGTTTATCCTGGATCTCTTAACCATCTCCCGAACTCACTTTCCCCATAAACCAAGGAGACTGATAAAAATAGTATGTTTTGTTTCGGTGTGTTTGTGATAAGGGCTTTAAGTCTGTGGAGGCCCCCAGGGTGGCATTGCTAATCCACTTAAGTAGGTTTATTGGGAGTAGCATGAGTAAAGTTGCGCTGTCTGTACTGTTCACATCACAGTTGCCCACAATGTGAATCACAATCCATACTGCATTTCTCTTTTTCCTCTTTGCTTCTTTCCGAGTCGTGCATGACTCATTCCCTCTGACCTGGTCTGACCACTTTTTTCGGCCTTAAGTTCAAAGGTACCTTAATTTACCTTGGGCTGTGTTGTCCTAGTGAACACACAAAAACACACATATAAACAGAAGAATAGGTTTAGTATTGATGAAATATGCTATCTGGGTTGTTGAATGGTTGATAAGCTAGTGACCCAGCACTACCTGATAACCACTCCCTTCTAAGGAACTTAATGGTTGTCAGCAGCTCATTCTTCTGTTTTTTGTTATTGTCAGATGTCATGGTGGCTTTCGAAAAAAAATATTATGGGTTTTATTATATTTAAGAGAAGCACATCACTGTCATAATTGTGACATATTTTGAATTACATAAAGAAATGAACTTGGACTCAGACACCAATGAGAACGCCTGGAGATTTTATTTTAACAGCGCTTTTTGCTCATATAGAAAAGAAACAGAAAAAAGCGACTATGCTTTATTTATATGCACATTTATATGTATTACACCCTTTATATGTCTGATGACCCACACATGAATGTGCCCCTTTTTGCATTTTTTTCAGACAACATACATATATTTCTAGATAAGGGTTTCATTATTATTTTGGTGAAATAAAAACTTTATTTCGATTCTAATGCTAAGCTAAGCTAATAATTTCTTAGTTTAAAGACAACAAAGCATTTAATCATCAGTTGTTTTTAATCTCTGGCCCTCTTCCACAGTGTGTCTTTGGTCCTGTCTCCCTACCATTACCCCCAGCCCATCATGGCACTTGGCTGCTCCTGCCTAAGCCTGATTCTATCACAGGTTTCTTCCTGTTAAAAGGTTTTTTTCCTTCCCACTGTCGCCAAGTGCTTCCTCATAGGGTCGAACCACCAACCTTCCAAACAGCATATAACCTGCTGTTCCTTCTGCTCTACAGCCACTACGGGCTCTTTTTCAAGAAGGCCTTTGATGGGTTGTGGCATGCAGCCTTGTGACCCACCATGTGGAAGGATAACGTCAACCTGGTCTGAATCAGCAAACACCTGTATGACAAGCATATAAGCCTTATTCTCTTGAATGACAGCATGGGCAGCTGGTACTACAGTCGGAATATCATCAAGGATCTACTCTCAACCACCCTCTCCAACATACACCTGGAGAATTATGAAAGATGCCTTGAAACAGCATGAAGGCACAGTTACCACCGGAGGAAGAACAATCACCAGCCCACATTTTTATATTCATGTCTTTGAAAGGAAAGAAAGAAAACTCTCAAGCTTGGTGGAACCTCTTGGTAAAGAAGCCTCAGCTTTTGGTATGGATATCAGAAAAAGGAAAGGCCAAGCTCATACCTAACAATGCCCAAGACATCAACTCTGAAATCAAAATCAGCAGTCTGGAAACAGTATGTTGGTTTCATCATATCAAATGAAGGCTCAAACCCTGGAATTTTAGAAAGGATAGTACACAGCCGCAACAGCAAGACATGAGACCATCTGGAGAGACAAGACCATCTATCAGAGGTCAAAAATCCACCAGCTGTGTCTCGTCAATTTTCCTGCGAAACATAGACACTCACGGCAGAACTCCAAAGAAGAATTTTGGCAACACAGAGAGAGAGAGAGAGAGAGAGAGAGAGAGAGAGAGAGAGAGAGAGAGAGATGCTACAGGAAGATTTAAAATCCACAGAAAGATCCAACAAGTAACAGGACCGCACAATGATCTCCTCATAGTTGTCATAAAAAAAGAAAGAAGTTGAGTTGTTTATTAGTTAAAGTTTTTTATTCAGTTTGTTCAGATGAAGATTTTATTTTCTATTTTGCATGACAAAATTATTGTCTTTTTTTGTTTTGTTTTGCTTGTTTCTTCATTTGCATATGTCTATGCTGGAGTCAGACAAGTTTCAGTGTGTCTTTCATTTGCCTGAGAACAGCTTTGCCACTGTATACACGACCAATACAGCTCTCCATAACAGACACATTACTGTTTATTCCTGTGGCTCCTTTTTTTCCCTCCTATTGTTTTGCTGTCCAACCACTGCTGACAAGATGTAAAAATGTACCTCCACTTGTGCCAGTAGCATTGTCCTCTTACTGCTTCTTGACTCCATAAAGCTACCTCAAATTTACATTCAGGGAAAATACATGAAGTCTTTTCCTGTTGATGGGTTCAGTCAGGTAATAAATTGCCTGAAAATGTCTGAGATAAAAATCCTCTAAAAATATAAACTTATACATGTTTTCTTCAAAGAAAAGCATGAAAAGATATGTGAATTTTGACTTTTGTACAGCAAAACTCTATAATTATTTATGAATAGTTACACATACTGTACTTACGCTGTAAGAAAATTAGAGTTATGCATTTATAGCATTGTATTTATGCACGAGGGATGCATGAATACAACGCATTTAAAAAACAAGAACAATATGCTGATGGTGCAAACTACTGTTCACCACAATAGTTTTAAAAGGGCCAATGTTAATGTAAAAAAATATACATATGGCTCTGTCTTCACACACTGCTAGACTTAAATATTCTAGAGTGGAATTGGTATTTGATCACATATTTATAATTTTTATACCTTTTTCTGAAATAACTAAGATGGAATGATACTTAATATCTTATTTTTTGTGAATAACATAGTCTTCTGTGAAAAAACTGTCTTCTGTGAAACTTGTAGAGGACACAGCATAGTCTTTCAGAGAGAAAGGTCTTCTTTTATTGCAGTGATTTAAAAACCAATATGCCATAATGCTAGTCTTCAAAAGAGGAGAGAAGCATATTTGGCTGAGATTAAATGTGGGATAATGATATAACAATTTCCCATGGCTGTCTGTCTGTTTGTGTGTCTGTGTCATCATAGCAGAAATGTAGCCAGTGTGGCGTAAAAGGCGCTTGGACTTCCAGCAGCAAACCCCACTCAGACACACTTCATTACTCCATCTCCATCCACCCTCCTTACAAATAACCCCAGAGAGCCTCTCGACGTGACATGCTGCTAACATCACATGTGAAACCTCGCTTCAGTAAACTGACCATGCTATGCTTGCGCCGCCATCGCCGCAGAGACGAGTGTAGACACAGAAACGCGCACTATCGAATAGCGACACACAATACGTAAGTAGCCTTCATAATAAAAAAAGAACATACACAGACAAATGCAAAGCAACCCCTCTCAGCACTTGTCCTCCTCACTCAAAGGCCCCTCTCAACCATTTCCATTCAGAGTGAAAAAGGCACTTGTACCCACAATCATGGTACAGATGATAAAAAAGATACGACAGAGGGGAGAGAGAACAACTCTATTGTGCCTACACAAAGCAACCTTTCGAAGCGCCATTTTTCTGTATCTTATGGGCAAAAGGTCTTTTACTTTTGTACTAATACAGAATGTGAACGTCAGATTTCTGTAAGAATGGCAAAGACCACGGAAGATTAAAGAAACTGAACAAGCACCGTGTTTCTCTTTTAGAAGCAGAGCTCTTTCAGACAATGATGGCTTAAAAACAGTAATTTAAAGTTTAGAGAGGTGTCCTGAGTGTTCAGACAATGGTGTTCCAACACCAGGATGCAGCGCATTTCATGGCTTCCACGGGCTTTCCATTATACCTCGGCAAAGCGCCTCTCACTGCTGAAATTACAGGCTGTCTAGCTCAACAGAGTTTTATGGTCATTTCAGCCACTCAGCCCCCAGGGAAGTGGCAGGGGGAGCCCCCACAGAGGTAGACTTCTTTCAACCAACCTGACACTTTAAACACAGTGATTCGGCTGAGCGCTGAGTGCCTGTCCATCCAGCTTGGCAGTAATAGAAAACTAATGGCTTTTTATATGGATTCTTATTCCTATCACTCGATGCCCATGACAAACAATGTGACTTAAATCAGATGAGTGTCAGTCTTGGAAACCATTTCCTTGCGAAGGAGGAGAGGAACAAGGAAAAACAGTTATCAAACTCCAAAGTCTTCTAATAGCTTCATTTGAAATACAACAGTTCATTGAGAGTCCTAGCTGGTTTGGAGAATTTCCCCTCTATGCTCTGTCTACAATTATGAGTTTTTTTCTACGGATGATACTTTCTGTTAAATGTGAAATTATGGCTTTTCACTCTTATCGCTTCCCACAGTCTTTAGCCTAGAGAGTCTTTAGAAACCATATCGCTCAGTCATCTACAGAAAGCATAACAATAACCATGACACAATAGATGCCAACATAATATCTCTTACATGAAGCAAATAAGAAAAAAACAAAAGATGTTTCCCCTCTGCTACCTCCCTCTTCCCTTCGCCTCTTTTTTTTTCATCTGACCTTATCTTCTCCTCGCTTCTCCTCTCTTCTCCTTCTTCATTAATGTCCTGTTGTCACTTTTGTGTAAACCAATTGTCATGAGCTAGAGGTGCTCATGTGCAAATTCATGGCATGTAAATTTGACCGTGGTTCGGTCGACAGCACTCAGCAGTTCTTTTGTCACTAGCTGTTAAACGCCAAAGCAAACAATGCGGCCCGGCAATATTGTTGTTTTTTTTCTTCTTCACAATTAAACCGTTTTGACACTCTTTTATTCTGCACCGCTCAATACATGACAAAAAACTATTATGAAACTCCTAACAATGAAGCACTTACCTTGTGAGTGGAGTGCTATGAATATATTTTGATTAAAATAGAATAACATCTGTCAGAGTTATTTTTTCTTACGACTAACAGACAATTTGCAGTGTCTCCTTTTCCTGCTTTCTCTCCCTTCGCTTCTGCCGGTGACCCTGAGATGGCGCTAGTCAGAGGTGACTGTCTGTTTCACCCATTGCTATTTTCTCCAAAATGTGTCTGGACAGAGGCCTGCCTCGTTTAGATCTACTGTACTCATTGGGATTCCTAGTCAATGCTTTAAAAGGCCAACTGTGCACAGATGGAATGAGTCAAAGCGCAAGGCAGTTTAGCTTAGCTGTCAAATGAAACAACCTTTCAACCCCTTACTCAGCAGAGAATTGAAACCAACAAAAACTGGCTGGTGACACAGTTTGTCCTGCATTATTAACCAGAAGATCAAAACCATTTGAAATCTGATAGACCATCTGAAGAGAGCTGCGTATGGACGATAGTAATGCTCCTTGCTTGTTGACCAGGAAACTGGCTTTAATATCAGTGCTTATTTTACCGCCTCAGTTTCTCATGCATTCAAAGTCATTTTACAGGTCACAAAACTGTAAATTAGCTGTGCCGAGTTATTGGATCTTAACATATGAAGAAGAATCAATATCAGAATTTTCAAAGATAGATTTGATTTTCTTCTGCATTTGCTCAGTTTAAAGAGTTGGTTTTTTAATTGAACGTACAAACACTGCTGGTGAACCCATTTTGTACCGGTGACATTACAAAGCAATCTGCTCCCAGTGACAGAGAGATTAATTACTGCGTAAGTCTGCAGGAGTAATATTCAATTCAATAATACCTTTGTCACCGTTAGATTTGATTTTGTTATTATGAAAAGAAACGACTATGACTTCATTTAAAGACACATACCAAGTTCCCATCAAGTGTGTTTTCTTTCTTCCATGGTGAGTAATAACTCTAACAATACATCAAGGGAAGTCTGATAATATGTTTTCTGTTTTGTTGCCTCTGTTAAGTGCAATCAGTTAAGGGAAGTTATAAATTTGGCAAAACTGAAATGATTATATTCAGCTCTAAAAACCAGAGACACACTGTGACTAACCACATACTTCACTGGCCTCTTACCTCGGCCTTTGGTACCACTGTAAGGAACCTTGAACCATCCCTTAGTTATGCTGCAATAGACTTAAGCTGCTGGGGGGCTTCCCATGATGCACTGAGCGTTACTTCTCTTTTTGCCCTCCGTGTGTTTAAACACCACTATTGCATTTAATCATTAGTAATTATTAAACTCTTTTTCCTTTCCACCGCTGCCACGTGCTTGCACATAGGGGATTGTGTAATACTTGCTTTTTCTTCTAATATTGTAGGTTGTGTACCTTACAGCAGCAGTCCCCAACCCCCGGGCCACGGACCGGTACTGGTCTGTGAGTCGTTTGGTACCGGGCCGTGAGAGTTGAGGGTCGGGTGTGAAATTTATGGTTTTCAGGGTTTTTATCAGTTTTCATCGTTATTTTTTTTAGTTGTTTTTATCATTAACTCAGTTTCCCTGGGTCTTTTCCCGTGTGTTATGAATAAATCTTCCTTTTTTGTACCGGTACTGGTTTTATTTTGTTGTATTTATCCAACACATTTAAGGCTGGTCCGTGAAATTATTGTCGGACATAAACTGGTCCATGAGCACCTTGAGACGACTGTTGTTGTGAGTTGAAGAATATGAAAGAAACTTAATATTGGCAAAATTACAAACATCCTGTCTCAGAATTATACTGAAAAACTAGTCAATGGATTTGCTGTTTCTAACCTGAAATACTGTAATTCCTTATTATCACCACATTGTCCTAAAAGCTTCCTAAAAAGACTTCAGTTAATCCAAAACGCTGCAGAGTATTGACAGGGACAAGAAAGCTACGTACTCTTCATTGGCTTCCTGTTAAATCCAGAATTCAATTAAAAGATCTTTCTCTTCTCTGATAAGGCCCCATTACATATTAAAGACCTTGTAGTACCATATCATCCCAACAGAGCACTTTGCTCTCAGACTAAAAGTACAATAGGATGTAGAGCCTTCAACTATCAGACCCCTCTCCCGTGGAACCAGCTCCAAGCTCGGGTTGAGGAGACAGGCGCCCTGTCTACTTTTAATAATCAGCTTAAAACTTTCCTTTTTTGTGAAGCTTATAGTTAGGGTTGGATCAGGTGACACCAAACCACCCCTTAGTTAAACTGCTAAAGGCTCAGGATGTTGGAAGACTTCCCATGATGCACTGAGGAGTGCTTCTCAACTACTCTCTTCACTCTGTTTTCTCCTGTTGTTTCCTTCGCTCTGTCCTCCTCTGCTCTGTGCTCGCTTTCCCCTCAGCCCCAAAATGGTTGTGACAGATGGCTTTTCCTCTGTGAGTCTAGCTCTGCTAAAGATCTCTTTCTGTTTAAAATGAGACATTCCTCTCCGTTTGTCATGGGCTTCCTCAATGGGCATAGCTGAAATGTTGGGGTTCCTTATCTAATATTGCAGAGGCCCATATTTAACTTACAACATATTGCAAAATGTCTTGAGATGTGAATGAGCAATATATAAATAAAACAAAATTGAATTTTGAAAGATGTTTGATATATGGCACACGCTGTCCAGCAGTGTGGGTTTTGGTAAAAAGTGAATAGTTTGTTCAAAGTTGTACTTGTTTGAGTTTCCAAAAGACAAACGAACCAGTCAAAGTGAACACATCAAACAAGTAGATTCACTTTTCCTAAAAAAAAGCAAAATGCTGATGTACAGTTGTTACCAATAATTAAATAACAATCAGCCACATGCAAAATGATTCAGTGGAAATGTTTATAGAAAGCATTACATGCAGCAGCTTTTAGCAAGTCTCTGTAAGTATAAAGAGAATCTGAAAGTAACAGTGATTAAGAAGTGAACGAGTCGGCCTTAATTGACACATTCAAAACCACATAGCGATCGTACAGTAGATAAATCGGAAGCCCTATTGATAATGTTGGCATTAATAATAGATATGGTACCACAGGAGCACACTCAAGGAGTACCTACGCCGAAAGAGGAACTAAAAAGGAGCCTTAAAGCAAAGTTGCAAGCAATATAATCATCTCCAGCTCATACACAAGAAAGGGTTACTTCCCCCGACTGTACTTATAGCTATGGAAAGTTTCTCTGGTCCGAGAACATTTAGTAATCACTACAGTTTTCCGTTATACCATGTTCCCTCCGAGATTAGAATTAGGAAAGTAAATGCATTTACTAATCCATACATTGGAATGAAATGCACAACTCTTTTTGTTCCACTGAGTCCCCCATCTCGCTCCCTCTACCTCTCTTACTCTCTTATACTCTCTTTTACTTCTCTTTCACTCCTTGTGGTGCTCTCATGTGTATCCAGCAAGCTAAGCACGTATCCGCTGAAGCCGATGCCTGATTAAAGCCACAAACTGTACTATGCACAAGGAAAAGGTCGCCAATTGACACACGCTTTGCTTGCAAAGCCAGCTTAACACTATCAGAAAAGACATTCACTTCGATGGCTTGTAATGTTACCAGAAAAAAGAAAGAGTCCAGGTATTGCCTTGAGCCCAGACTTTTGAGGATAAGTAAGGAAGATCTTCTGTGTACGCGTATGCTTTTATACGCTGTCCTCAGATGTTGAGAGTGGGAAAAATTCTGGAAAGCGAGGACAGCTCAGTCAGTCCTTTCTTCTTCAGTAGTGTTAAAGAGATTAACCTTAGTTTTACCTGTAAGACTGGATTTAGATTTAAATCTGCAATATCAGTCATAATTAGATATTAACACTGGATACAATGATACAGAATAAAAACTTACATAGAAGGTGTTTTAGCTGCCTTGCTTCATTCATTAAGTATTTTTTCTTCTATTTTAGTTTGAGTGTTGTTGCACAGCTAATCAATCCTGTATACACTTAAGTATTAAACTTTCTATAGTGGCAAGTAGGCCACAGTCCACCACAGTCAAAGAAATGTCAATTTTATCTGCACACCCTCTATTTTTGTTTTTGCAGAAACTTGTTATTGCCCCTACACTACAAGGTACAGTGCTGTGAAAAAAGTATTTGCTTTCTTGCTTTCCTATTGTTTAGCATATGTTTAAGATCAAACTCATTTTAATATTAGGCAAGGATAATCCAAGTAAATACAAAATGCAGTTTTTAAACAATAACTTCATTTATTAAAGGAATAAATCTATTCATGGCTATTCAAATCTATTCAAGTCAAAAACCCAATAAAAGGTTGTGCCACCCTTGGGAGCAAGAACTGCACTCAAGTGTTTGAGATACCAATGTGAGTCTTTCACAGTGCTGTGAAAGACTCACATTGCTCTTCTTTGGGGAATTATTTTAATTCAGCTACACTGGAGTTGGCTTCAACTCCAGACATTGACAAGGCCAGCGGTCCCCAACCTTTTTTGCACCACAGACCAGTTTAAAGTCAGACAATATTTTCACGGACCGGCCTTTAAGGTGTCGCGGATAAATACAACAAAATAAAATGATACGACCAAGACACAAACTGTGGTATTTTGTAAATATAATAATACATTCTAATTCACTGTGTAATTGTGTAACTTTATTAGCAGCGTCCTCCTGAAATGCGCCAACAACATTGAGAGTAACATCCTCCTCTCTGCCCCTTAATGCTCTCTGGTCACTATGGTAACGCGTAAATATTTCTTCCAAAATAAGACACACAACTACAACACGGGAAAAAACCCAGGGAAAATGAGTTTAGATAAAAAAACAAACCTGAAAACCATAAATTTCACACCCGAGCCTCAACTCTTGTGGCCCGGTACCAAACGACTCACGGACCACTACCGGTCTGTGGCTCGTGTGTTGGGGACCGCTGGACTAGGCCACTCAAAAGCCTTCATTTTGTTTTCTTTGAGAGACTCAGAGGTGAATGAAACTGCATTTCAGATCTCTGTCGTAAGCCGAAGTCATGATTCCTTCAGTTATAGTCGTCCAGGTCCTGAAGCAACATAACAGCCTCAGACCATCACAATATCTCCACCATGTTTGAATGTCTAACAAGTAGACACCAAGTGGACCAGAAAGTAGCATAATATGAAAACTACATCATGCTGGTTGGTGTTCTAGAAAGCTACTGCTTTAACTACATAGAACTGCTGGAGTAAATAGGTAGGGAGTAGTGATAAAGCCACAGAGAATTATCACCAGACTTTGTTGCTCCACTTACCTCAGAGGGATTTTATGTTTTTCAGCTAATTGTTTTAGCTTTAAAGCATCTGGAGGAGAAAGCTAAGTTACCAAATAAATGTGAACATAATGGACCATTTAACAGATTAATACATACATACATATTCCCATACACACTGTAGTAGTCATCTTCCTGAGAAATAGTTATTATATCTCTGTGGCCGCTATTCCTGTAGATGTTGTATTACTTCATTTTCAGAGAAAACAGCTTCCACGCATATACGTGTTGGATGCTTATTAAAATTGCAGAACTGACCTACGTGTGACTGGAAAGCTAAGGATTAGAGACCAGGGATCATGGTGAGGTTCCTCACAAGTGCAAGAGAAGAAAGGTGTATATGAGTGAATGTGTGAGAGCAAAACTGCAGATAAAAGGGCAACAGCATTGCGATTTCTTTCAGCTTCATCTCAGAAACTTCGGGTTAATGCCATGTGGGGCAGTCATTCCCCCTACACTGTTCTCCCGCAGTGGAGGCTTGAATTGTTGGATGCAACAGAGAAGACTGTTGATTCAGGGCTCTGTGTGTATGTGTGAGAGGGGGGGAGGATGCAATACCCTGTTTTTTTTCTGTAAGCAAAAGTAGACTGATAACACTATTTCTCTCAAACTGGGTCAGGTTACCTGTACAGGGATCGATTGTCTCTCTCTGCTGCCCACTTTGAAACCCAGTGGCCAAAGAACTCAATCAAAGAGCACCCAGTGAGCCTGAAGACCAGGGGAAATAAATCAAAGATAAAAGTGTTGCATTGATCCCCTAGAAAATCAATACAGTACACATACACAGCTCAGTGCTCTTTGGGATGGGCTTCATTGAGCTTGTGTTGCATAAGGTGACATGGAAATGGACAGGGAATTTCTCTGAATGAATACATGTGCACACACACTTACACACACACACTACAGTACCCCAAAACAGTGCATCCAAATATAGCCTATTGTCACTCTGAGGACTCGGCAGTCCCAAATGAATAGCTGTTGGATCCACAGGAAGGACTGCGATACCACAAGGTGGAGAAGTAGAGAGGAGAGGAAGCAAGGGAAATAGGGAAAAAATCTGTTTTTGTCTCCCTGCGCAGGATTATGGAAGGTAATAATGTAATAACTGTGGTGGAAGTACAGCAAGCTGTAAGAAATAAGAGCTGCTCCATTTAATGCTTGTTCTCTGTCCATCTACAGCCCCAGGGTATGTCAACAATTGCCTCCTCAGAGACGAGGAAGAGAAGGAAATCTTCCAGAGCAATATGCCATCTAAGCCCAAGCCAAAATTAGCTATTTGAAATCTTTTCAAATATTTAGTCTTTGTTTGATTGAGCTCTAGGCTCCACCTGCAGCGATCTGAATAGTCTCCAAAGGTAAAATCGTCGCCAATTTGGCATCCAACATGCTCAAGGTAAAACTCCAAAAATAAAGTAGCTGAGGGCTTTTTATAAGTGTAAAGTAGGAAATTACAGTCTTTAAGAGTTTAGAATAAATAATAAAATAGATGAGGGTGTGTTTTGAGCTGTGACCCTTCTTTAGCAGAGTATATTTCAGGGAGCTATGCTTGAATTTGAAATGGCCTGTGGAGTCTGCTGCAGAGATCCACAGCCGTGTGACCAAACCACTGACCTCCAACCTGCTGCAGTATAGTTGTGCGGCCCAAATCGATTCTGAGACCCTCTTCTTCCTCCTCCTCCTCTCTCCGTCTCATTATCTCTCCCTCCTCCCTCACTCAAACTGTCCCTTGTGTTAAAACGAAATAGGTTTGGGCTAGCTGCACATCCCCTGTTTGGCGTCAGACAGGCATCCCCGGGGAACACAGGCCTGTCTTTGAGTGATCTTCCGCTGGTTTTATCAACAAATCTCTGAGAGGGAAGAAGGGAGCCAATGAAAGTTTCCTCTGCCGATGCACTGCTGCGTTCTGTGTTTAAAAAGAGGGCTCCTTCGAAGACTGTTCATTTGTGATTATCACCAGGATTTCACAAAACATACCGCAAACTGGGGACTTTGTCTTCATTAGCATGACAAAGTAGTTTTATCATTCTGCTTATACAGCATACTCGATAATAGTAAATTAGAGAGCGACTGAACAAGTGTTAATTAAGAGGGTGATGTCTTAATATTCTAGTGAATTATCAGATCAAATAAAAAAGCTAAATGTTTCCACAGTCTTTAAGGACATATAGCGATCCTGTAACATGTGACATCATGCAACAGACAGAGGAATACGTCGCAGGATGGCGTGATAACAGACATCCCACAGCAGGAAAAAAACAGAGCACCAGTTTGAGAACAGTGTCAGCCCGCTGTAATTGAATCGTAGTGACATTCTCTTGCATGGCAC
Source organism: Pelmatolapia mariae (assembly GCF_036321145.2). Classification (NCBI taxonomy): domain Eukaryota; kingdom Metazoa; phylum Chordata; class Actinopteri; order Cichliformes; family Cichlidae; genus Pelmatolapia; species Pelmatolapia mariae. The sequence continues at coordinate 18,805,262 of NC_086237.1, read as the reverse complement.
CACTTATTCACTGCAGGGGAATGCACAAACAGTGGATTATCAGAATTACGTTCAAGCTCAAATTGGTTGTACGCGAGCGCGGGGATCTGCGTGTGCATGTGCAGCTCCTGAATTGCTCTGTCGATACACAGGTGCGTCCACGCTGTGTGAGTGCGTACGCGCTCATCGAGCTGTTGACCTCGGTGGGGCATTACGCAGCCACAGATAATGAGCTTTAACGTTCTATTTCATCTTTCTCAATAAGGAGGCACACAGCACAGACACCTCAGGGTCTAAAGGTCAAAGAAAGCAACTCAGCCTGAAAACAGATTACACAAAGCAGGCAAGCAGGTAATTATCGAGACAATCATAAATTGGAGGAGAGGTGATAGACTTTCACTACTTTAACAGCGCGATTGGATTTAGTGTTGGTGGAGAGAAATTATGTTTTTGCCATTAACACTCGACTCGAAGGCTGCTCACCTCTGAGGAACAAGGTTGGAAGCGAACGTTCAGAGAAATGCTGCTCTCCAAAAATGCTGTGCGTCATTAGCTCGACTAATTTCAATGTTTGCAATGGTATCATTCTTGTTTTTAAGAATATAAACGCGTGTGTCGAGATTTCCCAAAAGTGAGAAAAACAGTGTGTCACTTTGACTTTCACACCTACGACATTTTTTAATAAGGAGATTAGCGGATGAGGTTTTTAAAGATGCTTTAAGTGATTTTTTTCAATGTTGTGGTATTTGTTTCGGACACAAAAACTGAAAGATTAAAGCATTAATTATTTAAAAAAAATACTTTTTTAAAGAAAAGGCGGTTTCTGAGTTTCAGGGATCTTGAGTAGATAACAAACCAGTTATTTTCGACTTTCACTTGTAATATAATTGGAAGGAGACTTGGTGCACTTTCAGGACCCATCGCTAACTGCCAGTGACTTCTATCAGCTGCCTAATCACTTGTCACACTGGGAAATGAAAAAGTAGCCAAAAGTTTTCCCTTCTGTTAATTTTCATATCACGAGTATTATTTTTAGCAGTGAGCTTTCAAGGGTCTAATGATTGGTTGAACCCCATTAGGCTCATAAATGAGTTTTTAAATGCTTAAAATTACTGGAATTTTTTATTCTATTAGACAAATGAATTCAGAGTACTTCTACAACTGGCTGGGCATGAAGCTTGTTGATGGCCAGATGTAGCACTCGGTGCGGAGGTTAAAAAAAAGAACGAAAAGAGCTTGACAGCTGATTTGGCAACAACTGTTGTGCTTCACCTGCTTTCAGTGGCACTAACACAAAGAAACATGCCACGGCTGGGTGGAAGTGAATTGAATCTGGCCTCTGAATCCAATAGATGCCCCACGCAGCCAGAGTGATCCACTAATGTTTTGTTCAGCTTAATTGAGCACTGTTCCTCCAACTTTGCCTCACATCTTCATCCTGCATCTAATAGCCACAGCAAGTCTAATTGTGTTACTGGATAAAAGTAGGGCAGAAGGAAAAACAAAACTTTGAGATATGGCATTGGAAGACAGAAGAAGCTGTCAAAAACAACGCACTAATTCAGCGCTTCATTTTTACTTGTCCATGCATTTACTATTATTATGAACCAGATGAGCCAGATCTTTCAGTCAAATAACCAAAGCCGGTTTGCTAACACATATACATGTATCCTCATCCATATACAGAGCTACTCGATTTCTTATTGTTTCAGATCATTAAAGAAATCTTAATATTTGATAAACTGAGTAAATACGAAATGCAGTTTTCAAATGATGATGATGATGTAATTTTTTAAAGGAAAGAAGCTATCCAATCCTACTTGGGCCTGTGTGACAAACTATTTGCCCCTTAAACCATATAACTGTTTGTGCCACCCTTGGTACCAAGAACTACAATCAAGCGTTTGTGATAACTGGCTCTCTTCTTGGCAACATTGTTCTCAGCCACACCGAAGGATTTTCAAGCATGAACGATGTTTTTAAGTTCATGCCAAAGAATCTCAGTCGACTAGGCCACTCCAAAACCAAGCAATTCAGAGGTGGACATGCCAGTGTGTTTTTTATCTTTGCTGTGCACAACATGATGGCCAGACATCCTGGGTTGTCTGGTAGAGAGAAGAGTTCATGGTTCCTTCAACTGCAGCAATTGCAGTCTTCCTGGTGCTGGAGCAGCAAAGCAGCCTCAGACCATCACACTACCATCAACATGTTTGACTATTCCTATAATGATTTGTTATGAATGTGACTCAGACCTTCCAAAAACCTTCATCTTTTGTGTCATCAGTCCACCGAATATTTTCATCAGAATATTTTTTGGCATATGTGAGACGAGCTTTGTGTTGTTTTTGGTCAGCCGTGGTTTTCTCCTTAAACTTTCCCATGGATGCCATTTTTGCCCAGTCTCTTTCTTATTTTTGAATCATGAACTCTGACCTTAACTGAGGCAAGTTAGGCCTGCAGTTCTTTACATGTTGGTCTGGGTTCTTTTGTGACTCCCTGGATGAGTCACTGATCTTCGATCGTCGTCTTGGAGAAATTTTGGAAGGCCGTCCACTGCTGGGAAGCTTCACCGGTTTCTCCATTTGTGAATAATGACTCTCACTGTGGTTCACTGCAGTCCCAAAGGCTTAGAAATTACTTTGTAACCCTTTCAAGACTGATAGATGTCAATGACTCACTTTCTTTAGAACGTGGCATGATGTGTTTCTTTCTGAGATCTTTTAGCCTGCTTCACTTTGTCAGACAGGCTCTATTTAAATGATTTCTTGATTCAGACAGGTAATTACTTTTTTACACAGGACTGCAAGCTTTTTTAATGAATAAAATCATTATTTAAAAACAAAATTTTGTATTTCCTCTGGTTATCTTTGACTAATATTAAAATGTGTTTAATAATCTGAAACATCTAAGTGTGACAAAAGAAAAAAAGATCAGGAAGGGGGCAAATACTTTTTCACAGCACTTCTAACACTAGCCACATACTGCACAGAAAAATGTTCTTCTGGCCATTATATATAACCAAACCCGCCACCCCAACCCTGTCTGTTTCCATCACCTGCACAGAGGGTCCTGATGACAGACCTTCCGTAGCTCCAGACAGTTGGGTTTCTCCTTATCTTTATAGGAGCAGTCGGGCACAATTGTTTGCCTGCGTCGCTCAGCGCAGCCTGTAGTCTGGCAGGGGCAGAAGAGCAGCCGGTGGGTGAACTCACTGGGCACTCGGTCTATGAAAGTCCTCAGGGCCTTATGGCAGCGCTTCCTGCTGCAAGTTTCTCCCGGTTTGAAGTCTGCTTTGCTGCATATGTTGATGTAAGAAGCACGTTGCCTCTTGCAGCTCCCATTTAAGTTGCATGCTTTGGCTGCATCAAGGCAGGGGTTGCAGTCCCTCTCTGTATCAGGACAGTGGAAACCTTTCTGGGTCACTGTGACGGCTGCTGTTCATAAAAATACAAGAAAGAGAACTCTGTCAGTTTATTGAGCCCAAAGAGAAAAAACATTTACACTTCGATGGTTAAAAGATGTTAAGTGTCACATGTACTGTCGTTGGGTAGAAAACATTTCAATTAAAAAGAAGTAAAAGCCTTCACGTCATGTCACTGCAAATTTATAAAAAATATTTTTATTAGTAAAACATGATTTTACTGAAAGAATCGTCACCTTTTTATAGCTCCACATTTACACAAAGGTATCCTCACAACATTAATAAAAATGCATTTGTGAAATGCATTACAAACTAAATTAACAAAAAACATACATCTTATCTTTAGATTGTAATATTTTAGTAAACGCACACTCTCTCACAATGACACGTTAAATGGCAAACAGTAAGGACAGCAGTGGAGAATTGAGAGATTTCAACCGTGGCAGCTGAAAAACTGATCTTAAGTGAGGGTGTCAAGCATAACTGGGCTGCCAAAGCGTCCAATCCCACTGGACGGCTTTGTATCCAATGGGATTTGTTAAAATTTCTGAAGGGTGGGAGGGGCATAATTGTTGGAGTTTCCACTGTAATAGGGTCAAGAAAGGTTTGAGCTGGAAGTCTTCAAGAACGGATCCCATTGTGAGTGTGACTGTTAATTTCTTCTGAGCCTGAATCATCATCAGTTTTAGTGCTCTCTTACTGACAAAGACATTACCGATTGTCCGTAACACCACACACTGAGGATGATTAAGCCAAGGAGCCACGCTGACGTGTTTCTCTGCTTTATGGCCGTAGCATTTCGTTATAATAACAGCAGAGTGACTGGATGTGGAAAAGCTGAAACCCACTGGTGATGATGTACTTATTTTTCTCGAGGCTTCTCGGGCTTCCCATCATTTTTGCGTTTTAAAGAAATGCTTTATTAAATGTCCCCATTTTCAGATTTTACTTGTACTCTGACACAGTTGCCCTAATGCATTACCCAGTATGCTACCTGTCTTGACCAAGCATCTGTGCGAGAACTGAGAGGAATAAAAATCTTTCCACTGAGCCTCTGACTCAACATCATTAATCTGATATCGTTTAGATTTGGCTTGGCTGCAAAGTACCATGAACAAACAAAACAATAATCCTTGAATCTCTGACTATGTTCCTCTGGTTCTCCTACCAACAGTAAGCCACCAGAGGGATACTAGCAGCCAGCCCCATTCACTCTAACTGAATTATTGATTTAGTCTGTTTCAGACCTTGAGTGAAATATGAATAAATTAATACATGATTCCAAATGGATGGATAAATTATCTGTTTCTAGATAACAGCATGGCGCGATTATCATCATATTAGTACATCACAATATTTACCTCAATTTAATACTAATAATAGTTACAATTTTAAGTTATTTAACAAATGTAGCAAACAAGGACTCTTCTATCATACTCATTAGTTTAATGGAGAAATGTAAAGCAAGCTGGCGTCCCTGGGAAAATATTGACAAGAGCTTTTATTTATGTGAGTGGGAAATAGGAGTAAATACTGTAGCATCTGCTCAAGACATGGTAAGCTCAAGCACTTGAAATGACTGCTGTAAACCCTTCACGCTTAATCCACTAATCCAAGATCGAGTCCCCTCATTTATTTCTAGTGTCATCAGAAACTAAGACAGTGCAATCACTGGTCATCATCACATGTGGAAAAAAGATTACAACATTAGTTATGTTAGGAGGATGTCCTCAGATACTGCATATACCACAGTTGCGGTAAAAAAGCCCATGTTTTTCTGAGATATAACAGTAATAAAGCAGGTTCATGTTCACTTGTGGCACCCCTCTCTTGTATTCAGGGTATATTAGAGAAGTTAACCTGCCTACCCTGTAGATAATGATATTTCAGAGGTCGTGGCGGCTTGGTGACACTCAGAGAGATTCATCTCTTATTCAGCAGAACCAATCTCACTCTGTGTCTATCAGACAGCCCGGAGCAGGAAGAAGACCATTTATTTTAGAGGTGTGTGCTACAGAACTTGTGTTGTTTCCAAGTGGTGCATCGCACATTATCAATCCTAGCAATGGGGATACATAGAATCACATCGCGACACAGGGGGAAAATAAGCAGGCCCACCAAATTAATGATTTTGTCGTTTCAGATCACATCAGATAAACCAAAACTCACAGTCACTGAAGAATAACAGAAGTAGAATATCAGGCGTTCATCACAGAAAGAAGAAAGCACGCTTAATCTAGCTTTCAGCTAACCAAGGCTTTCATTTAGATGAATCAAGGTTAATGTAGCAGGCACTCTGATAAACGGTCCGGGTGTTAAGAGAGATGTCCTGAGTTCAAGAGATGTAGGTGTTCAGAGCAGTGCTGTCGTTACCAGTATCTGTCACAGACCGGGGGGAAAGCTTTTCTTCTTTGTTCAAATATTGAAAGCATTAACCCGACAAACCGATATTAAAATATACTTGAATCGTCTTATTTATCTTTGCACTCTCTAAAGGGGAGAGGATAAACACTCCTCAGCAGATGTCAGACAGCATAGCACCCTCACTATTTGTTAGTCTAAGTGACTGAAAGGCAGACGGAGTTGCGCTCAGATCGTTTACTTATGTGACTTAGTTGATCTGTGAATATACTGAGACATGAAACAAGAGCTGAGCCAAGCTTGGCTGAAGAGGGCCTGAGGGGCGGGGGTGGGGGAGAGGTTAGCGGGGTGGCTTTCTAGTGGTTCAGGCTACATTACACTGGGAGTTTACAACTCCTAAATCTCTCCTGGCCATCTCCAGGCTTTAATGTAGGCCACTGAGGGGGTCCGGGATGAAAAGAAAATAGGAGAAGGATGAGCTACTAAGATTTATCTGACCAAGCAGGGCCGAAGCCGCTTTGGAGGCTGTAGCGATGGAAGGGTTTTTTTTACTACCTTTGATTGGGGAACTGAGATTGAATTTAGTGCACAACCCAAAAAGATGTCCTGGGGCGAACATAAGATACGAAGCCCACTTGATGGCTCTGACGTGCTTACACACAAACAGGATGATAGCAAGAGCGGGAGGAGAAGAGGAAGGAAGCATCGAGTTGAAGATGGGAGGGGAAATGTTTCAGTGTTGTTCTACAGAGTCATAATTGATTTTCCAAGTGCATTACAATGAAAGTTTTCAGCAAACACATTCTGCTATAATGTGAGGCGAAAGATGTTGATAAGCTAATGATACGAGACGTACAAAAATGGAAAAAGCTTTAAGAGGGAAGAGAAGGCTTGAGCAGTTGATTACAGGAGCTGATCATGACAGATAGAAAGATGAAATGGGAGGACAGAGAATAACAGATTGGACAGCCACTTACAGAGACAGGCTGGAGAGCTTTCAATTAAGTCATCCTAATTCAGCAGAGATGCGTGGCATTTGCTCAGAATAATTAACCCAGCCCATCAGCAGTGCAATCAACAGCTCTCACCGTCACAATAATCAACACCTATCTATTAACTTACCTTGTTAGTTGTCGTACCATACATTAATGAGTGAGCGAGGACGCCAACTGAATGACAGACAAGTGGATGGGTTGCACTGGCTGATTATTATTGTAGATACTAGAAATGCAATCAGTGTCATTAAGGACAAAACAAGTCGTAAATATTGTGCTGCCTTCTGGCTGCACGATCGTGTCTGTGGGGATGTTTTAAGCGCACAAGTGGAGGACAAATGCCATGTATTAAATTGAACTGAGGGATGCAAACGTTTGAAATCATCTTTAAATGACTGTTTTGTGTCGTAAACAACGTGTGCCTCAGACGTCGTGCTCCGGTTTGCTGTCAAAAACTCTCAAAGCGCTGTCGTCACTTTGCGATCTTGCTGTTTGACTGTTAATGGGCTTTTAATAAGGATCTCTACACTGTGGGCATCATAAACAAGGCTCCACTGATGGCAATGTGGTGGAAACAACCATCCGTTCTTTCTGCACGTATAGCACACGCGGGCAAAGAGGGAAAGATAAGGAAAAGACTAAAGAGAAGGATGCAGGGGGATAAAATGTGCGATAGAAGACATCTACGGGAAGACAGATGGAGAGAAACAAAATTACTTAAGACCTTTGGTTCAGTGAGAAATAAAGAAAAAAGGGGCATAATAAAAAGCGAGAGAGAGAACAAGGAGTGGACAGAGCTTGTATAAATGCAAGGAAGTGGGTAAAACATTCGTGTAATCAGTATCACGATTTTGATACTTCTTCCCCAAAGAGGAAGCGATCTTTTTTCCCCAGTAATTGCTCTCCGTCAGCCTAATTTGAATTCTGCATTTCATATATCATCCTATACTCAAGGGACACTACGCTGCAGAAGGAAGTTCAGCCCAGGTTAGCAAGAAGCTCTTGGCTCTGGGTATGTTCTCAGTAATTAGGAAAGGTGCCAAAGTTTGGATTTAATACAGCCCTGGGTGAGCGCGTGAGAGCTTGTTAGGGAAGTCTTTAGTCTGGACCCCGAGGAGCATGTCAAGCATTTCTGTGTCAAAGGGCTCATCAGTCATTAGTTCTATTCTCCATGTCGCAGTGGGGTTTTCTATATGGAGGAAGATGGTGCACCAAATCTACAACATCATCTCCCTAAGCCCTTTTAGCCAAGTTAAACGTGTAGATGTCATCATTCTTACGGATCAGCTGAATTTCACCTGGTATCATGGAGAAATTGCTAAAAAGAGGAGATCTTGTATAATCACATAGAAGCAGCACTACCTTGAGATGTTTCTGTTGCCTTCAAGTGACGTTTCCTAGTGTGAAAGCGCTCAGTGACCCTTGAGTCTACCTCCTTTAGTCTTCACTGGCTCTGATGCAGAATTTGTTCAAGTCTAACAAAAGTGTATTTAGGTCAGCCTGGCCAATATTGTATCAAGAATCTTCTTGTCTCGTCATTGCCAGCACACAAGGAGGCAATAACAAAACTTACTAACAAACTGAAACATTGTTCTGTTTACTGTTATTTATTTCTGACTTGTTAATAAAACGCTGACTATTAAAAAGGGCATCTGATAAGTGCGCCTGGAACAACTCTCATTACTGACCCAGAGAGAGACAAGCTCTGGCTGGACTGAGGGTGAACTGATTAGAAAATCCACACAGAATAATGAAGCATATAAACAAAGTAATATATATGCACGGAGGCACAACAGCAAGCGTGCACAAAACAAATCTTTCACTAACAAACACATGCAAAGATACATTCTAACACCCCCCACCTCACCCACCATTACTTATTGTTTGTGTAACTAATAGTGATTGTATGAGGACAATGTGAAAATGTCAAACATTTCAACAGCATGCTGAGCAGGATTGTTGCCCCGTTCCTTTTTCCTCAGCTGTAGAAACAGCTTTCTGGATTTAATTGGATGGTAGGCCCACGGAGCCGAGAGGTGAGAGGCTTAGTGCAGAGAGTTACAAGGTCTAACTAAGGGATGTTAAACTTAATTCCTGCAGGGACCTCTCAGTGCAGGATTCGCTGCTACCCTCTGTTCCTAATAAGTTAATTAACTCACCACCGAGTCACTGAGAGCAGAATATATTTCACAAGGAGCATATTAACAGTTACGGTCAATGATATCTTTGCATCCTGTGTGTGATCTGGGCTTTGGAGAGGGGATTCTATCTCCCACCTTCGCACCTGGTGTCATATTGATCTGAGGACAGGTCTTTGGAGTTGTAACTGAGAAAACAGAGATTATGGAACACAGCTCTGGTTCAATGTACACAGCCGGTATTGGTATAGAAAAGAGAACGTTATCTGTTGCAGGTTTAATCAGCATAGTGATCAGCAGGTTGAAAGGTACAGTAAGTGTCCTTAAAACAATTATATCAGCAGAAGCAGATTCCTTCTCTGAACTAGCAGAACTTGCTGGAGCATTGGTTTGTCTGTTACTGGTAAGTGTGGGTTGATAAACAAATAAAAAAGTGTCTTCCTGTTGCCCCCCTCTTTCTTTGATTTGCTAGATTCCCCGTGGTGCTAAGCAGAATTTGATTAGAACAGGGAAAGTATGCATTTCTTATTACTTAGGACCCAACTCTTAGAGACCTAAAGAGGATTGGATTTGGATAGAAAACTGATTATCAACAGATTTCCTCAGGGTAAGACTCACTTAGCTTCCCCTATCATTTGATGATGAAGATCCTTCTAGGGACAAAAAAACTACATGCGCATACTGCTGTTTATGTGCATGTAAGCCCCGATGTACCCTTGTGTCCAAGCTTTCTACTGAAGATCATGCGGTTAATATGTTTTACAAGTAAGGCAATTTATGATTTCAAATTAAAAGTTTGAAAAGTGTAAAGGATTGACTGATTTGCTCATGATGTGCTAAACTAAATCTGTCTCGAGTCAGATTTAGAGCAGATGAGCAAAAAAATCAGAGCAGGTGTAAGATGAATAATGACTAGTTTATTATGCAGATGATTGTGCTTAAACAATATTGTTATTACACATCTTGCATATTTACTCAGTCTTTTTGTTGTTGTTGACCTGATAGCATCTGTGAAGTGCATCCTCTATACGTCCTTTAATTTTCTAGCACAAGCTTTTTTTTTCTGTCACGGAAATTGTTTTCAGCTCAGATGCTGCCATAGAAAACAGAGCTGCAACTGATTAATCACTTTCTCTCATGCCTAATGACTTGTTCAGCCACTCTATATATTAGCTGAAATATATATTTTGTTGCATAACTTATGGTACAATGATATATCTCAAAAGGGCTTTTGAGAGCCCTATCATTGCTGGGAAAGTGAGGACATTCTGTCATTCAGAGGTTCATGCTTACTTCAATGTCCTTCACAGCTTAATTCAGACACACCGACCACAGTGAAGGAACGAGCTACAACACTTGCATCATATTCTGCGCAATGCGTAAAATCTGACACTGAATTGTGTGACACATACTGACAGATCAAACGATAATTATGATACTACAGCTTATAAACTGGAGGTTTGCAAGCCAGCTCACCTGCCTGAAGTGATGTTCACATTGTCAGTTACTTTTAAATCCCAATCCATGCAGTTTCTGAGAAAATTTCTTATTATTACTAAGGAAGTAATTAATGGTGTTCTTGTGCCACAATGTGTGAATGCACCCAGCTGTCTCACTCTCGAAAAAGACTTCTGTTAACAGCTGGAAGCTAAAAACTAACTGCAGCCCCTGTTAGAAAAAATATCAATACTTTTGGGGTTTTTTCAGTCTCTATCTCACAGAAGCAAATTTGGGTGTCTAATAGCAAATGTTTTCTTCTCGCGTGATTAGTATTTAGGGCAATCTGTGTACATCTAACTTTAAGTTAGATTTTGATTTTCAATTAGAAAATGTGTCTTTTCAGAGGAATTGACAGCTTCTATCAGTAGTATAATTAAAAAAGAACTGTTTAACCATTATTGACGGGGCTGTTAACATTTCGTAAAAGCAGCCATATTTTTCAGTGTTACATGTCAAATGACAAAAGAGATGAAATTTAATACAAACGCTTGATTAGTTTCTTTGAACTGTCACAGTTTGACATGAACTGTGGATGCATGAAAGTGAATTCTCTTATTTTTATAACGTGAATAAAAAGCACCACTGTGGGCTGTAATTTGAGAAACTTTGGTTTGGGGGAATTTTCAAAAACAATGGCAGGAGAGACATGCCCAGTTAGCTGTTAATGCATTCATCATGCAGTCATCCTTCTGGTATACTAAAGGTGACACATAAATCTAAACACAATCTTAATACAGGGTCACTGTGCACAGGGTCACTGCAAAATGTAAAGAAAAACAGAATGCAATGAATTACAAAGCTCATAAATACATATTTTCAATCACAATATAACATAGAAAATATATCAAATGTTTAAACTCAGAAATGTTTGTATTTCCAGAAAAATCTTGGCCATGACACATTTCAAAAAAGCTGAGAAGGGCAGAACAAAAGGCTTGTAAAAGTAAGTTGTACAAAAATGAAACAGCTGAAGCAAGATTTTTCAGCCAATTAGGTTAATTGGAAACAGGTCAGTAGCATGACTGAGTTTGAGAGAGGCAAAGTTTCTCAGAAGTAAAGATCAGCCAAGGTTCACTGAGCTGGACTTTGAATATCTCACCATTAACAGTACATAATAACATCAAATGATTCAGAGAATCTGGAGACACATCTGCACTATGAGAAGGCCAGATATCAGTACTAGATGTCCATGATCTTCAGGCCCTCGGACAGCACTGGATTAAAAACAGGTATATTTTGTCATGGAAATCACTTCCTGGGCTCTGAAACACTTCCAGAAATCACTGTCTGTGAACACAGTTCACTGTGCCATCCACAAAGGCAGGTTAAAGCTCGTTCATGCAAAGAAGAGGCCACATGTGAACATGATCCAGAAACACTGCTGTCTTCTTTTGGCCAAAGCTCATTTAAAATGAACTGGGGAGATGTGTAAAACGGTTTGGTGGCCAGACAAAACCAAATGTGAAATTCTTTTTTGGAAAACATGGACACTGTGTCCTCCAGACTACAAAGTAAAAGGATCCAGGTTGTTATCAGCATTCAGTTCAAAGGCCTGCATCTCTGATTGTATGGGGTGCATCAGTGTCTATGTTACTGGCACATTTGGAAGGACACCATGGGTGCTGAAAGTTACGTACAGATTTGTACAAAGGTAAGTAGAGCAACATGCTAAACCACATACTGTGTCTATTGCAGTAGCATGGTTTCATAGCAATAGGGTCTGGGTGCTAAACCTGCGTGCCTGCAGTCCAGACCTTTGACCAGCTGAAAACATTTGGAGCATCATGAAATGAAAACATCAACAAAGAACAACCCAGAACTGTCGAACAGCTTAAATCCCGTATCAGACATGACTGGGACAAGATTCCTCAGCTTCCTCAGAAATGCAGAATTTGCAGTAAGTTACAGTAATCTGCAGAGGGAGATATTTTATTTCAAGCCAGCATGAAAATAATCACGGGAAAGTGTTTAAAAGGGCATTATTAACATATTTACATGTATATGGTAAATGGCCTGTATTTGTATAGTGCTTTACTTAGTCCCTAAGGACCCCAAAGCGCTTTACACGTTCAGTCATCCACCCATTCACACACACAATCACACACTATATACATATTACCCCCCCAGCTTAATCGATTCTGACGATTAAGGACCCTGGAATGTACTTAATACGAGTTTTGCGACTTTGCGGCTTTAAATATATTATCTCCCCCTGCTGGTAATGCAAATTTGGCATACAGTAATGCAACTTCTGCAAGCGTGTCCATTTCACGTTTTGGAGATGCAAAGCGTGAAATGGACCCGGTAGACCAGTGTGTCTATTACACAGTTTCCCACGATACTGGGTTGCTAAGGTGGTGTAACCTTTTCCAGAAAAGCACATTCATCCACATCAAGCAGAAAATTTTTGATGATTAATAGAAAATTAATCATCAGAAGAGTGCATGTCTGTAGGGGACTTATATTCCTTCTTTAACTTCTCTTGAAAGTATTTTGCTCAGATCATTATTTTATTTTTGCAAATTTTCATACATTTTCACAACTATGAGTTTCTACCAACTAAGCAGGTTAAGAATACAAGTTTAGCATCACCAGACTTGAATGCTGGCCATACTGCATTCACTGAAGCTGTCAAAAGCACTCCCAAAGGAAAATACTTTCCATAGCTTTCCTGCTCCACAAAGGAACACGTCCACTGCTCCCCTATACAAACCTGGCTCCCTTTCAATATATCATCTCCGTCATGAGGTAACCATAACCTCTGCCCTGAACTGACAGCATTGCCTGTGTCATTAGTCATAGGAGTGAAAAATATCTGCCAATAACCTGACTGCTTAAGCTTAATGTGGACAGGTGTGCAGGGGGGAGGTATCATACCTTGTGACAGAAACCAGACTGCAGGAGCCAGACCTGGTCTCTGCGCCAAAATGTGGCAAAATCTATCTGACACTGAACTTGACAGATGTGACAGGGAGCGTGTTTGTATCAGCTGGATGAGGAAAGATAAACTATGCCAATCTATGCTGTGTCACATTAAATACAACTAGTTGTACCTTTAAAGCAGTGACAAGGTCAAGGAAGAACTTTATTGCTAACCTAATTTCCTCATTGGCACATTTAAAAAGCATTATTTTTAATTAATCCGATCACTATACTGTCTTTTTTCCCCCCACTATAATTTTTTTCTAAGTAAGCTTACTGTCAGCCAAAAGCCAACATCAAAGTGACTTAAGCCTGCATTCTAAGAAATGGCCACCAGGGGGAGACTGCTCTGGTTGCAAAGAAGTCAAGTTGTATGGTTGTCTACGGGAAAATTACCCCTCTGCTCACTTGATCTATAATCTCAAATGGTAAATGGCTTGTATTTGTATAACGCTTTACTTAGACCCTAAGGACCCCAAAGGGCTTTACACTACATTCAGTCATCTACCCATTCACACACTGGTGATGGCAAGCTACATTGTAGCTACAGCTGCCCTGGGGCACACTGACAGAGGCGAGGCTGCCGGACACTGGCGCCACCGGGCCCTCTGACCACCACCAGTAGGCAACAGGTGAAGTGTCTTGCCCAAGGACACAACGACTGAGACTGTCGGAGCCGGGGCTCGAACCGGCAACCTTCCGATTACAAGACGAACTTTGTGACCTTGTGACTGACAACCATCTTTTGTTCGAGGGGGCATCGCAATAATTATGTCCACCTTAAAGTATCAGCAAAAACTGTCAAAGTCAAAATATGCATTTTTGTGATGAGGCATGCTTATAGCCTGTCACGTTACAAATTAGTACTAACCTATAATCACCATCCCTCTTTTGTGATGAAAGGTGCATGGCAGCGGAGGAAAGGAGGATTTAGTAAATGCCACCATACTGCCATCACAGCAAAGAGACTGCTGTTGACAAGGACACTTTATTCAGCCCGAGATGCAACTGTGCTGAGCACTAAGGTGATGAAACATTGCTGATGCAGGTGCACAGTGCCAGCAAAGCCAGGGCAAGAAGAGCACAATTCATCTCTGTGTTTCTGATGAAACCATACTCGAGTACATTGTCATCACTGTTGCTGAAAAAGAAATATGGACAGGGAGAAGTATAGTCACTGACCTTATTTCAAGGGACAGATCCCACAGGATTAAATTTGCTATTTGCTCTTTGTCTTTTTTGTCTCTGTGTGTACAATGCAAGCAAACTGCATGTGCATTCAAAGATATGCAAAATCAGGCTATGACTACACAGTCCCATTAAAAGGAGCAGCTTGTGTGAAATAGTTTTCCAGGTATCACTCGGGGCAATGCAGAAACAGTCTCCATATGTTCTGTTTCATTTTAATTCAGTGTGAGTGCATATAGTAGTACAGAATTCTTCTTTTATTCTAGCACCACTTATGTCCCTTATCTCCCTTCCACACAAAAACTTTTAAAATAGCAGAGATTATTTTTCAATTTTCTACCTTTCCTCTTGGAGGGTGTAGATTTCCCTGTTCTCATCTGAGAACAATCCTAACCAGATATCATATATTCCCCAAGTCTCTATATAGTTGAACATTTATAGACATGATTATGAATACTTTTGTTTGGTTTAGCAATCAAAGGGAGAAGTATTTCCATAAAACAAGTGTGTAATTACTTATCTGTTTGCCTGTGGTTTTCTCTCAGTGCCACAATCAATTACCCTGCCCTCAGAAATGATAAATAATGAGGAAAGCTTGCGGCTAAACAGATTTTGGAGAGCAAATCCAATATTTCACCTTGAAGCGAATAGAGGAAACAGCTGAAGCAAAATGGATAGAGTAATGAGTCCCTGTTGTATCTTAATATGTCTAGGTGCATTGTACTGTATTTTCTTTCAGGAAGGGAGTTGGACTTGTAAGCTGTTAACTTTTCTTTCTTTCTTTATTCATTCATTTTTTGTAACCATGCATGTTTTATCATGTTTTTGACAAAAAAGAATTAGCTCACAACAAGTTATCACTCTTAAAGGTACAGTATGGGAAAATCTCTCCACTAGATGTCAGTGATTTGCAGACCGCCGTCAAATGTGGTTTTTTTTACCCCTCAATTCAGGTGCATAATCCTAGCTACGGTAGCTGCTGTAGGACAGATAACTCTGGCTGTTGTTCATCTGCAGTGAGGCTGTCAGTTTGCAGTTTACCTCAGCTGTCAATATGTGTCTATGCCAATTTGCTCTAGAGGCTGTAAAACTTTGTGGAAGTAGTCCAATATGAGTCAATGAGTCAGTGAATCTCACTTTTCTCCACTAACAGTGACACTGAGGTGATTTGCTAAGGACATCTTGAACTTTTCTGTTGGTAAGCGCTGCTGTTCTTTCCCCTGTTAGCTGCTGTTAGCCTCTGTTAGCCGACATTAGTGAAACTTTCTTTGAAGTCGCTCTAACATTGTTGGACTCTGACACTTAAACTCTCATACAATGTGAGAATGTGATCATACGGTTTATAAGATTTTTAGGATATCTGAGCCTAACATTAGCTGGAATAATGTGAACTTATAACCAGTTGTTTGTTTAGCTAGCTTGTTGTCAGCAGTCTGGCAGATGTGAGGATCGCATGTCTAATTTGCTCAAAATAAGTAATTGTCATAATACTGGGAATAAATAAGTCTGTTTATAAAAGTTTTTGAGTGTTACAGCCCTGAATTCAGTTCAGGAAATGAAGCTTTAAGTGAGGAAAAAAGAAGTGGATAAGATTTTATTAAGATGGCGGTAGTGTTGTCTTTTTGTGTTTTTGGACCCCTTTCCAAGATTAAAAAAAATATAGGTATGATCCTTCATATCCTAAGTCTGAAATCCATACACAAATTGAAATTTGTACCATCTTCTCTAGCCACATACATGAATCACGATTAGGTGGAACAACAATGTCTATCTTCACCACTGTATTCAAGATCGCAGGGCAACATCATGGGTTCCACAGACCAGCAGTCATTCCTCACTGAAATAATTTTAAATTTATGAGAATTCATCAATTAGTTAGAAGACATAATTAAACACTAATCAATGTATATTTAAGTGTACTATATTATTTTTTGAAATAAACTAAAAAAAAGAAATGACTGTACCTTTAATTAGCCATAAGTGACATTAACGTTGTTTAAACTGGGAAATTCTCAAGCTAATAGTAATTTATATATGTATTAAAGTCACACTGTTTTCATGGTGTGAGCTGAGATTGGTTATTTCTACCTCCAACTGTGGTTAACATCACAATTAGTAATGAGTCTACATGACTTGAATGACAACACTGTGTACTCTTTGAGCTTGAATCAAAAAACATGAACACGGAGGCAGATTTATATGTACTTGGTTATTATTATAGACACAAACAAATATTGTGGGTTTCTAAATTATAATAATAAAGCTAATTAAAACAGAACCATGAATATCAAACAACTAGGAAGATGGCAGAAATGTGATGGCCATGAGTGCCATGGATACTGGTTTTTTTTTTCACTTTCTTTGTGTTTTTCTCTTTTCTCTCTTATGATTCCCTGTGTGTATCTCCCAATTTGTATGCATGCACCCTGCATGTCTCTTTTCAGGTAATTTCTCCACAATTTTTTATATATATTTATATTTTTCATTAAAATTGAAAATTTTCTTCAGTCTACGTGCTTTTATATTTGGCTCCTCTTGCTTGAATAATGAACTAGATTTGATAAACATTTGGTTAAGTTATTTTATTCAGCAAACAAAACTCTGAGTTTCGTTTGACTTCAAGCAAAGCACCATGTAACAGCTATGTGTAGTGTCAGCCAGTAGGCTGACCCCATTCACAGAGCACATGTTTATGCTGATTCTGGATGTTGATATTCTATTTATATCTTATTTATGTTTTTATGAAAAACATTCACATGCTTTAACAGACTCACACCACAATCAGACTCAATTTCATGACTCCTCATGTCGGCAGTTTTTAAATGAATGATGTTTAAGTAAACAAAATTAAGTACCAAACAGTGGGATGAGTGAGGAAGTAAATCAAAAAGCTAATTAATGGAATTGACACGCAATTCCATTAATTATCACTCAACCGAATAGTATTTCATACACACACACACACACACACACACTGACACTACAATGATTTAAAACTTCATTTTTTAATGGCAATTTTCTTCAGTTACTTTTTCCTTTGCGGTATTTTTGCAAGTTCAGTTCAGTTCAGTTCAGTTTTATTTCAAACATGTGCCTTCACAATCATTACAAAATATCATTCCATTCTTTTGTTTGCAAAGGAGTAGGCAGAAGTACACACTTATTAGTCCCTACCCCCTCAAATTTGACCTCGCATTGATATAATTCTCTTTTACCCTTAAATTAAACAAACAACATATGAAGAAAAAGTAAAGCAAGACAAAACAAAACAAACAAACAAATAAACAAAACAAATAAACAAGCCCCACCACAGTATAGTTAATTTCATATAAATAAGGACTGAGTGGTAACGTTTGCAGATTCACAAATTATGAGACAAACAAACTAAAACACTATTATGAACAACATTACCGCCCTGGGTTAACCCTGTTTTCTTCATTCTTATATTTGTTAAAAATGTGTTTTTTATATTTCATTTTAAACTGGTTTATGTTGTTACTTTCTTTAATTTCTTCTGTTAGACTGTTCCATAATTTAATTCCTGCTATAGAGCTAGACATACTTTTTAGAGTTGTTCTAGCACTTTGTATTTTTAAATTCCATTTCCCTCTTAAGTTATACCCCCTTCTCAGTTATTCTGTACTTCATACCATGATTAGTGAAATTTAATGCTGTTGTGACCTAAAGACATCCAAAGACCCCTTATTCACGCCCCCCCCCCCCTTTTTAAACTCTTATTACTAAATTTGAACTAAAACAGCATTACTCTTTGCATGACTCTTGACTCTCATATCGACATAGTTTTTATTGTCATTATGATATCATAAATATGATTACCTTTTTAGCTTTAATTTTCTAACGTTTTTTACATCAGAAAGTGAAGCCAAGCCTGAGCAAAGGCTTGCAGCATTACTAGTATACTTTTTGATGTTTAACTGATTCCGATCTCCCATTATTGATCCCACCAGTCTGACAAGTGTTATTATTTTGTTTTGCAACATTCTTCTTTTTGGTTTCGCCTTTCACTATCCCTAGCCAACGAACTTGCACAGAATTGTTGGGTAGCTTTGTATAATATTGCAACATCTCAACCTTAAAATGTAAAGGCACTGAAATAACTGCTGTTGTGAATGTGTGCTATATAGATGAAATTAATATTTAATGGTATTTTGCCTATAGGAGGTGCAAGAACAACATAAACTGAAAATATCATAATTCAACTGTCATGAGCTTGATTTCATTTTTTTTAATCGAAAGCCAAACTAAAACCAATAATAAATCAGGATGACTTCATATAACCATAAACATGTGTGCATGTTTCAGTCATATTTTCTATTATTAAAGTAACAAATTTTGAGGTTTGTGCAGCCTTGGCAGAAGTATGCATTTTCAGAATTTTTTAGATGTACTTAAAACAGGGAAGGCAGTTTTCTATCATCTCTAAAAACTCCAAACTAATCAAAGCCAGCACTTTTATATATTCTGGTCTCCCTTTTTCAATATATCAAACAAGCCTATTTTCAAAAACAAGTAAGGCACTACTGATTTAAAGCTAAGGGGATTATGCAAAAAGCGTGTCTTTCTTGTACCTCCCAGTTATAAAACAAAGGAAGATACATCAGCAAAGAGAAAAGGAAAATGTGCAGTCTTCAGTGTTTGCAGATAGCTTTTGGCTAAAAAGAAAAAAACCCCGAAAAGGAACATAATCTGGAAATTTCTGTCAGAACTGAATGAAAGAAAATGACTGAATTTTCAAGTGAGTGTAGCCTATAGCTCCAGCATTAAACAGAAATCCTTTTGTGTCCAGTGACGTCTATACTAATGCATGCTTCTCTGCAATGCATTTATTATTATATCGGTGTCTTTTAAGATCTGCACTGATTACTGATAGAGTGGCCATAGTAACTAGTGCATTAGAGAAGCTAAAGCTCTTCTGTTGAGGGCCAGGCTGTTTAATTAGTAAACCAAAGAGGAAATCAAACTGAACGCACAATCAATAGCTGTGGGGTGGTGCACTGAAAGTGTATACTTTAGCACACACGGCCAAAAAAACCACTGTATGCTGGACAGATTAAACAATAAGCACCCAATTTATCCAAAGGCAAGGACAGGTAACTGGTAGATGGCCAATGAGGAACGATTAGCCCACTGCACATTTTTTAGGCCCTATTTAACTTATATTGCGTTCTCTCCAAAACAGCTATTAACCTAACATTTTCAGTATTATTATTAGAGACCAATCAGGAACCACAATCATTCAGTGTTCTGCATTCTCAGCCAGGACAGGTGGCTCACGTATGTCCAGTTATGAGGCAGTCTCTTTCTTGCATGCGCAACATGCACACCAACACTAATAAATACTTGTGAGCACAAAGTTCACATTTTTTAGGCCCTATTTAACTTATATTGCGTTCTCTCCAAAACAGCTATTAACCTAACATTTTCAGTATTATTATTAGAGACCAATCAGGAACCACAATCATTCAGTGTTCTGCATTCTCAGCCAGGACAGGTGGCTCACGTATGTCCAGTTATGAGCCAGTCTCTTTCTTGCATGCGCAACATGCACACCAACAGTAATAAATACTTGTGAGCACAAAGTTCACCAAGTAAACTGTGAAGAGACCACCAGTAAAACATTTGTAACAACAAACCTAAAAAGACTTAAATCAACCTGATCTAGAATGGACATTTTAAAGACGCTAACAAAGGAAAAGTGGCTAAAGCTATCCAGCGCTCAGAGCCAGCCAGAAGCTAGCAGCCTCGGTATGAGCAAAGGATCAAGGATCAAATAAAAGTAGAAGGAAAATTATAGAAACAAGTAAATACAGAAGAATTGTGTGCCTGGTGAAGTTAGAAACATACTGGAAAATGATGTAACTGATGTAGCTGACATTAGTTTTGTTGTACATATCTATTGCATATACAGTGCTTTTGTTAGGTAATGATGGGTGTACAGAAACTCCAGTATTACAGTTTTTAGTTGTTTAAGTAAGAGAAGATCGTGCAACTTACTGCATTTCGGGAGCTGTTTAGTTTAGTTTAGTAAATTCTTTTAGTGTAAAAAATAATATTTTGGGTTAAAGAAAAGTAGATTTTTGTTGCCATATGCCATCATCATAATCATAATCAAAATCATAATCAACAAACCTGGCATGTTAACACTTAAAAAAATTAGAAATCAAAATCCCCTAAGAAATTTTAAATCTGGGCATTATTACAAATTCATCATTTTGTTAAGATCAATGCTGTGATACCTGAAGAGATGGAAGCCAAACGGCTTGTGTCAGGGTGCCAGTTGGGTGCAACAGGTTCATATGGAGATAAGTCTTCCATGTCTTCATCTAAAACAACAGTAAGGATGAAAAAAAAGATTAGTTATTGCTCAAAAAGACCACAGCTCTACACTTAACTGAATCATCAGAAAATATACAATACATAGGAATTCATCTTACCCCCAATAACACAGAATATACACAAAATAAAGCAAGATTCAATCCATATCTCAAACTTTACTGACTCACACAAAGAAACACTAACAATAAACTCTTTTGATTTGATTTTAAGAGATATTTGAAAGCATGGCTTTGATTTAAATGTAGCATTATCCTTGAGCAATATATTTTTGACCAACAACTGTTTTACACGTTTTTCATCCTCACCAATGATTATGTTTCTCAATACTCATCTTTTCCATGTATGGTCATATTTTCATATTCTGTTTGTGGATGTGCTAAAATAATTTGGGGAAGGAATTCAGTTAGGGGAATAACAGGAAACGAGCATATTCCTTCCTCGGTCACTTCAACCCAACGGACTATGCTTAAAGAGAGTTAATGAAAGAAAATGTTACTGCGTCCAACTGCCAAGAATATGTTTCCATTTCTGAGAATCTCTAAGATAAGGGAAATTGATGTGCAGTAAATATCATAAGATAATGAGAAATTGCTTCCAAGCTCCAAGAATGTTTACTCGTTTTGAATATTGTATAAAAGAAAAAAGGTCTTTTTCTTTGGTCATTCCCCTGTGGGGGTGGCTCAGTGCTTCAGCTCCTCTGCAATAAAGGACAGTTCTCTTGCAAGAATGCATCTGTTGCTGTTTTAATTTTTACTTAATATATTTTCTGATTCTCCACGACAGGAAAAGAGATGTTTGTCATCATCAAATTCTTTGCTTGTGGAGCATTTGTGCCTGCTTTGGTTTGATTTGGGGGAGCAGCTGAAGGACTAAAGCATAAGCAATGCATCTTTCCTGTTAACAATGTGTTGTCTGAGCTGTTTTTATGAAAATAAATAAATAAAAAATAAAATTAGCACTCAACTGACTGAGTCTCTCCCATGTGCCTGCTTCTCTGTAGGCCCTAATCCCACATTTAAAATTCATAGCCATTCAGTGTGATTGAGACAAACCCTCCAGTGTGTAATAGCTTTGCATTCGGATCCTAACAGAAACACAGTGAGGGTGTTATGAGGAAGGCTTGGGGGCCCGCTGCTACAAATGAGAAAATCCGTAACCTGTTGGTAAAAGACTACGCTTCTAGGACAACCAATCAGTAGATCCAATCAATAGATATGCTGCATTTTGTTTATCAGCACGCTCTTCGAGCATTTCAGAAAAATGTGATGCAATCTGAAAAAATGCTTTCAGCTAACTGCTGTGATAATAGGTAAGACTATTGTAGAAAGCTGTGTGTGTGCGTGTATGCCTGTATGCCATATTATTGCTAATACTGAGGTATTTATGTCTTCTTTGCACAGCAAATTATAATAGCAATAAGCAATAATTCAAATGATGGTAACCAGAAGGTAAAGTGACACAGTGTTTATCACTGTTGCCTCACAGTGAGAAGGTCCTTTCCTCAAATCTGCTGGCTGCCTTGGACCTGTCTGGACTCTGGAGTCTTTGGAGTAGATATTTAGTCCAAAGACATTAAAAATTTCAACATTTTAAATTGGTCGTAGGTGTAAATGTGAGTGTGAACGGTTGTCTTTCTCTCTGTGTTAGCACTGTGATGGACTGACATCCTGTCCAAGGCATAAACCACCTCTAACCCTGTAACAGCTGTGATAGGCTCCAAACCCCTCACTTGGATAAGTGGAAGACAATGGTCAAGAAACTGTATGAATTGTTGGATAATAATAATCAGCAGACAGCAATACAACCATGGTAACACTGGCTTTGTGATCATTGGCACGAAAGATAAATTTGTTAAACCCTCACCCCTTAGCAAAAATATGTGCACATGCACACAGAGTAGCTAAATTTTAATAACAGGGAAAAGCTGAATTACTAATGGGATTTTTTTCTCCATTTTTCTGCAGATTAAAGATCACCCCGACTCAGACCAGTGCATATCTGCAGTCATTGCTTTCTATTGTGGGCGATTGTGGCTCAAGAGTTGGGAGTTCGCCTTGTAATCGGAAGGTTGCCGGTTCGAGCCCCGGCTTGGACAGTCTCAGTCGTTGTGTCCTTGGGCAAGACACTTCACCCGTTGCCTACTGGTGGTGGTCAGAGGGCCCGGTGGCGCCAGTGTCCGGCAGCCTCGCCTCTGTCAGTGCGCCCCAGGGCAGCTGTGGCTACAACGTAGCTTGCCATCACCAGTGTGTGAATGTGTGTGTGAATGGGTGGATGACTGGATATGTAAAGCGCTTTGGGGTCCTTAGGGACTAGAAAAGCGCTATATAAATACAGGCCATTTACCATTTATATACGTCTGCATGACCCCTCTTCATCAGAACTGGCAATCATAAGAAAAAAGAGTAGCTCAGCTGGCCACTTTTTGAGCACACACAGCTATTGACATGTTGCTCAGTTCAGGATCTCACATTTGTTTGAGAGAAAGAAACACAAAGGACACAAAGGGACACAAAGAATAAAAAAGAAAAGATGCACAAAATTGCAGAGGAAGAAAGAAGCAACACAATCGGGGGCAGAAAACCCTTTGAAAGACTAAACTACCTAAATCCTCAAAGTGTCCATACAGAAACACATATTCACTCTAAGATAGAAAGGTAAGTAGGTATGTAGGTAGGTAGGTAGGTAGATAGATAGATAGATAGATAGATAGATAGATAACATGGAGATAGAGAACTCTAAGTTCTGTTTTCTGATGTACTGTATGGTGTTTTTTATCCACAGTTGCATCACTCACAACTCTGTTCATGCTTGTCCTTACATTTCTATCAAGACAGAAGGACTCGAGAGGTTCCAGAACTTGAGATCTCGCAGTATGTCTAATTACAACAATTACCTTCAAAAGCTATAATGCTCTGAAGCCTTTCAAGAGTTCAAGACTACCACCTACACAGCAAACAGCCACCTTTACCACCCTTCCATGTTTTTTTTAGCAGCACCTACCGCTATTGTGCATTTAAAAAAAAGAAGAAAAAAGAAGGAAATAATGTACAGAAAAATTGAATGCTTCGTCTTTCAGTGGACCAAGAACAGTTTGTACTGAACAGAGCCAAATGGAAAAAGGCATGTCCTATCTTTTGCCACAAGCAAAACAACTTGTTATTAGGTTGCTTACTATTTTGTTCAGGCAGCTTCTTACACTGTAGGAAAGCTTCACAGGCAGCCGAGAGTCAAGCCATTTTAGGCACGTTAAATTTTACAGAGTGTGTCCGTACAGTGTGTACTGTACTGATCCTATAAACAACTAGAAGGGCGCTCACAAAGATCAAGATCCACCAAGGTCAATACCCTATTGTGCATTTTTAAAAGCGATCTGAATCTACGCCTAAATTTAGTAGGATCCTCTTTGGCTTATGCTCTACCTTCATGGCTCATTAAATTCACTTTGACAGGTTTGTGTAATCTTACTAGGAACAAACAGACAGAAAGATGGCTCTGATCGCATACATCCACCTCAGCTTTTGCCTTGGTGGAAGAATAATGTGAAGCCACAACAGTAGCTGTAGCTAATGGATGGTACAAGCCATACTAAATCATAAAACTGCAAAACACACTATAATCTCACACACACCCTTAGGACTGAGAAATCCCACAGCAGGAGGCCTTGTTGTACTTAAAGAAAACTGCTCTTTGACAGTCACCCTGGACCCAATTACGCATTCATCAAGTAATAGAAAATTCTTCCCAGCTGTTTAGTGATCAGATGTTTTTTAGCCGCAGGGCAACAAGTTATCGCTGTAATTAAGCCTCCGTTTGACTTCATTTGCTCTGACAGTATG
Source organism: Pelmatolapia mariae (assembly GCF_036321145.2). Lineage (NCBI taxonomy): Eukaryota > Metazoa > Chordata > Actinopteri > Cichliformes > Cichlidae > Pelmatolapia > Pelmatolapia mariae. The sequence goes on along the minus strand of NC_086237.1, from coordinate 18,780,565 downwards.
GAGCATGACCGAACAGCTCAGAAAGACAATCAGCCCTTCCCTAGTTACAGCATGAGAAAAATAATGCCTTCCGGTGGGTTCACAGGGCTGTTAGCTGCCATAAGGGGTCTTACAAAGCTATTAGGTACCATCACTCTTTCTTTTCATATGCATTATCAATGAAGTTGAACTCCTAAGGTGGAAACTATCCTATGGTTTTTTCGTGACAATCTTGGCAAATGGTTTATGGCTAGAAGCAAAGTCAGCTTTACATGTCTGTCGTTTGCCATCTGTTTTTAATAGTTTCCCTTTAGTTATTGTCCATCAGTTTAATATTCATTCACCTTGTTCTCTGTTTGTGTTGCAGGAAACACCCATTTACACTGCACACATATTATCTCCCACTCATATAATAAGAATATGCAACAAAACTATATCTTAGACTAATTGCAAACAAAGCTTGGCACGGCCTGGAGCACAGCTGGACGTCTTCTACAGAGCTCTGCAGGCTGCTGCACACGCTCAGCTTGCATGTAACCAAGCCTCTGCTGTCAGAGCTGGAAAAGTTTGTAAATGAGCTGTCTGTGAAGTTTAGGCGTGCCAGCCTGGGCTCCTTTCATATCTTAGAGAACACTTTTATAAATTAATAAGAAAAAACACTTTTTTTAATCACATTATAATAAAATGCATTAATATTTCCTCCTATTATGTGTTCATCTCCACAAAGACAAGTTGTACCACAAACGCATTTTTTTTTTAAATTGCACTTAACAAACCACAAGTTGAAGGGTATATTCTGTTAACAGCTCAGCGTTTGAAGTTATATTGACATTTTAAACTCAATTTCAAACCATACAAATAGAATATTGGATTAGCTCAGAATAATATTTCAAGTCACAATTTCAATCCAGCGTGGCGTGTTGGGCAAATACAGCTAAAAAAAAAGAGAAAAAAAATGAATGCTGAATTTTTTCAGTCTTCCCTTTGGCTATGTGAATGCAATGTTAATAAAAAAAAAGCGTTTCACTCTCACTTACCTAAATTATCACTATGCTTGGTGCTAGGTGCTAAATGTTGAATATTGATACGGAAAAACAGTGACTAATTCTTTCACACACTTTGTAGGTGATACAAGTTCCAAATTTACAATAGTAAGACTTAAGTACTCAATATGAAGCAACATAAATACTCACTGTAAAGATATTTAGAGCTGCTGTATAGACAATCTGGTTATTAAGTAAGGTATGGCTATATAAAACATACGACTCGTTTCTTCTGCTTTAAATTCCTCTATATGGAAGATAGAGGGAAAAACGCAAGTAGCTATTTTATGAGCAGAGTTAAAGGCGAGCGATAGAGAGAAAAAGAGGCCACCGCGCCTCGTAGTTGACTTCTATGATGCGCATTCATTCAGCACCTCTGTGAACCTTTCTGCAGGAGTGAGTCTTAATGCCCACATCATGACAGTATTCAAAGAGCAGAAAGCCCCGCCACTCACTCCCGCCTCTGATAGAGAACCTAGAGAACTCACTCCGCTATAAAAGGCTAATCTAAACCCCACTACCCGGCCCTCATTTCAGCTGCACTGTCACACTCTATACTAGGCTCAAAGTGAATGGGAGTAATTTTCGGCCAGTTCACCTTACAGTATAGAAAATCATTAGACAGATTTACCAGGACAAACAGTGCCTGTTTTGTCATCCTATTTTACTGATCCCTTTCACATTTGGGGATGAAAGATGGTAGGGGAGAAGGAAGGATGAAAAGGACAAGGAGGGGAAGCTGTGAAAGACCGTATTGATCACACACAGGATCTATCGACAGGTCCCTTCCTCTGATGATGAAGCGGCTACCTAGTGAGTACCGTACGGGTCTCCAGCTCAGGGAGGGAGAAAGCAAAGAGGACACATTCAGCATGCAAGAGCCTGCTCGCCGTATACCCTGACATGCAGGGCAGGCTGGAAAAATGTTCTGCTTATGACAGTGGATGGCTAAGGTAATGGCCAGTGACTGCTACCATTGCTCATAGTAATGATGGTTTCACCCAGGAATACTGTGTACCTTTGCAACCGCCACCCCCCTTCCTCCTGTAGCACCCTCCATGACGCTCTCTCTCTTCTTCTCACTCCTTCTCCGTCTCTCTCTTAAGTTTCCTTGCCCCCTCATTATTTATCTACCATCCCGTCCTCGCTTCTTGCCCTCGCCTCCTGTCTTTTCTCTTGCTCTCTCCATTACTCCTCTTCACCACCGAAGTCTATCATGATGTCCACGGCATTCTCACACTGTCCATTTCGTGTAACGTCCCGCAGCATTAGGGGCCGCCCTGTGGCATTAGAATGATGTAGCGACATATTAAGCAAGTGACCTTTGCAATGCTGACGTTCATAAAAGTGGAGAAAATAAATCACTCCGCAAAATTGCGGCATTCTCGTCATTTCATGTAAAGACTCCTCTCACAATGAGCTGGAACAAACTAATGGAGCCCTCCTTCCTCTCACTGAAGAGAAAGTTAGCTAATTAAATTGCTATGAATGATATTCACAAAGGTTCCTGCTTTGAGGGCCAGGGTGTGATTTCACAGCTCAGGCTGGGGAAAAAATGTGTATGTTAGAGGTATGGAACTTATTGTTTAAATCTTCAATTGTGCAATATTCACACGAGCCCCGGAGCATAATTGAGAGCCACCTATGCAATATTCCCCTGTGTAGCAGCCAACAATTCTTTCTTAATTACTTCTTTTATGGATTCAAGAGTCCTGCACAGATTCACTTGCCTTGCACTGACACGGGCCCATTCAGAGCAGAATCCATCCATTATCCATTAAGGACAGTTGCACTGACGCATTGAATTCAGCTGCCATCTTCTGTGAGAAAACACAATTAACATGACACCATTTACCCTACCACCGATGATTAAAAAAGATTTTCAAGATTTTAAGACAAACGGAGGCAGACTAGAATAATGGGAGATGTGGCCTCACATTCTAGCTTCATGGCCTTGTTATTCCACCACATTCACAAGGGTAAGGACATGGTGTGAAATGTAAAATGTTTCAGAAGTGTAGTTAAACACCTGCTGAGATGTGTCAGCTTGCTGATATTTCAAGAAGACACATCAAGCAGCACTAGATGACAGTTATGAATCATATTGTTGTCACTTTGTCGAGGCGCTTTGTATGTTTTCTCAGCCTCGGCGCACTTTTTTATCACGCATTGTCAACTTTGAAACACTGGTCACACTCACTTGGATTGTAATTTACAGTCACATCTCATGGACACAGAACATACTTCAGCTTGACGGCCTTTCCGTCAGGCTATCTTATGGTGAGTCTGGGTTTGACTCGGTCAATGTTTAACTTTAAAGTCTCTGGGTATAGTGTCAAATACGTTGACATTTTCAGTTTTAAGGCTGACAGAGCTATGTGAGAGAAGTGCGAAAGGGTGGATGTCGCACAGTTTAACACTGAGGGCTAAAGCACGAACCCCATCATCAGTCTGAAATAAGTGACAGCACAAACCAGACATTACACTTACTGACTGTTGTTGCTCGGCTACTGGTTATCTAAAAAAACAAACGAAAACATCCAATATTCCCTTACTGTCCTCAATGAATCCAAGGTGAAAACATAGCAGCTGGTGTTTTCTTTCTTTTTTCTTTGTTAGTGAGTCTACATCGTTATTATAGAAAAAAAACATCATCACGCAGATACATATTTTTGAGTGTTTGAACAACAGAGGAGAAGCATCAAATATCACCCACAGTAACACTTATTAGACAAAAAGTACTATCACTGGCTACCATCTGGATTTCCAGGATTTCTGCCACGATTCAGAGCCGCACCAACATTTGATGGCTTCAACTGTCAGTGATGAAAAACGTGACCTTGGTTGGGAAGCTTGTTTTCTCCCACACAAACCAAGGTCTTTTGATGGCTTTGCCTCTGCACATTTTACAGATAACTGAAGGACTTAGGTAACACAAGAAACAACATAACTGTGTCAAGTTTGAGGACCAGTTATGCTATTCCCTAAATATGATATGATTACTGAAATTAAAGTCCTAAAATTTCTAAAATTTTAGGAACCGTCGTGAACACGCTTTCACTATGAGTCTGTCTTGCAATTATATTTTCCTGATACATTTTGGAAGTTATTAAATATGTATCACAAATCTAATATCTGAATCTGCAGCAGCTTTACTGTACAAGATTTTTGAGTTTAATGAACAGCCCAATGTAGTCAAACAAAATAATCTTCAATACAAGAGATAGGCAGTTATGAAACCAGATGTAGAGAGCAGTAAAAGCCCAAAACTGTCAGCACTGTAAGAGATTTGTTGAAAATAAGCACAATGTATCAGTGCATGCTGTTGTTGTAATTAATGAGGTCTAAATTCTTTATGCTGATGCCAATACTAATTTCTCAGGGAGGTGAAAACACACACACACTTTTAGAGGCATATTTTTTTTCTTTTGTTTGTTAAGCCACTTGACATTGACCTATGAATCACTGAAGCATAGAAAACTCACCTCACTTATGCGATGAAGCAGTGCTGTGTCTACGCACAACAGATAACTTAGCAAAGAACCAGTTTTTAGACACTTTATTACTAGCAGCCTGTCGCAAAAACACACAATTTGTTCCCATCTCTTTACCTAAATCTACATCAATGTCAAAGATAACACAGTTTGACAGACATAAAATTATATTTTGGTTGCAAAAGTACAGAAATTCTGTATATCTTGGCTGATTTCCACTCCCTACACTGTATAGTGTATATTATTTTTACACTAGACTGTATACAGATGGCATAGGGGTGTAATTCAGTGAATTAATCTAAGCATCATCAGCTTAAATGCAAATTAGTCTACTACATTTGATGTAACCCAATACTGGCCATAAGGACCACAGCCACTGTGCACCATAAAAATAAAATAAAGTCATAATAAATTAGAGAATGCTAATGAGAGAATGAGCTGAAATACACAGAATCAGTCCCCTGAAAGTCAAAGTGCTTAACAGTTAGAAAGTTAAAATTCACACAGAAGAAGTTTCAAAGCTGGAAAGTAGGTGAATATCTTTTAAACGTACATTAGAAAAAGCTGACTAATGACAAAAATAATGACAAAAAATCTGAATGAATATTGAAAGCTCATATTTAACCACTTGAAGAGTGGAATTATGGATTTTAAATGTCTAAACTCAGGAATCTCAAATAAAAAACAGAATATTTGTCTGTTGTGTGTGTGTGTGTGTGTGTGTGTGTGTGTGTGTGTGTGTGTGTGTGTGTGTGTGTGTGTGTGTGTGTGAGTGACTGCGCACACTCTCACACACCTTTTTCTTTTTTACATTGTTTTCAACAATTGACTTAACAGGTAGCTACCATAATTGTTAATCCATCTAAGACATACGTGTAAACCATCCACACAAAACACAGTTTAGGCCATAAGTATCTGGACAGATAAAAACACACCATTTTATCTTGTTATGTTTTCATCGTCTCTTCGTTAGTCTTCATTATCTGTATGAAGACACGTTGGTTTCAGTGGTTTGAGCTCCATTTTGTCTCACATTGGTACAAATTCTTACATATAGAGATTTCTAAAACGATGAGATTATAAAGCATGACTGGACCTCATATAGTTCAGTCAAAGCATCTTCTGACTATTGAATTCAGACTTCTTTAACCTGATCTCTGTCCATTTAGATCCAAGGTAGCTGCATACGGCCCAGCTTTGATCTCAAGTGTTACAATGGCCTATCTTTCTTTAAAAGTAAAGAGGTAAACATTCACATTTAATAACCAAAACATGAAAAGCATGAAAATGCTTTAAGATGTAAGTGCAATTTCAAAAGTATGTCTTTGCCTGCGAAATAACGTCGCAGCACACACATTTAATAGATTACAGAGTTTCAAAAGTGTGGATGCTGGGCAGGCTGTTTTCATGCTGAAGTCTTTTTCTCTTTGACTTCATAATCTGCCATTCTAGAAAGAGACGTTCACTCGAACACTCATGTTTGTGTCTTCATCTCAGTAACACACATATGCATGGATGAAATGATTTTTATCTATTTCGTACACTTTCCCAGCAGCAGCATCTCTTCATTATCTTTATGTCTGCAGACATGCTTCTTTCAGTGGTTTGAGGTCTGTTTTCTCTCACACACACAGATATTTTCCACACACATCAAAAAGGTTTTTCACATATCAGCGATTTGTGTGTTTGTGTGTGTATGCTTAAATTTTGTCCACACATTCATGTGTTGTAGAGGCTGAATTTTAATAAGTTTAGTGGTTCTGTGACTTTGATACTGAAATTTGCATTTGGTGGTTTATGGTTTCCTGAGGACTAACTGACAGCTGAGAGTGAAACAAAACAATTTTTAGTAGATTTTAAGAATGTAAGACAAATGCAAACCAGGTAGTTTGCTTGATATTCCAAGTAGAGTCTACAAGGAAATACCAAAACTCCAAAAGTGTGGGTATATGGGCTCACTAATAGATAGTTGCTGCCATTCAAGTTGAACAAATCTCCAGCCACTTTCTGCCATGGCCTGTCTAGAAGCTCACTGGGCATCAGTAGCTCTACTAGGGTTACACGTTCTTTGAGACACGTTGTTTCTCACCAATTCACCTATTTGTCTGCTTATGCCTGGCCACCATACTGCTTCTCAGGCATGACCGTCGGGATGACCAATCTGGAGTCTTTTAGCAACAAACCATCAAGGACAGTGAGTAAAGCCCTTCCTGGCTAACATGTTTTTGCTGGGCCTGAGTGTTGGTTGCTGTCTGGTCAGCCTCTCTGGCACAAGGACACGATCTCTGCACAAATGATGTCTTCTTTGAGCTATTTTCTCAGGTTTGTAGGTATTGCTCTGGTATTTTAACACCAACAAAGTGATTCCCAAAGAGCCAAAAACCTGACATATATATCGACATGTTGTGCGGGTTAGGGTTAGTTACAACAGTGAGAGTCAAAGATCCCAAACATACTGTCAATGCAGTAAAAACATACTTTCACAGAAAAAAAACTCACAAGTGAACACTATCAGTCATGGATTGGCCTCCCCAAAAATCTGGATCTGAACATTATTGACGCAGTATGGGATCCTCTTGACAGAGAATGAAACAAAATGCAACCTACATCCAAAAAAGCTGTGAATGTCCTTCAAGAAGCCAGGATATCTATTTCTGAAGACTACTTAAAGAAATAAATGACAAAAAAAGCTTGCCTATGAGAGTTCAGGCTGTGTTGACAAATAAAGGTGGTCATACCAAATATAGACTTTCAAGCTTGTTAGAATTGTAAAAACTCTGCTTTTGCCACTGTATTTCATGTATGTCTGCATGTTTCAATAAATCCCAGCACCTATTTCCCATTTTCCAAGCAGTTCCATATCAGAGAACCTGTTGGTAGGGTAGACCAACTCACTTATATAACTGATAAGCAATAATACTGCTATGATCTATAAAGTACAAAGATAAAACATTTCCCTTCAAGGCATTTACAAGCATTAGAAAATGCAACTGACTCAACAGAGTGAACAAAATGCTTTTTGGTTACAAATGTTTTATTCTGGTGAGCAGTAGAGGAAAAAAACTCCTTGTTCTAAGTTAACCTTTGCAAAACAGCTACTTACTGTAGATGTAACTAAATACATCCCTGGAATTACTTCACAGACACTCGTATGGAGGGCTAAAGTAAGTAGGGGGTCACAGATCCTAGGCTGTGCATCAAACCACTGTCAGATATTGGGATCACGAAACAGTCTTTTGTGACTTAAGACCACACATTTAATTTTAAATTATATCTGCATATATTTACAATGATATATTGAGAAGAGGTCTTTACTCCCAGAAAGCTGGGATAGTGGGTTAACCTTGCCTGAGGCAGTGAAATATCTGTGGGAGGTTTGTGAAAGGAGAGCAAGATGTTGTGTCAATCCCAGTCCATCCTTGGTCCTCATCAGCTTTCTCTTCACTGACAAAATGGTTTAGCTCTCAAGCCTGCAGGCCAGGTTCATGTCCCTGGCTAACACAGGTCATGCAAAACATAGCAAATTCTAGCTACAATAAGATTTCTTTATGGATTCCTACACTTTCTGAGATATAAATATATATATATTGACCTTTGTGTATTGACAAAGTATTAAACACATTCTCTATGCCGTATCCATGCTCATCACATCAGTAGAAATTACACAGCACTTTAAAAATCTCATCTCTCTTCCTGTTGGCCATTCATATTCTTTGACCTTGTCTAGCTACATTTCTTTGAATCCTATTCAGATGTTTCTCTCTTCTCCAATTATCTCTCCGTATTAATGTAGCAAAGAAATTTTCCAAAGCTACATAACACTATAAGCTACATGACATCAAACCATCCTGTTTTATCCACACAGTTTTTAAGTAGTTTAGCACCACTTCATGAGGGTCTGCTGGGATTCAGCTTTTCGTGTTTGTTTCCAGAGATGGATGTTGTACACAGATTGTTTCCAGTTAACAAAAGCCTGCTTGACTGCACAATGGATCGTGATTAGATTAAAGCTGCACTGTAAGAGCTTTTTGTTTGTGTTAAAGCAGGTTTTATCTCTAAGGGTGACAGGGCCAAAATGGGACACCGCTGAAAGTATTCTTCAGATGCACATGCTTTATGAAGGACACACTGGAGGCATGGGAGGTCTCTATTCTTGACAGCCCAGGCAACTTACATGACGCATTCAAACCCATTGACTGGTGTGGCTATTTGTTGGGGAAAGGAGAAGGTGGGGGCACAAATGAGGCGCAGTAGGAGAACAGAAAGATCATTACATTTAGAAAAAGAGAAGAAGACAGGAAGCGAGACACAGGGCCTGAGGAACATCCATGTCATCACATTTCCCTTGAACTCATGTCAGGGACCCTCTGCTGCCACAAGTCTGATGAAGTGTAACTGGCGCTATGAGTAGTCAGCCTGGCGAATCACTTCACAGATCACCACACAAAAGCCCAAAAAGCTCGGAGACTTTGAAATGTCTCCACCATTACCCCACGTGTCAAAACAGCTGAGTACGTTATGTGCTGCATGCTTACATGGACGCTTGGGATCTGCCAAATAGACTTTGATCACATGTATTAACAAATGTCACACTTGGGTTAGGGTTCCCCTTTAGGCTGATCTCTAGGGTGGTGCATCTCCAGCAGACAGATTTGTCCTAATATAAGGTTTGCGTGCTTTTTACCCTTGATGTGGAATGGGAAACACGCTTTTAGTGATACTGGACAAGAAAAGCACATACAAAACTTTGAGAATATGGTAACTGATATAATCTGAGAGGGTATTAAGCTTCTGCACACGTCCGGCCTCTTTTCTTATGTTTTAAGAAATTAATTCTGTATGTAAACTTTGGCCAATTGCAGAAATCTTCAAATCAGATCTGTTGAGGTAATATAAAGTATTGTATAGAGGGAAAATGACCAAACAAGAGCTAAGACATGGCAGTAAAATGGGTAAACTGGAGGACATTCTGGTACTTTGAGTCTCAAGTGATGTAAGTGATGTTTTTTAATTTTGTCCAATCACACTGGCGTTGGCCTGAGAGGGGAAAGTTGTAGGTAGGGCTCTCTAATTTTATATTCTGGTGTGGATTGTTTTTCTATGTTCTATTTCTGTGTATCACAACTTTAAAGCTTTAGGTTTAGGATATCTCAAATCAAAATCCAGGAAGCTTGTCTTAAAAAGGGTTTCAACAAATCAGCCTTTGAGTGTGATTTTATGTCCCACAAAAGTGGACACATAAGGACCACTGTGCTATATGATTGTAAAGTAATTACAAGGTAAAATGGAACACTTTAGGTGAAAACCAATAAGTCTACCATAACAGGTCCATCTAATGTAATCCCATTATAGCTCCATTACATCTGAGAGGGTGTGGAAAGTAGGAAAGCATATATTTTTCATCAGGGGCTTCTGGGTATCCCTGTAAGAGGGCGCTGGGGAATAGGGCATCAACAGTGGGTGTGGTTACTTCTTGTCTTTGCTCGGAAAACAAACTAACTGGTACTCGACGTCAGTAGATTCATAAAAAAATAAATGTCCAAATCCTCTAGACTGTGAGTCACATATATAGCTATCAATGAAAGTATGCTGCATATCTGTCACAGGATAATAAACAGCTGCTTTTACTTGCATCTTGCTGTACATGACCACAGAGCTCACGCAAAAGAACTGAAGGAGGGATAAGAGGGGCACTGTGGACCTTTATTATATTGCTCACTCTAAAAATGTACAGTTAAAATTTGGTAGTATGAATTTTGTGAGACCTTGAAAGCACCTGCCTCCTACCTTCATTGCGTCCCATGTTTATAGACCAGTAGATCTGTAGACACTGCTGCTCCGTCTTCAAGGACCTCTTGCAACGGCAGTTATACAGAGGGCTAACCAGCAGCACTTCCAGTGCAGCCTGGCACTCCCTGTTGTTATCTAGCATGGCATCTTTCTCCTTGCCCACAAGGCACTGGCGCATCACTCGGTACCAAGAGCTGCACTGAGGGTCCTGGTTACACATTTCACTTGCCTCGATGCAGTTCACCCATTCTGGCTGAGCTCCAGGCCCAGATTTGATGCTTGAAGATCCTGGAGCACTGTTAGCCAAAGACACGGGCAAAGCCGAGGGAACACCCCAGGAACCTGCTGCCTCATCTATGTGGAGAGAAAGAAAAATATGTGGTGGTAAAAAGTGAATGGTGACCGGGAAACTGCAAATTAATGTTTGGGGGTTTAGTGTTTTATGTGTGCTAGTATCTGTCTATCTATCTTCATGCTTTATCCTCTGTTCCATTTATGCAACAAGTTGTATGTGGGAACCAACCAGATTTGCAGCCTATTATAGGCCCATACCTGCCCAGGCATCTTTTAGCAAGCCAGTTAGTTATTCCTCCGGTGCACATTGCTCATACACTCCTCCATGCAGTGTTTTGCTATGTCTCGTTTACTTTATAGCGGGTTATTTAGGTGCTTACCGAGACAGATTTTTGGTGCATTTAATGCAGCAAAAAAGAACTAGACTCAGATTCTTATTAAATCTAACCAAAGGAATATCCGATCACTGAATAATATCTAATTATATCATGCCAAGGACTACGCTTAATTTGCATCTAGGTGAGCAGAAAATGAGCTTACACAGAGTAAACAGTAATCCACAGAGCAAGACTCCAGTGTTGCCATTTGACAAGAGTTTGAGATTGAAACGCACCTTCACACACGAAGCTAAGTACACAGAGTTCTGGTGAAATGACAAGAGAGACCCCTTGTGGGGATGTTGTGCATTTAGATCAGGGGAAGAACAACATCAGCCGGAGAGCAGCGGGTCAGAAAAGACTTACATAAAGTTAAACGTTAAATTATTGTGGGGCTGTCAGTCAGCCCGTCAGGTATGTCATTTAAATGCGAATGCATGCGTTTGGGGGAACATACTGAAAATGCTAGTGTGATCATAATGATGGTGATGACGATTTGTGGTGGTGGTGGTGGTGTTGGTGGTGGATTCCGTCATGTTCAACCAACTAGCAAAAATAATATATATATATATTATTCTTGTGCAATATTTTTGGCTGACTGAAAGCTGTGTTTTCTCGTTACAATAATGAGCTCTTCTTTCACTGTGGAAGCTGTGAGTGTGTTATGTGGGCTGCAAACGACTCACTCGCATAGACCAAGTTCGGTTTGTAGCTTTGGGTGAAAATCGAACATAGTCTAATCAAAATCAAACCCAATATAATTCATCTTTATTTTTATTTTTAAAGAGGGGATTACCTGCTGTTCTACAACAACTCCAGTAGTATTATTATTTTTTTAAAGTGGTAAAATAACAGAAAATCCCTGCCACAGTTTGTACATCATCACTAATGTCCTAATGTGCACGGCTGAGAGGGATTCTCAAATGGAACTTCTTACCTGGGAGCAGAACAAGGGTGCAGACGCACATCCACACAGTGACAGACTTCATTTTGGACTCAGCCGCAAGAAGGATGAGTTGTGCTAGAATTACACGAATATTTCCACCTTTTCAAGGATTAATTCCCCTCTCCGGATCCGTGACCCAGGCGCAGGATAACTGTAAAAAACCCTCATTCAAATTTTAAAAGAAACATGCAGCTCCGAAAATATCCTCGAATCCCCAAAAAAGTAATCCACAATTTAATTTTATATCTTAATAATGGACTAATCACGACAAAGGAAAAAATTCCTTGACACTGGGAAAAAAAGATCAAATGGCAATCAAACAAGCAGTCAATCCGTAAGAGCAGTTACTCAGGGTCCGTCTGCGCTGCGTTCATACCGACAAACTACTGAGACTTGATCTCTCCGCATTATAAGAGCTGCCCGCTCCAGTTGGCCCTTGTAGACAAATTGTCCCTAAAACAGTCCTTAAACTGGCGCAAAGCGGTCTGTGATAGCTATGTCAGTATCTCTAAGGAGGCAGAAGAACTCATCTGAAAGTGCTACAAAACGCTGACTGGTTTTTCCCCCCTCACCGGTGGTTCCCTCAAAAAGCTGCGCGCTCAAGAAGGGAGGGAACGCTTCTTTTCCACTGACTGCATGCGTGTCGAGGCATCGCAGCACTTTATAAAGCGGGGGCTCCCGTGGGCCAGCAGAGGGCGCTGCTGGTGAGTGCTTTCACTGGAAGGCACGCGGTCATAGAGGACCATAATTAATGTTATCCCACAGAGCAATCATCAATATTCCTTTAACCTCTGGTCCACGGTATGTGAAATTATAGGGACCTCACCTGAGCTGTGTGGTATGTCTTTGATTCCACGTGGTGCTACAGGCCCCAGTGTTTAAAAGCGTATGCTTTTAATGCAACAATGAATGTGTTTCATAATATCCCTCTTACATGAATACCATCTTTTTTTCCATAAGAGATTCTTTACAGTTCTGTTCAATGTGCAGCTGAAGGGAAGCGAGGCCACAACTGCAACTGATCAAGGAAAGAATTATGAAGGAATAATAAATACCTTGGCTTTTTTCAATCACAGTAAGGCAGCCAGCACACAGGGAATCTTTTATTCAAGAATTTTTGCAAGGTCACCAGGCCAATTCATTTTTTTGGCTGACATCTAGGCTTGGGTTCTACAAACCACAGAAATTTGAGGTCTGATTTTTAGGATTTGGGATCAAAAGGTGGACGCTGCAATGATGATGAGAATGTCGCCATTCATTTCAACACTTCACACCATATCTGGGTTTTTTCCGGAGAAAGATTTGAAAGGGAAAATAACCACAATGTCTCGTATTATAGTTATGCTCTGAGGAAATAGCTAAGCCCACAAGCAGCAGAATCTGCCATTTTACAAAGTGGCTTCACATTAAATAAAATGACTTTGTTGTGCATCATCGCCTAAATAGTGCCCATAATGTCATAAATCTTTACAAATCTTGAAAACAAAGTCTCTATTTAGAGGTTGTGACAGTGACAAACTGCAAGGCCACTGGCTCATAATGATGTCTGACTGTCAGCCCAGGCTTTCATCCAAGAGGGAAAACAGCTTGCCGTTATAATGGCAACATCAGCCTCATTCTGCCTATATCGGCCCGGGCTTATTCTCATCTCTCGAGTATGAAGTCGCTGTCATTATGAGGACACTGTAAAGCATCATCCACCATCATGAGTATCCAGAAACTGTCCTGAATTAGAGCTGCAGTGGCTGCTGGAGACTATTCCTCAAATGTTTTTTAAGTGGAAGTGTATATTTCACCAGAAAATGGCAACCTTTTGCCTTTCGTGCATCTATTTCAAATACCAGAGCAATTTCATCCCTTTATTTTAGCAGAGAAGCAAACAGTGATTTCTCACCAAAGATCGCATGCATAAACTGGATGAAGGCTACAGTTGCTTGAGTAGCAGGCTCGCGAGGAAGAAGGCATTTATAATAAAACAAAAAAGGCATGAAATCAAGAAAGAAGCATTAGCAGTGGATGTACTGAATAAAAAACAAACGTGAAGTCTTATTGAGGCTTCATGTTATGTCTATCCACAATAGTGCAATGTGGATAAATCCTCCCCTCGCTTTCTTTTTTTCTTCTTCTTCTTGACATTGCATGATTCAGCTCCTCTAGGGGTATTTAATTGCTCCATTCTGACTTCATAAGGCATTTGAAATTTTATCGCGTTTTTTTTACACAATTGCATGCGTCTATAATTGTGCTATCTTTTATAAATAGGCTCATACTTATATGCAGTGCAGAGCGAGAGAGCATGTAGACAGATGCATGCAGAGATGTGCGTAATCTATATGTCAAATAACTGGGCTCCCACAACACGTTTCAAGACTGTGAAGATGGAGAATGACAAATCTGGATATAGTAGACATGGTTCTCACTACTGAGGGAAATCATTCCCTGTCATTTAGAAGTGTCTCTAATATGGTGAATATAGATGATATCGTTATGAATTCATGGGATATGAAATAATGATACAGATAACACTCAAAGTTAAGGCAATAACTTGTGCTTAGTGAGACAGCAAGGGGGTTCAGAGTGAGTTAGTGCTTACTCTCGTGGGTCAAATAAGAGCTCAGAGAGTTGAAAGCTGTCACCTTGACAGCAGGGAAGACAAACTTGAATGCTAGCATGTTTGTTTATCATGTTTAGTTTTCTCCTAATGACTGTTGGGCTCTACCCACATGAATCTGGCACATTTGACCACCAAAGTGTTATCTATATTGTACCTTGAATGAGCCATGATGATGACTTTGTCTTTGTCATTTGGTAAACTGGATGAAGATTTGCTTCAGCTGCGTTTTTGGTTAATGAAACAGTTAACCCAAGATTCATTTGAGTGCAAAGGTCGCTGGATCACTCTCTGCTGGTCACTGCCGGTGGAGTGAGTACTAATAAAGTTGAGCATCTCTTATGCTCACACTTGCACGCACGCACACAGGCAGGCACTCGAAAAGGTTAAGCATGACTGATTAGATTAGGAATTATAGGCTAATTAATGTGTATCTTGGGAGACATGTACAGCATGCTTATTAAAAGACACAGCTGCAGCTGAGCGGGGGAACATGACAAAAATGTAAGTGATTTCAATTCCCTGTGTTAAATTATTTCAAACAGCAAACTATGGCTTTATCCCATCCTATCTTATTCCACTTGGTGAAATAAGAGACACTGAAGATGAAACCTCTGCTTGTGTGTACCATACAGCCATAAATTATTTAAGGTTGGGACCTGTTGTTGCAAATTACCTTTGCAAAACTCTTGACTAAAAGTCGATTTTAGTCAAAGGGAAAATTTGTATAGTTCATAATATAGTTGAAACGCCACAGCTTCCAGCTGATGAGCCTAAATTCAGTTCAAATCAGCCCATTCAAATCAATGTAAGAGGGAAAATTGCCAATGAAATAAGTATCATTAAAGTCAATTGTGGCGAGACAAGTGCCGCTATAGTAGGCCACTTCACACAATGGGTAGAGTCTGTGTATTGCACTGTTCTGTTCGGCTCGTGGCTTAATAGAATGAAATAACAAGCCACTCTATGCAAAGTCCTAAATGTTAGTGTTTATGCATATGACAACTTTGTTTGGGGTTTTGTTTTGGATGGACAACACCAAATTTCTGATGTGACCTCCGCTAGACTCTCTGGAGGCTATCGACCAGTTAGTTCCATTTGTTTTCCAGGCATTTCAGACGTTGTCCATTTCTATCACATTACTTTGACAGAAATTGAATTTCCTCTGATGCATTTTTATGTATCCTAAGTGCTGTTCTGTTCTCCCTGGGAGTATAGCGTTTCCAGTGGTATGATGATGCAAAAACACTTTAACCGAAAAAAAAGGGAAACATATTTTATTTTAATGTATGCACTGAAAGGAAAGCACAATTTGAAATTCTTACAAGAGATCACGAGGACACATAGAGGACAAACTATATCAGTGTTCTGATGCCATGCTGGGCTCTCTGTCTTGTTAGCCTCCAAAAGATTGCCATCTTTCTAACAGTAATGGCAGCACACGGTGGGGACATGCACCTATTCCCATCAAGGAGGCACAAACAAATGGCATGAGTGTGCAGTTTTTCCAAGCTCTTATTTCTTTCTGTCTTTTACAGTTCAGGAGTTTTACAGAGAACGACATCGACAGAGATTTTCTATTTTGTGGATAAAGTGGCTGGTTGCTGGTTCAATTTCAGCAATTTGCCACAGAGTTGCAAAGAGTGGCAAATCTAGCCCATCTCATTAAACACACCATGGGTCCCATATGGGATATTGACAGGGACCTCCGCTCTGCCCACCTCAGAGAAGGTCTTGGCATCCAGAACAAGCAGGAAAGTACTTTTCTCCTGGAAACAGATACAGAGGAGGAAGATTATGTTATTGGAAGGGGGAAAAAAGGTCACAGATCTCCCTTCTTGCTATAATGATACCGAGAGCACCAAAGCATTTGTCTTCTCCCGTGCATAGTAAAAATATATGTCTGCTCAGGTTGCAATGAAAGTATAACAAAGTCTGTTTGTTATTATGTATATTTTTTCCTCTATAAATTTCATTGTATACACCCAATTTCTGTTTATATTCTTCATTAGTTTTTTATGTGTGTGTGTGTGTGTTTTCTTTTCAAATTCAGTTTAGTTCCAGTTAGTTTCCACAATGGGTTTTTCAATTTAGCTTTTATTGTTTAAAAGTGTTTAGTGTAGTATTGCCACAGGCAAGATTAAAGAAACTCAGAGTAAGCATTACAATATAAGAAATGCTCTGTGAAGGTAAATGACTCACAGTCATATAGACGTCACCGTGTGGACTCAGGTAGCACATTTTGGTATTATTTTGGCTACTTTTGGCCCTTCTGGCTAAGTTTATGGCACAGTCAAATGTTGTGTTTCTTAAAATATTATAAAGCACATGACATCTAGCCCCAGACTCACCCTGGATGGATCAGTCAGGCTAGCCTAGAAGAAAATACAAATGGCCATATCCGGGCCACATACATTTTCACAGTTGTCTGCTCGTTTTTATTGTGTTGACAAACTAATTTTAGCCTTATTTGTCTGTAACAGTGATGCACAAATAGCATAAAAGGTGAATATCTCTCTCAGATAAATGGTTTCAATTACTTCTCTGGGCGTGATGATGACAGACAAGACAACTCCATCATCTTCCTCAGTAGCTTTAGGCGAAGCAACAAAGACAGGCTCAGACGGGTACAAGCCGGGATAACGCCACGCCTAGACAGGGGAAGATCACATAAACATACCCCTTACTCTCAACTTTTTCATGTTAGAAAACCAACTCACACAACCTACTGCTGCCCTCGCTATGATAAAGAAACAGAAGTAGAAATAGCTTTGATGTGGTAATACCCGGCTCAGTTAACAATGAGGTTTCTCTAAGTGTACTCTTTGACTGATAGAAAACCTTAAGCTCCTTGGTGTGGACATCCATCTTGAGCAGGGAGTCACTGAAAACATGTCCAAAGCCACAGGAGTAGAAGTAGCGGTAAGGCCTGCCATTGAACTGGTGATAATTGATCTGAGGGAACTCAAGGCCACCGAACTGCAGCAGCTCATCATTGTGAAGCTCCTCGTGGGTCATGTAAACCTGCAGGATGAGGATTTTGCTCAAATCAGTGCAAGACTTTAGCCAAAAATTGAGACATAGTGACAGACATGATTTCCTTGGTCCTGCAAATCAGTACAGCATTGTTCTCTCTGACAGGGAAATGAATGGATTCCTGCAAAAGGGCCAGAGCATCCATTAGTTAACAATAAATGAATTTCTCTTCATTTTACTTTAGAAATAAATGTAACTTCACATGCAACGAGCAAGCAAGATTTTTCTCAGTTTTCTTTTATCTTTTTTTCTGTGACTCTGGTCGCAGGAGCACTTTAACAGATGTTTTTCAGTTGCTGCATGCACTCTCGGAACAACAACGGAGGACAGTGTCACACAGGTAGTCATGACAACTAAAAGATCACATTTTTCTTTCAGCTTTATTCTGCTGTAAGAAAGCGTTGGAGAGCGAGTATGTGTGAGGATACATAAGCCGTTAAACTCTAATTATTCACTTGAATAG
This sequence comes from Pelmatolapia mariae, assembly GCF_036321145.2. Taxonomy (NCBI): domain Eukaryota; kingdom Metazoa; phylum Chordata; class Actinopteri; order Cichliformes; family Cichlidae; genus Pelmatolapia; species Pelmatolapia mariae. Next base: position 18,762,532 of record NC_086237.1, on the reverse strand, counting down.
TGGACACATCATTTTTATCTGCTGTAACTCATGAAATTACTCTCTTGCAAAAAGTAACTTTCATCACGCTGGATAATTGCAGAGAATGTGTGGGAGTAAATTGGTTGTATTCATCATGATTATAGGCCTCCGTCTTCACCTGTTCCCAGTACAACCAGTAATGTACTGTTAAAAATATTACTACTGAAGGCAGGAAATGCATGCTATTGGCTCCTACCTCTCCAGGTTTTGTCATCCTCGCCGTGGCTTTGCAGTTATGCAAAGTGATAAGATTTTCATCTGCAGGAGTTTGTTCATCCACGGTCAGAGGCAGGACATATCTTCTTGGAAGGTTTCTGCACAATGAGTTATAAAACTGCCAAAAGAAATCAGAGGAATATGAAAAAAAACCCTCCCAACTATCTGTGTTTGAATAAAAGGTGCGACGCAACCTCAGGAACAATCACAGCCAAACAGACACAAAGTACTGTCACAAAACCATGTTCCTATGTTTTGATGAAAGTAATACACTCCACCACATCTGAAATCACAGATATTTCCAAAGTCTATTTCTTTGGAAACTGACAAGTAAGAAGAAGAGGAAGAAAAAAATAAGAAAACATCAGAGGCAATTGAACAGTCTATGCCTAAGAAACAGACAAATCCTCCACAAATCCTCGCTGATTCATATTTTAGGTTTCAGGGTGGATGAGGGTAATGTTATGAATGCAAAACAAAATACTAGCTGAACAATGATGGATACAAAAACACCATTATGTGGAAGTCACTCGTGTTGTTGTTTTGGTAAAAGCCAGCATTTCAATCTGAGCTGTTCACTGATAACAAACTAACAAACTCAAGGCATTTACCTCGTCTATTTCTTCTCCTGAATTTCTTCTGAGGTTCTCCAGCGTGAACTCCCCAATGAGCTCGCCATCGTCCCCACAGCACATGTCCATAACCAAGAACCCACTGTCCTCAAAAGCGTTGATTTGATGGAGCGTAAACATGGGTCCTGTATAGTACTTCACTTCACTCTTCTGTCAGACCAGAAACATCAACCAGTGAGGACTCAGATTTGTACAATATCAAGAAAATAAGACAAAGTTAAAAAAAATAAAAGACAAACGAGGTGATGTGCTGTTTTTTCACAATTGAAGACAAGCTCCCCGCTTGGCACGAATGTTATTGAGTTGCACCTTATCATTTTGAAAGTTTGTTATTATATGCTTAATGGGTATGCTGTGTAATGAGATGAAAAAATTGAGAGCAACAACACATGAGGAAAGGCTACACCATCAGAGTGTAGTTTCATCAAAATAAATATGAAAAAAATGTAATAGTGCATGAAGAGATCAGCTTACAGCTTTCCTTTTTTTTTTCCTGTTCCGACTCCTCGGCAGCTGGTTGTGATTGTGTGTTTCCTGTTTTACCCTAGATTGTATACAGTAAATATGCGTTATAATATATGTCACCTTTCCAGTGTGTCTGTTGACCAGATGGAAGATTGTTGCATGCTGAGGCTCCCAGGTCATGACTTTGCTAAAGCTCTTCCCCTGTATTCTGTACAGCATGAACTTCAGCAGGTCTATCTTGATTGGCTGCTCGACAAACACAATATAGTTCTCCGACATGACTAGAGAGGGAGGCACACACAGTAAGAAGTGGCTGCATTAAAAGATACATAAAAGATTTACCTTGGTGTCGTGTGCATGGTGTAGCAATGAATTCCACTGTTGTTGCAGGTGTAGTGTAACTAATCAGTGCTGTTTTGGGGAAACTAAGGCTAAAACTCTCACATTATTTCAGCAGTTATTTACAGACTGGTGACAAATTACAGGAAAAACTAGCAAAAATCATATTGGTAACTTGAATGTTTTAGATTTAAGGCTACGTTACACTCTAAGAAGACAAGTGGACCCACACCATGCCAGGAAACACCCCCACGGTATAACAGAGCCACCAGATTTCTAATAGGTATTAAAGGGTCCTGTTTTCCCTTTAGTTTATCAACCATCAGTATGTACCCTGCATGTAACCGGAACATTAGGTTCAAGTCTAGCATCAAGACATTTGCTTTTGCACATAAACACTAAACATAAGCATCCAGCAACTCTACCAAGAGATGTGGTACGCAACCTGGATTGCTGAGTGTCTGAAAGTCTGCCAGCACATGGGTGGGCTGCCAGTAATATAGACATAGATATAATCAGGGAACTGAAGCAATGTAACAGCCAAGTGGGGCAAGACTGGGTTAGAGCAACCAAAGAATGAGGCTTTCATTAGCTAGTGTCAGCTTAAGTTTAATTATCAGTAGCTTATTTATGAACTGTTTGCTTCAGCTGATTGGTAACATCTAATCATGGTCTGTGTAGTCATATTAACCCAACTCGTTTTCACACAGTCATTAGCCTGCTAAACCTTCCTCCACAACAATAACCTTCATATTGCATGCAAAGCTTTTTATGATATTGACCTTACTCACACCCAGTGTTTGTTTATGAGAGGAATTTGTTCTCCCAGCAGATCCTACCCCTCATCACAATTTTCACCAAATATAGTTTTCCATAAATGGTCAACAGTATTCTTATAGATCTTTTACAGATATCCACACTCACAGCCCCATAGTTAGGTTGACCTGTTCAACTGCTTGTTAAGTTATCAGCCAATCATAAGGCAGCAAAACATTCAGTAGTTCAAACCAAGCATCAGAATTAGGAAGAAAGGTGATTTAAGTGACTTTGAATGTGACATGGTCATTGACGGGCTGGCCTGTTTGTATCAGAAACTTCTCATCTTCTGGGACTTTCCCACACAGCATCCAAATAGTGGCGATTATCTGGGGAAAATGTCAGAGGTCAGAGGAGAATGACCAGACTGCTTCCAGTTCATAAGAAAGCACCAGTAACTAAGATAACCACTTATAAGCTAAGCTTCTGTCAGCTAAGAACAGCATGATGAGGCTACAATTTGCACAGGGTTACCAAAATTGGACAAAAGTCTCAATTTCTGCTGCAACATTTGGACCGTAGGGTCAGAGTTGAGCACAACAGCATGAAAGCATAGGTCCAGCTTGTCTGTATGAATGATTCAGGCTGATGTCAGTGCTGTGGAATAGTTTCATCACACATATTGGGGCCCTTAGTACCAACTGAGCATCGTTTAAACACCACAGCCTGCCTGACATATTATTGCGGACCAAATGTACCCATCTTCTGATGGGTGCTTTCACAAATTTCTGTCATCTCAACCTGGTTTCTTCAATATCGTAATGAGTTCACTGTCCTCAAATGAAACCTACAGTCACCAGATCTCAATCCAGTAGAGCACCTTGAGGATGTGGAGGAATGGGAGATTCACATCATGGATGTGCAGCTGACAAATCTGCAGCAACTGTATGATGCTGCCATGTCAATATGTAGCAAAACCTCTAAGTAATGTTTCCAGTATGGAGGCATGGGACACACGACACAGGAGGTCTAGTTTTCCACTCCAACTTTATTCACCTCCAGACATTAACTCAGCATATCGCGTCCAAACACAACACCTCCAGGCTTGGGTGTGAGTGGAGCCTTCTAGTGGGTCGCCACACCAGCACCTTGTTGAATCTATGCAATGAAGAATTAAGACAGTTCTGGTGGCAAAGAGGGTCCAGCCTGGCGCTAGTTAGTTGTAAGTAAGACACCGGTGAGTGTGTAGACAAGCAGAAGCTGAATAACATTTGGACAACAAACATTGAAACATTAACATGCAAATTATAGCTATCTTGTTAGCAGTCCTGTCAGATTTAAGCCGTGGAAAAAACTACAGTAAATACTTCGCTGAAAAAAGTGTGAAACTTGGAGGTAGAATTAAAAAGAGGAGGAGAGATACAGAGAGCTGAAAGGAAAGACAAAGGAACTGTGAATGACAAAAAGGAGGGCGAGACTGGAATTAAAATCAGTGATTAATAAGAGCATTAAAAAGTTTCACTGAAGTAGATTGACCCAGCCAGTGCTGGAAAAAAAGCAAAAACTCTCCCAGAATTCATTAATTTTACTTCAGTTTACATCCAGCATGCAGACAACTTTAAAAAGCGAGGAGGGGGGAACTCTTTATTATGCTGTAGTGTGTTTCTCACCAAAGCTGTGGAAATAGGAAGGCTTCCTGGGATCAGCTGCAGGGATGGAGCAGATCACTTTGGCTCCACTCAGGTCGGCTGAGTCCTCCATTGCTGCCTTCTCCTCAGGAGGAGGCACACGGATGATGTTGTAGAAAAATCCTAAAGAATGTCCAAAATCACCTTGTGTTATTAGGCTGACTTTATTTCAAAGCCACAAAGATACATAGAGACAAACCTGAGGACAGAACTTTAAAGATCTTGAGGTTTATCTTTAGCGAGCATACAGACAATTTACAAGCAAGGACCACTCTAAACACCACCCCTATTTCATCTATCATCTTCATCATCAAAAAACCAGCAACAAAAAATATTGATAGTAAAGATGACAGATGAACTGGAGTCAACAAGCCTGAAGTCCTCTTTGAGGATCAGTGGCAGTTCCCGGGAATGGCAGATTCATAGAGTGCAAGAGTATAACTGGCAGGCTTCGGAAGACCAGCGAACCTTGATTAAGTGATCTGGAAGGGACTGTGGGTCAGTATGAAGCCTGCAAGGTGAAGCGCACTGAGATTTACAAAACTGGAGAGACTTCTGAGCAATTAGTGCAGTAACTTTAACAAACCACCGCCTTTACTTAATATTATGACAGTGTAACTCTCCTTAACTGAGAAAGTAAGCACAGTGGTGAAGGTCTGTTGCACAGAGACGGTGGCCTGGATCCAATGGATTGACGTGCATGTGCCAGGTGGTTGTGCGGATATTCTGAACTGAGTGTGATGAAGATGAAGAGGACATCAAAAGTTAATTGGAGACAGTGAGCGCTTGAAAGAGGCTTTTGACGCGGAGGTAATGATGCAGATAATGATGATGCAGCTCAGATAAACTTTACAGTACTCATTTTAACTAACAAGAGCAGACCGGCATGGAAAAAGAAGAAACATGTCGAAAACTGGAAAAAGCAGGCTGAAAATGGAAATGAGAAGATGTTCTGAATGTAGCGTGGTTAGACAAAGCATAAAGGTGGGAGCTGCTTTGACCTGTCATCATTATATTAAATACAGTTGTCAGAATGAGTGAGAATGGATTTCTTTCCATCCATGCCCTCATAGAAGGACTGCATTACTATTGAGTAGATTGCATAAAGTCGAGCTGAGGCTGATTTTGACTGAAGGTAAAAGGCTGTTTAGCATAGAACCACCTTCTGCCATAACACCTAGCAAAACCAGCAAAAGTAGCAGCTTCTGTGTGGAGTCGAATGTTGCTGTTTGTGGGACAGTTGATCCCAAAAAGAAAATGCTGTTTAATGCTGACATGGGGGGATTGCCAGAGTCACACAAGCTGTCAAGGGTGATTGTAACAAGAAGCAAGGGTGGGGGATGATGCAAGTGAAAGCAAGTGAAAAATGAATGAGTGGCCCCGAGGAACTATGCACGTGTTGAAATCAAAGTGACTCCCTAAAGGGCAGCGGTTGATGTTTGCTGCAGGAAGGGGTAAGAAGAAAATATTTGGAGGAGGTGACTGAAGCGATTGAGTACTTTGATGGCAGGAACCCTGAAACCAGATGGTGCAAAGTATTGCATTGAAGAACTCAGAAGATGAAAGTTGGAGAGAAAATGGACCAGATATGGCATTTTATGTTTGTCAATAGGGCTTTACAAGGCTTTGTAAAGTTGTCACCAGAGATTATCCTATTAATACCTGGTATATAACACCCACAGGGAGCTTACAAACAGGAGATTATTGTGGGACTACTGTTGGAAGCAAATAAACATGCGCGTGTGTGTGTGTGTCAAGTAGGAGGATATAGATGCATTACAGGAATGTGGCTTTTGGGGTGTGAACATCATATAAATTCCAATCATAGCTCAACATGGTAAACTACTGAGAAGGAAAGAGCAAAGACAGGTTACCACTTCTGCTGTATGAGTTGCCCATGTTGTACGTGGAACCATCGCGGTCGTAGTGTGGATGGGCTGAAGCTGAGTTGACAGCGATAAACTGACTCCAGTCCACCTTATAAAAAAATAAAATACACACCATTCTGATCATTGACCTCGCTATAGAAAAGCTGGAACATGCAGTCAAAAGACACATTTCTCACTGACTCACTTTCTTTTTCGTCTCCAGGCTTTGTGGATTTACTCTCCTCATGTAGTTGGTTTCTGTACTCACGTAATAGTCCCCCTTGTACTTGACAAAGTTCACATTGGCATTATCTGTTGGCTCTGGGAGTCAAAACATATCAAATGTAGCTCTTTAGCAGAGCACTTTATGCCATCCTTTTGATCCCCATTCCCTTACAGCATACACACGACGAGATCCAAACTCGCAAATATTGACTTGTGCTCTTTTTACCTCAATAAAAAACACAATGTAATGTCCCAGCTTTCATTTGTCTGCAAAAGCCTTTTGCTGTGGAGTCAAGAACCTGGGCACTGAAGAAAGAATATCCATATATACTTTTCTTCTCACATATTTTTTTGTTTGATTTTTACTTTGTGCTGGTAACCTGATATAGTAAATGGTGTAACACTGTATTTGGCAGCTCTAGTGCTACACCACTGCAGAAGCAGAGTACACACGGGAAAATGCAATATGTAAAGAAGACGCACGTACTCGGAGTCTGAAAGCGTGACAAGAAGCGTGCAAAGATGTTCTTGCAGGGATCAGGCATGGCTAATGTCCCAAACTCTGAAACCACGATGCGGTTCTTCTCTGAGTTTTCGACAAATGAGTCACTCCTAAGGAAGCGGCTGCTGTAAGTGACATTGCCCTCACGGATGTGGAACCTGTGCATCATGGCCATGCCATCAAACCAGTGGGTGTATCTGAGAGCGAAAAAGAGAATTAATTTCCAGGCAGGATATTCATGTAAGACAAAGTAGAGGGAATGCTGTGAGAATTATGAGACAGAAGAGAGTGGAAAAAAGGATCATTTGAGGAATCGGTGTCTTATTCAACAAACACTGAGGAAAAATCTTTTCTATCTACAGTACAGGGATGTGTTTACAATCTACCATGGTAATACATGTTGTTTTTTTTTCATAGTGTTCCTCAAATACCTGTCTGTTCCAAATTCAAATTTCCCAGGACCATTTCTCAGAAAGCTCCCATTGATCCAAGGTGGAATTGTTCCCTTTATGGTTGTAGGGATGGGGTCGGGGGTTTCCTCTGCAGAACGGACCAGAGGCGCCAAGCATTCGAGTCCACTGGCCTGCGGACATCTCTGCCTACTGGATACTGAGGGAGGAGAGAAGAAGCGCTGAAAGGCTGGTAAAGCACATTATAGTACACATACTACTGGTCGTATGCACATAGGGGTTTACTGGTGGGTAACATGTTGCTGCAGACTTGCATTTCTTAAACGACTCTGAAGGAGAAAGTGAAGTTAGATCGTAGACATAAACCATGTGATGTCACTAACTGGGGGCCTTGGATGTGACTAATTAGCAAACCTTTATTTATTGTGAGATAATTGTGTAAACAACTCCATCTTATATGTCCTCTGTTGGCTCTTCCGATGTTTGGTTATCCTCAATTCAAACATTTAAACTCTGCATGTGAAGGGAAGTGGTTTTGTGAAACATTCATTATCTCTGATAGGAGACGGTTTGTGCTTTAACAGCTCCTGCTAGTATGAAAACACGGCTCTCCGGGGTCATGCACTACAAATGACACCTGCACTGCCTGTCTTATCTGTTATTCAATAACCCATTCCTGTTCACTACCTCATATCTCTCCTCATAATGTGAACTGTAAAATATATATGAGAGTGACGTGATTAGCAAAAGCAAAACACTCAGGGTTCAGCGCGGGGCACCATGCTGAGCTTAGCGTACAATATCGCAGTTTTCCTGACCACGTTATTGCGGCAAATCAGCAGAGCGAGAATTTCGCTCATTGCTGTCACACGAATACAACAGGCAATAAAAATGGGAATGTGTGATGGGAGATATAACCACAGTAGGCTTTAACAATCTCTTACTATGTTGATTTGGGTGGGTTTCGAATGTGATTACAGCAGCATTGCAAATGACGCCTAAATGTGTGTCTGTCATTTTTAGGAGGCTATTTTCTGAGCTTCCTACTGCTACATTCAAAATTAAGTTTCTTGAAAACAAAACAGCAGCACTGGCAAGCCCAGAACTGTTGTTGATAATAGCTTCAGGTATTACTTTTTTTTTTAATATATATTTCTTTTTCTTTCTTTCTTTTTTTTTTTTTTTTTTGGATAAGTGCAACAGTAGTTTATTTGCAACAGCTATTTCTTTAATGAATTGTTTCCCTTCTAGCACCAACAGTACAGTCAGGATACAAATGAATGACCTCGTTAGAATTTGCTGCTATAATCCTGCACATCTTTTTAATTTATGTTCTTTTCTCTTTTTTTTGTCACTGTGTAGGGGCCTGTCAGCCGCTCTTCGAGTTAACAGCTGAGAATGACTAAAAGCTGTTAATGAGACATTGTGCATATTCTTTTACCAGCTCTGCTTCAGCAGTCCTTGGAGCAGGAACAATACAAAATGCCAGCACTTCTTTTTGTAACTTGCAGCTCTGATTTCGAAATGCAACATTATGACTAGCAGGCCTAACTGCATTAACTGAATGCAAGCCTATATTTTGTGTGGAACTGTATGGAAAGGCTTTTTTTTTTTACATTTGATGCTATCAAACTGCCTCTCTTTTGTAAAAGGGGGAGGCGACAAAGTCTAATAGCGCCACATATCTCGACGCATTTGTTTTTTTATTGTACTTGAGATTTTGATTTACTTACTCCTGCTCTTAGTCACGGGTAACAAAAAGCAGCCTCTTGTAAGGGCTTCGAGGTTTTAGTGTTTATGTAGAAAACAGGCTGAAGTGAGCTCAATTCACCAGTTACTAAACGCGGAGCTATTACATATTTTATAATGCAATAAAATATATCAGGAAAAGAACGGGTTCAGTCATATTTCATTCTTCTTACGCATATGTGCACATCTTCTGGCTACATTATCGGAAAGAGGTTTCTACTCACAGCTGCGTGTTTGGGGCTCTGCGGTCTTGGACATGGCTTGTTGGTCTGTGTTTGAGCAGAGAAATACACAGGATTTATGCAGTGCGGGAGAAAAACCTTCAACCTTTGGACCCTTGTTAAGTAACTGAATCCAGGCACTAAACAATACAATACTAACAGAATACAAGTCTAGTAAATCATTAACAAGTGGAGCGGGAAAAAAGCAAAACATGGTCATCTTCATAATATTTTAGCCTTGATATCTTAAGTTTAGCAAACAGACAAAAAACATTTTCACTGTTTACCTATATACAATCAAATGAATGAAATGAAATGAGCTGCTCTGGGTGTAAAATCAGTCAAAAGGGATAAGCTCATGAACTGAAAAAGCCACGTAACATTATGATCCTGTTTTTTATTAATACTGTAAATGTCTGTGCCACTGCCCATAGTGAGTGCATGTTTACTGCTTTCATCTGATCCTGTTCTGCTCTGCATAGCTTCACATAATGTGTGTTTTCCAATGCAGTCAAGGTCCCTGTGTATTTGTACTAAAATCAAATTATATAAAATGTCTGTAATTACTGTAAATGTTATTATACGTAGCAGTAGGTTACACTGCTTGTTATCTCTTTCATGTGGACTGATGAAACTAGAGATTGCAATACACTGGTGCCGACTGCAAAAGTATGTGTATAAACAAAGGTGATGAGGAATATTTTTAGTGTAATTCCAGTGGTAGCTGCAGGTACGATGTTCCACTCTTGCTCTAAAAGACACAGTGGCACAAAAAATAAATTACTCCGAACTAACGTGCAGATACGAGTGCAAAAGATGTTTTGGGAGATGTTTTATGCAGGAATATGCAGCATGTTTAAAATGCCATGTTTGATAGAGGCTATGATCTATTGCAGCAGTGAGTGTAAACTGTAGCGACATAAACATACTGGACACAAATGCAAAATTAGGTGAAGAACATATGAACGCTGTAAACAGATCTTAATAGACCGCACCAATTCCAACTACTCCTCTTCGTTCTCTAACACTGAAAATGAGAGAGCAGGCAAGTATGTGCAAGACCTGTAAGGAGACCAGTTGGGTCATGATGTGCTCACGAGAATAAATGAAATTAGTATTCCCCATCCTGGGAGTATTAAAGCACAGTTAGCAATGAATTTTAAACCCACAGTAAACAAAGACACAGAAATGAAATAAACATGCAACAATCAACCCAAACGAGAAAGCAGGGAAGGGCTTCTGGTAACATCAGCATCAAAGATAAAAGCAAATCAGCAGCAGACAGCCGACAGATTTACTTGAGCCCTCTGGCTCAAAGCACGCTGCCTATGGCAACTAAGGCAGCCACTGGAAAGTACAGCTGTGTATGTTTTTAAAGGCAGAAAGCTAAACATTTGGGACATTAGTGGGTTCAGAGTGGGCTGAACTATTGCTACAAACCAAAAGACACACTCATACAGGCATACCACATACCAGTGACAGAGGTATGCAAGAGAAAATTAGTTCAAAAACCACACAGCTGGCTGCAGCCAAAAGCACACAATAATATTTATACATTACTGCAAAATGTCTCTTGTTTGTGCCACTTGACAACGGCAATGGCCAGTGCAGTGTTTACTGCCCCAGTGTGACACAAACCAACCATAAACCTCGCACTCGGTGTCATTCGGAGTTCAGCTGCACTTCTGATGGGGGGGAAGCGGTCTGAACTGTATCTGTTACAAACCCCCAGGAGTGGGGTGAGGAAAGGGGGGGTGGGTGGGGTTCCAGTAAATGAGGTGTTGTGCTTTCCTCAGCCATAAAACCAGTGAGCCTCGTCTCAGCACACGACAGGCTACCTTCTACTTCGTATAAACAGGCATTAGTGGTAGGGAGTATATTTGGGTGATCAGAGGTTTTGGGCTAAATAAAAAGGCGGGTAAGAGTTCAGGTCAGGTCTATGTGTTTTCCTACAGAAACTGCATTATTATTCATGCACATTTTTTAACAATCTCTTTTTTTCCCCCCTGTTCTGTGCAGCTATATCACTTCAACATCCACCTCACTTCATTATCTTGCCACTATCAAATTAATGAATACAAGAGGTTTAATCAGAAAATGGAAGGGGAAAGGAGGCATCTGCTTTGGACACTGGCTTGTAATAAGTATAACAATGTTTTTTTTAATTAGAAGAGTGATTTTAATTAGATTTCAAATAATTATATATATAAATACATATGATAGCTGTAGAGGAGTTCTCACACACACACACACTAAGGTGCACTTACACTCGCGCCAACACACTCAGACATGCACGCAAACACAAGCACACATAAGCCGGGGATGTCTAAGCTTGTTTGCTGTAGTTGCCTTTCAAGTGTTTTTTTTTTTCTTCCCATGGAGAATTTGCTTCTCTTGTAAACTCTAAACAAGCAGCTGTAACCTAACTTTTAAGCAAAATTGTTTCTGTAGGTTCAAATGTTGTTACAAGTTGCACATGTTCATGGCAAAGGTGTTCTCAGTGGAGAACAAATATGTCTTACTATCACTGTCAGTCTCCAAGTCTTGTCTGACCTCTTTTTCAGACTCTGCAGCCTACTTCACAGAAGTTGATTTTCTGAATGACTCACATTACAAATGCATACATAATCAAGTACAGCATGATTTTCTGTTATTCTTCCTTCTTTCCTTTTTTTTTTTTTTTTAAATAAATTACTATATATCAGTTTGGTGTCTAAGCAGATAAATTGTCCCATCTAGTGGTGAACTAGGAAACTAAATGATTCATGAGCAAGAAGTCCAGTCTGCCATCTGAAGTAGTGTGACATTTATTTTGATTACAGCACAGTGTTTGCTTCAGGAAGTCTCAGATGTAAGACAGGACTCCTGTAGCCTAAATAATTTCTGAATCTATTTCAGGTTCTCTTATCAGAAGCATATGAACCCCAACATCTTTTCTATTTTCTATTTCGATTCTATTTCTCAACACTTTTTTTGCTGCAAACTGGCAGCAACCGCCAAACTTTTTATTGTGCCACATAACAGTACGTAAAACCTACCTAGACAGATTTAGTGTGTCTGCCTGCTGAGTCACCCCAGACACTTTCATATCTCAGAAGTTGTGTCTGTGTCCTCCAAGTCTCATAATTTATTCAGGTTCTATTCATTCATTCAAGTCATCGCAACGAGGTGGGTCGGTGTTTTCATCAGTACATTTAACTTCACAACAGCTGATATACAGCATAGATATAGCAAGACCGTTCAAACCTGAAAGATGCTGAGCTGACATATATGCTCATACATATGGCCAATGTGTCTTGTGTTTCTGACGCAGCAGAATTTGCATTAGAGCTGTTTGTGGTGTAAGAAAAGACTGTAACACAGCCATCAATATTTTCTGCATCAATGACAACATCTGTTTCTCATAACTTTGTTGTCCTTTACCTTACTCATGCTTCTTAATTTGATTTTTTTTTTGCATATGTGTGTGTGTGTGTGTGTTTCATTTCTGAGAAAACAAGCTAGTGCCAGATGTTGGCTTCCCATGGTGTTATGCAAGCATTTAATTCCAGCTTTCAGGGAAAAGGTTTTAATCACAGAAAGTGTAAAGGTGAATTTCAATGCAGAATCATAATGCTACAGAGGTGAATGTACCTTCAGTACTTACAAACTTAAACACACTTTCCTTTTATGAATGAGAAAACTCTTGGCACACATCTCATGCTTGGTTTCTGTACATTGTACAGAAACCAAGCATGAGATGTGTGCATACATGGTTTCTGTACATTGTACCCGTTGTAATTCTACAGGAAGGCCATGGGAAATGTTCCTGAAAACACACCTGTGTGATCCATCAGGCACGCAGACAAACACTGACCCTCTTTGCCATTGGTCCATCTTCATCCCAGAGAGGTGCAGGCAAACCAATGGTAGTACGTGTTGCTGCATTCAGAGCAGGCGTTGCCTGTGGGGGAAAGTTTAAAAGAGAACGTGTGTCCTCTTGTCCCTCAGCAGAAGCATCAATCAACATGATCCCCATTGTGCTGGCCTCAGTGCTCATTGCTGGCGGTAAGAACATCTGGCATTTTCTAATTCTGTGTGTAATTGTTTCTGCCGTTTTGCAAGTAATGTAAGTGAGGATACGTGCCTGCTCATTACCACACAGGGAGCTCGCCCCCCTGCGGTCCTTTATCAAAAAGAAAAATGATGCAGTTTAAAAGTTAAAAGCTCACTTCTATCCCCTCTTCGTCCAGCCCTTGGGTGTGGTACACCACCCATTCCGCCCCTGACTTCCCGTGTGGTCAACGGAGTCGATGCCAGGCCTCACAGCTGGCCCTGGCAGGTAGGCTAATATGTACACATCTGCCTGTGTTTTTATACTTACCGGCAAACCTCATGGGTAGAGCATCTGGCTTATTTGTTGTCATACCCAGTGGCTATTGGAAATTCTCTAATTAAAAGAGTGGCTTTTGAATTTAATCTGCAGACAATGCAGTCCATCTATTCATCAGCAACCTGCTGCTTACTCCGTCCTTTTTGCTGTCCTTTCTTCACCTCCAGATCTCCCTGCAGTATGACAGGGACGGCGAGTGGAGGCACACTTGTGGGGGAACTCTGATTGCTGCCAATTGGGTCATGACTGCTGCTCACTGCATTAAGTATGAGCAGCAAAGACACAAAACACAAAAGCACTACCACCAGTGGACAAATTAAATTCTAGTCCCCAACCCCACATTAAATCCTGTGGGAATTCAATTCAACCAATCACGGCACTATTCAGCTATTTGCACAAACTCCTCTGTCTGGTCGACTCCAGCCTTGACATTCTGCTCTCTCCCACAGTGCCGAGTTGTCCTACAGGGTGTATGTGGGCAAATACAACCTGGTGGAGGAAGAGGCTGGCTCCAAGGCTATCCTGCCTGAGAAGATTATTGTCCATGAGAAATGGAACCCTACCTTTGTGGCCTTCGGGTAACACAATCACCACCTCACAATACTGAGAGCAAAGACAGTCTCCTACATATAGTACATCATAATCTCTGCAAAAGTGTATCAATATAGCGTAAGGGAACAGGGCTCGAATTACATTTACTTGCTTCAGTCTAAATCATATCCATGAAGAATGTCGACATTTTTATTCATGTCAAAAATCTGCTGAGTAAATGAGAAAAAAAGACTGAACCATTTAAAAATACTATTATATTGGTTAATTTTCTTTAAAAAAAACAAGTTGACTTTTTCCTGCAATAGAGTTCAAAGATTGTAAAGATTGTAACTGAATACATTAATTATTCAGTATTTTTAGATATACAGTAATAGCAAACAGAAAGGACGCAGGAATACAGACTGTACTCTTTCCCATTATCTTATCTGCCTGTGTTTCGCTCTCTTTGCTTTTTGCTCTGGAGGATGATTTTAAATTGCCTGTCAGTACGAACCCCTCACACAGTCTCTCTCCCTCTGTCTCTCTTGCAGTAACGATATCGCCCTGATCAAACTGTCAGAGTCTGCGACTTTGAGCGACCAGGTGCAGTTGGCATGTATCCCCCCTGCTGGCACTGTCTTGTCCAACCTCTACCCCTGCTACATCACTGGATGGGGAAGACTGTCCAGTAAGTCGCTGTTTAAAGAAGGCTGAGCTATGTTTATGTTTTTTTTCTTAGTTTGGTATCTACGGACTATTTTATTATCCTTTAGAGTGTTTAGTCCATCTGTGAGATGCATGGATTTATAACGAGCTGTGAGTAAGCATATCTGATTGGGGTAACCCAAGGAAACCTCCAAAGTTCAGATGAAAATCACATGCATGATATTTTTTGCTGGAAGTTTTAGGGAGGAGGATTATTCCTAAATTGAAAAATGTGGGTCAGACAGTGAATTTGACGCTTTAAGAAATGCTGTAAATCAGCTTTGACTGCAGGCCGGTGTATGTGGATGATGTAGGCTCTGCCTGTGTATTTTAGCCGGAGGCCCCATAGCTGATAAGCTGCAGCAAGCTTTGATGCCTGTGGCAGACTATGCCACCTGCTCCCAATCTGACTGGTGGGGTATCGCTGTAAGGACCACCATGGTGTGTGCTGGCGGAGATGGAATTGTGGCTGGATGCAACGTAAGTTTGCACTGTGTGTGTTTGTGTACATGGGAAGAGCTGTTTTCTATTGTGTGTTGAAAACTCAAAGCAAATTTGAATGTAATGTGTTCAACTACAAATATACACAGGCAATCAAATTTTTCGGAGATTTTATGTTCTAGCTGACAAGAACTGACTTTCAATCATAACTATTAAAACAATGGTCCTGATTGCAGTTATTTTCTGCCATACCATACAATAGCTTAATAAAATGCACAAAACATTAGATCTTCTCTATCTAGTTCTATGTCTATTCCCTACTTTCTCCAGGGTGACTCCGGTGGCCCTCTGAACTGTCAGAACACTGAAGGTGTCTGGGAGGTGCACGGTATTGCTAGCTTTGTGTCCGCCCTTGGCTGCAACTATGAGAAGAAACCCACTGTCTTCACCAGAGTCTCTGCCTTCAACGACTGGATTGACCAGGTAAAGGAGACATGCACGCACAGAACCACAGCTGCTTGTAAACGAACATCTCTTGTTCTAATTCTCTTTCCTCATTTCCTATTTTAAGTAATGACTTATTCCTTCTTGCAGGTTATGATGAGCAACTAAGGAAGACGGCAATAAATAC
Organism: Pelmatolapia mariae; assembly: GCF_036321145.2. Taxonomy (NCBI): domain Eukaryota; kingdom Metazoa; phylum Chordata; class Actinopteri; order Cichliformes; family Cichlidae; genus Pelmatolapia; species Pelmatolapia mariae. The sequence continues at coordinate 18,746,760 of NC_086237.1, read as the reverse complement.
ATTTTTAAAAAAGACCTGGAGAGCTGCATGTATTTTGTGTGTTATTTTATTTCAATACCCATCACATTAAAGCACACTCAGGTCTGACAAACTCGAATCCAAATTTCTTACAAAAAAAAAAAGAGAGCGAGAGAGAGAGAGAGAGAGAGAAACAAAAGAAAGAAAAAGAAAGAAACTGGGCATCTCTACAGCAAATTATTTTACCCTGTTCATAAAAGTTTGCCAGGCATGAAAACAATGTCACCCGTCGTCCAGCAGGTGTCCTCGTACACTCTTGATAGGTTAAATTGGTTCTGACAGCTTTCCAAAGCAGGATTCTGTGTATTGTTTATGCCTGGAACAAACGCAGCAAACACAAGATATTTCCCTCAAATAGCTCACTGTAGTCAAGCATGTGATTCATAAAAATAAATATGCAGTGATATTTTAAATAGCAACTTTCATATTGAGAGTAGGTGACTGATATTTGTTGTGAAGAAGAAGAAGAAAAAAGAATCTATTAATCCCGCAAGAACCTGTCCTGGTTTGTTACTCTATCCTGTATTCTCAGCACAGGGGACCGCAATACTCTGCTGGGAATTTCTTCATTAAAAACGGTGCTCTGAAAATGAAGAAGGCCAGAATGAAAAAAAAAGTTAAGATTCTGTCTTTTGTTTATGCTGTGATGAGATGATAGAAGCAGTAATGAGAGAAAGATGGGGTTGGATTGGGTTGGGAGGGAGGGGAAGATTTAAAAAAAATTAATTGCTTCTCACTACTGTCTTTTCTGTTTCACTCTTTCTTTCTTTTCTCTCTCTCCCTCTCTCTGTCACATTGGCGAGACACACACACATACGCACACACTTATAAGCTTTGGCAGGTTAATGGAGGTAATGTGAACGCCTGTGACGCATTCATTAGACATGACACGTCCTGCAAGAGCGAGTAATAATGAATTTGTGTGTGTGTGTGTGTGTGTGTGTGTGTGTGTGTGTGTGTGTGTGTGTGTGTATGTGTGTACGGGTTCGTACTATCCTGGTGGGGACCAAAATCTGACTTTTACTATCCTGGTGGGGACTTTCTGCACCGTGGGGACCAAAATCCAGGTCCCCTTGGGGTTGAAAGCAATTTTCACACTCAAAATGCGGTTTTACTGTCAGGGTTACAATTAGGTTATGGTTAGGTTTAGGGTAAGGGTTAGGGTTAGGCATTCATTTTTAATGGTTAGGGTTAGGGTAAGGGGCTAGGGAAAGCATTATGTCAATGGGATGTCCCCACGAGGATAGCAAACCAGACATGTGTGTGTGTGTGTGTGTGTGTGTGTGTAAAGAGCAGACAGAAGCACAGACATGAAGGCACTGTTTTACTGCAAATCCATGATTCTCAGGCTGTATTTGATCTCATCTCTGATGTAATGAATCACACATCTTTTGGGGCTTTCTCATGAAGCATCAGCCTGTGATCCATTCTAATTATTTCCTCCAAGGTCCCATGTAGGCTGAACCTACACTAATTTAGTGATCCTTAAAAATATACCTGATAAGGCAACTCTAAGGGTATACCGATTTTTTAATACAGTTTACAACTAAAACCCACAGATTACAAATATAATTGTTATTCATTATTGTAATAATCAAGCTAATGTAGCTGAGGAATATCACAACATCAAATCAGCTATAGATAGTTACACATGACATGACATGAATTGACTAAAAATGTAATAACAACTAGATGAAAGCAATAAATCTTGACTATTATTAATAAAAACTTTCAAACATGACAGGTAGCATGTGATGCTCCAGGATGAATCGCATCTTTAGCACATTTGCTGCTGTATTTAATTCCATTTTAATTCCATTTATCAACTAGACCTTGTAGCAGTTATTACACTGCCATCCCCTGTTCAGTACTTGAAATATAGCTTAAATGTGCAGCAGTGTATGAGCCACTGATTAAACTACTGCAGTCTGGATTTGTTCCCCTGAAAAACTTCTCTGTGCAGCCGGCAGTGAGAGTGAGCGTGGGACCACAAAAGATTTCTTTGTGTCTGTCTGAACTCTGGGTCAGGATTGCTCCCTCCCATCTTTCACACACACACACGAGGCTTTCAGTCTTTGTGAGGACACACAGTGACATTCCCTGTTGCTCCTTACCCTTTATCCCTAACCGTCACAATTACCAAATGATCACCCGAACCCTAACATACTCGGCACTGCTGGGCCAAAATGCCCTCACTTTTTCAAAGATGTCCTTCATTCCAAAAAAGAAGGACGGACAAGTGTTTACACACATACCGTGGATGAGAGGGAGACCGAGAGAATAGAGCAGAATCCCCCAGGGACACCCTGCTGTTGTGTTGAATACCAATGAGGAAAATGGAGTCAATGAATTTAAGGTCTGTGTGGCTCTAGCTGCGTGCTTTTTAGTAGGTAGTTGTGACTGACTGCAGTTAACCAACTACTCCTAATCCATATACAGTAAAAAACATTAATATTAGAATATAGCTGCAGCTTTATTATGTATCTCTATAAGTAAAGCATATTTTAACAACACTCTCAGATTGTGTCAAAAGATTCTTTCAAACTGTCCTAACTTCTTTGCAAAGTTCCAGCAGCTAGACCAAAGTTCTGTCCTTTCATCCAGACCAGATCTCTTTTATTGCATTGCACTGTCCTGTCACTGATTGTTTAGGCTGAACCTCTTGCACTGTGCACACACGAGATCTTCACCGTTGTGACGGGGGGAAAGCCCTTGATGGGATGTTCCAGGAGCGTTTTTATAAATAGTCTGTAGTAACAGGCTGAGGGAGGGGAGGAAAGGGGAGGGGCAGGCGGGGATGATGAGCAGCCACAATGACAGAAGCATCTCCGCTCTGTCGCCCTGCGCCTGTCAGCAGTCAGTCACTAACCGACTTGATTACAGGTCTGAAAGTCCGCTAGTGACCAGGCCCACGGCGGTTGCTGCTGAACTACGCCCCCCGGGCTCGCAGTTTGGTGACCTACTTTGGGGCAAAAGTTCCCCTTTTTTTTTTAGAAACGTCGCGGTAAACTTGCTGAAGATTTGGAAGTCATTCCTTATAATCCGTTTTGCTCTTGGGGTGCGCGCCAAGACAACAAATGCGTGGACTCAAGGCTTCCGATTGGAGTGTCAGGTAGGCTGCTGTATTAAATGTTTTTTTTTTTTGTTTTGTTTTTTTTTGTTTTTTTGAAGAAATTCAGTCACAGGATACGAGGGTGGGGGGTCGCTCATTCGGCTAGTCTGCTGCCAGGTGATGCATTATGCATAAGTAATCTTCTGTTTTCCATGTGGTGTCTCTGTTTGTTTTTGTTCGTGCCTACACTGTCCTCTTGTTTGATGTTGTAAGCATGCTGTATTTTCATACATTTGCATCAGATTATTTGCATTTTGCCGCAAAAGGCCTGTATGTGACACCATTCACAGAGTACACACAACCTGGAGGCTCTATTGAACTGTTGCATTACTCTGGTTTCAGATTTAAATCTTAACTCTTTTCTGAGTCACAGAGCGCAGAGACATTGCATACTATAGTTATCTTTATATTGATTGTGCGCGTTTATGTTAAACCTAAAATATATATGTTTTCTCGAGTCCTATATTTCATTTTTTTAAATATATTAAAATAAAATTAGATTTTAAAAATTCTAAATATTAAGGCTATCCGAAAAACATGTGGTCGTTTTGAATTTGATGATGCAATATGTGTTTTAAACAAGCTGGCCCATTGGATTGGTAAATATGCCTCTGGCGGAATAGGCCATGGTCCTTTTTCCTCTTCAGCCTGGAGCGCAGAGTGCTTTTTTTTTTTTTTTCAAAAAGAATTTCAAAGTTTTTATTGCCATGTTTATCAGTGTGTTGCATCACCTCTTCTGTAAGAACCGGAGAGCCTAAGAGATCAGTTTTAAAAGACAAATGTTTTCCCATTCTTGATGGGAATTCTTGGTGGGGAAGGCTAGATAGGAAGGCTAGCTTAGCACCAAGACTCTTGGGCAGTTGAGCTCATCTCCTGCTGTACAACATGCAGAATGTGGTTTGGGATTGTCTTGCTGAAATAAGCAATGCTTTCCCAAGAAAGCTTGAATGGCAAAATGTGCTGCTCCAAAAGCTGTGTATTTAAAAGTGAATGGGGCTTACAGATGGCCAAGTTACCCAAACCATGTGCACTAATGCAGCCTCATCGTCTCACAATCTCTGGCTTTTGAGCTGTATGATGAAAGTAAGCTGAGTGATTCAGCCTGGAGCTCGATGTGTATTTTTTCAAGAATTCTAAAGTTTTGATTGGCCGACCAGAGAACAGTTTCCCACTTTGCCTCAGTCAATCCAAAATGAACTCACAGCTAGAGAAGTCAGCTAAATTTTAACCTAGTTTATGTTTTTTTTTTCTTTTCATGTGGCAAAGTTTGAACTTTCACGTGAGGATGCAGCAACAATTTGTGTTGTTTAGAAGTGTTTCTAAAGCCGACTGATGGCTCTTTGCATTGCAGTGCCATTTAAGGACCTTAAGGTCACGGCCTGTCAATACTTTGGGATATATTTCTTTTATTTTTGAATGCCTTTGCTTTCTTCCAGCATTGCTATTAAAATGTATTCATCTTTCTAATGAGAACAAATTACCCTTGTATTTAGTAAGACATGGACCACAATTACCTTCTCTGGGAAGTATGAGTTATGAAAATGTGTTATATTAGTGATAATGAATAACAACATGACTCCTCTTGTTATATGCACCAGTGATTGTCTGAAATTAATATAAGCATGCAGTGCTCTGATTTAATATACTGCTCACACTCATTTGATTTTTTCCCCCTCTCTAGTAGACACATGCAGACTCTTCACCATCACATTCTACTGCTATCTAATAACTTACAAATTCCTCGCTTTGGCTCTGATTGAAAATGTAAACCCAAAAGTCACACTTAGTGTGACTGTTGCGGGAAAAAAGAAACCCTTCCTCAGGTTGTTTTGGAAATATCCTGAAAAACTGTGCGGGCAGTTTTATTGACAGTTGTCCCAGTTAGTCATTATGAGGATAATTTTCCCCACAGTAGCCCCACCAGCATCCTGAGAGGGACCCATCTGGTGCAAAGTGAAACCAGCTTTGTGTGTTGGAAAGAAGATCAAATGTATCACTGTCATCTACTGTATCTTGTAGCTATCCATCTTTATTTGGCTTGGTCATAAAATGCCTATAAAGGGAAGGATAACTTTGAAATGAGTTCTCAACAGTGGGCTTGGACTGTTGTGGTATTGCCCTCAGTTGGGGAGAAGAGGAAATATGTGGTCTCATTAGAAATGCATTAGAGGGAAGGGAGAGAGGTATAGAAGTGGGGAGATGAGCTCAAGTTTTTATCTGTTAAACTCTGAGAGGGAAAATATTCACACCCTCCATCTCATGCTTGAACTGGCTTCTCTTTCCCCCCCTTTCACTCTGTCAGTCTCTCTCTCTCTCACACACACACCAGTACACCTCAGTGACCCATTTAATATCAGCCACAAAACTGGCAACTATATTCCCACATATTCCTCCTGAAAACACATCAATGCTAAAACTCATCCACAATAATTCAGCAAGAAAAAGTGCTTACCCGCACCTTCTTTATCAGCTTAATAACCTCTTTGCTCTCTGCCAGTATAAAGGAAACTGATAAAAAAGGATGTTGTGACACACAAAGAGAGTTTCTTGTCCCGTAATGCCCTCCTGTTACACACTGATTATTCAAATTTAACAGTGGTCCTACAATGCTTTTTCTCTGCATCTGTCTGACTCTTTTCCTTCACATTAGTAGCACTAAGAAATAATAATACTCCATTGTGTATCTTTATGAAAATATTCTGTAAGATCCCTTATTTAACACTGAAATAACACTTTCAACATAGAAAAAAGCCTGTTTGATACATATGTAGGTTGTTCCATATATAACACCTGCAGGGACGAAGCACCTTGGCCTACAGTCTAAGTTGTCAGAGGAAATAATCTTTACTGAGCTGACCTCGTTCATGGAAGCAGCATGCTCATATGATAGGCAGGTTAACTGTAGCCAAGTGTGTCGCAGCTTGTGTGTGTACTGGCAAAAGTGCATGAAATATGGCTTGACCGTGTTCAAGTTATGCATTTCCTTTCTTTTCAGGGATAATCTGTGGAGCTGGGGTATCTAACAGACCTCAGGCTGACCACCAGGATCTTGGAGACCACTGTCCCACCTACCATGGAGCATGAACTGAGAAATGGCCTGTCTATATGGAGCATCATGGCCATTGTTTGCAACTCTGTGGTAGGCTTTCTCATCATCATCCTCTTTGTCATCCTCTACAAGGCCTGCAAAGTACCTTCACACCAAGAGAAAGTGCCTGCTTTTGCAGCAAAGCTGGAGCAGAAGAAGGATGAACAGAAGTATATGCTGACTGCAGCCTAATCGAGACCCATAGATATGAACTCTAATGGAGCTGGACATCATATATGCATGCCGTTACATTCCCTCGGTATCTCCTTTTGTGTTACATAAATCAGTGTTTACATCTCTGCATCTTGACTGTGCCAGTGAGTGAAGCTCAGAGTAAGCTAACTGCATTAAGAGTTGTGGCAAGACCAACAACAACAAGCGGGCCCAATCCTCTTATCTCTGCTGTGCGTCGCGGGGACTGTCCATCTGTCAGTCAGTTTGGTTTTGCTCGGCACAGATACACCATGATCTCCTCCTCTGCTCCGTTCCTTTTCAACCCTCCATCTGAAGCCACAGAGCGGATGTGGAGGACGAACAGCAAAGTTAACTGGGAGAGAGGAACTGAGGTGACAACGTTGGTCGAGAGGCACAAAGACATAAAATCACATTTTTAGTGGTAAAGAGAAAAAGCAACAGCAGCTGGGATATTTTTTTCCCCCATAGCTGCACACTAATGATGCCAGCAACAGAGCGGCAGAAACACGACAGGTAGACACTAAAAACCCAAACGAGGCAGAAAGAAGAAAGGTGTAGCTGGAGGAAGTGTGTCAGTCAAGACAGACAGAGATAAAGTTTGGTTTATATTTGGTGGGGATTGATGAAGTGCAAGGGTAGGATAGGAAAGGGGATCCTTTGATGTGTTGTTGACAGAATAGAAAGCTCGAGGGCCCTGTTTGATAGTCTCCCTGTTTGACACACAAGTCTCTGCTTCCACTGATCCAACTCCCACGGGATTAAATGTAACAGTAAAATGCGTTACTCGTGTCCTGGTGTGCCTTGCTTTCATTCTGTGGGTTTCTCCAAAGACTGAATAAGATGTTTATAAGCAGCCATCATCGGAAATGACACGACTTACAGATCAGGAGTGAGCAGTGTGTTTATTGTAGTGAATGTTCTCCAGCTGTTAACTGTGTGATATAAAGATTATGTTGAGGATGGAAGGGAGATAAGAGCCAACAGACTGAGTAGCAAAATGACAAAACGTATATGCATATATGTATGCATGCAATAGATATTGTTTCAGCTATTGAGAGGGCTCTGTGTTTTAATGCTTTTATTTTGTAGTTTTGAAAACAGGATCTCAGGTTAACTTAATAATACATGTATAATTTTCTCTTTTGTGTTCTACTTAATTTAAAGAGGATACTTGTACAAATGATAATGCTGATGCTGTTACACTTGCTGGATTGATTAGTGGCTAAATTCTGGAATATTTCTGAATCATATAAATCTAAATTATAATGCAGCTTCTTATATGTGAAGATTTTTATATTTCATGTCATTGAACCCTGAACTGAGAGTCACAGCTTCCCTTGGCTTCCAAATACACCCACATTAGGTTCATTCTACATTTTCCAAAGGTGTGAATGTGAGTAGGAATGACTATTACTTCGTGTTGACCCTATGATAAACTGGTGACCTTTCCAGGGTGCACCCTGATTCCCTATGACAGCTGAGATAGGCTCCAGCAGTCCCTGCTGGATAAGTACTTAAGGAAAATGAGAGATGGACAAAAAGCAATCGCAGTATCATTCAGCATCATTGTGAATTAAGCAGCTTTGTTTTATGTTTGCCACACGATGAGATGAAGTTATCTTTGGTACTGAATATGCTTCTTTTTTTCTTTTTCTTTTTTTTGTAGTGAACTAAATGATCACTCAAAGAACATTCAAAAGAATAGCTGATCTTGAAAATAATCATTTGTTGCTGCCTTACAGATTAATGCTATTGTCCTCTGTGCCATGCAATCTTGACGGTCTATTTTGTATCAACAATAAACTCATTTACTCTTGTTTCTAACTAATGTGGTCTGCAATCAGTGTTGCTGTGCCCTTTCAGTGTGTATCACCATCATTTCCCCTCCAAATTATTTAAACATTAGTGCTTGAATTAAAATAACAATTGACTTCAACCTCCTGCACTGAAGTAATCAATGTGGAACACACTGACCTCAGCAGTGACCCACATCCTGTTGTTAGTGAACTACAAGTGTGTAATTCTTATCTTGTAACCGCAATCCAGCATCATTATAACGGCCGTGGGGTTGGGGAACTTGTGAGTGCTTACTATGGATACATTTTTCTTTGAGTGACAGTTAACATCATTATATGGTGTTTCTTATATTTTGGTCATTATTTTTCTCCGCATGGCTTCAGCACACTAAAGGGCACAAGTAGAAAAAAAAAACCTATGTTGCCTTACCAAAATACTGTACTCATGCTATGTGCAATATTTAGAAACTTCTGCTCCACAGTAAACTGAAGAAACAACAAACAGGCATAAGAAAATTTAATAGGCTAAATTGTTGTAGATTAAGCCAACTATATATAAAATAATCATGAGCCGATCCACCTTTTCCATTTTCAGCATTAAACAGACACACTAAAGACATCAGTGGATCCTTTGTATCAGTAATGTAGTTCATTCTTCCTATATGCCATACTGAGTACTTTTTTGTTACATATGTAAAACTGGATGCTGAATTTCTACTGGAATAATTATAAGTCATGGTGCTTTTATATCTTAAATGCAACATAAAAGGAGAACACTGATTTTTGCTGATTTTCTTTGTTTTTGTGGCTCTTTAAAGTCGAAGAACTAACAAGATTAAAAAGAGTCATGCATTTGTCAGATCTTCTGAGAAGAGATTAAAAATCTCTCTATATATTAACTAAATGTCAGATTAGTGTGTGCGTGCTTGAGAGACAAAAGCTGCGATTACATGTGTGCACATATGTAAATACATTGGTTTATAGCACATGTGAGGCAGATGGGCTGATGATTTGAAGCCGCTCATCAGCTGTGCAGTGTTTATCTGCTTCACTCCTATTTATCTGCCTGCCAGTTTCCCTCTCTATCGCTGTCTCTTTGGCAGGCTTTCCCTTATTTGTTTCCCATCTAACGAGACGAATGCCAAAGTTCGGCAAACTGGCCAGAAAAGATCCAGCGATCTACCCCACAGTGAGCTGCTTGGATGATGAAGGTCAGCACAGTCTGACTCACACAGTGTCTGAACCACTGCACTGATGTTTTTAAATGTGATTTTCTCTTCAAGACCATTGAAGGCGTTCACTATCATAACTGACTATGCTTATTATCAATAAACAAAGGCATTCACTAATCGTCCAACCAGTCATCCATCTCCTGACTGTCATACTTACACTGATTCATTAATCTCAGATTTGGTGCTTACTGTGAGTTCATCGAGTTGAGATTGAAGATAGCCACTGAACTCTGCATCACTCTCATCATGCTGCATCACATAGCAGCAAATTCCCTCCATCTTCCAGTTGTAGCTGAGATAGAAGAGGGTCACTGAACTCAACATGGTGTTATATAATGATAGCTGCAAATATCAGAGACAGAGAGATTACTAATAAATATATGAGGGACCAGTAATCTGCAACTCCATCTGCACTGCTGGAGGGGTTGCATAACCCACATCAGGCCACACTGAGTCATTGCTAGTGGCTATGTCTAAATGCGTGTCTCTCTGTGTGCTGCAGAGCAATCGCCAAAGGATCAAATGTTAATCTATAATTTGGATGCTGCATGGCCAAAAATTTTGTGGGGTTTCTTTCAGATCTCAGAATCTTATGTAATCTATCATTTAATTTAGCGGCTTCAAATAAAGCCTTTCAGGTGGCTGAAAGTATGAATCCATGCCGTAAAGTGAGCAGTGCGGGTGTGGATGTGTATGCGTGTGTGTTGTATTACTGTTCTTGCACATGAATAATTCATGACAAACTCCTAATCAGAACTTCATGCCAGGACCCTGATAAAGTCACTCAACACCATTGAATGCACAGAGACATACAACCATTAAATAGACTTTGACAACTGTGCGGCTCTGACATTGAAATGGTAGCAATTTAGTTCAATTTAGTCAATAGGAATGTTTACTCTGTCAAAAGAGGTCTAATTATAGCGTGAAACAACCTCATATAATGGTGTTGATGGGCATAGCATCAGTATGCAAGAAACAGCAAACACAATGGAACAGAGGTGAGTGTGTGTGAGCTCAAGAGGAACAGAAGAGCAAGAAGAAAAATAAGAATCATATATATACATATATACACATTTTTTATCCTTTCATTAATTTTCAATTATACCTTTTTCATTTTGTGCCTCAGGAATTAATCGCACCTTATACTGTTCAAACTAAGAAAGCCACACAGATAAGCAGATTAGCTGGGAAGGACCTCAAAATGCTTGGATTTATCAGAATAAAATGCTACAACCCACTTGACCCTGCACACATCTCATTGTCATTCATCCTCCATGTAGCCTGTGGCCCTGTCTTCTGTAGATATAGACTGCCACCTGCTGGCTCAACCTTTAATGTGGGCTTCCTTCTCCTTTTGACTGTACAGTGGCTGATTGCTGCAACGATCCTTCTCTATTACTGTGCAGCAGAGCATACTATTGCTGCTCTCTGCTGGTATTTCCAGGTAAGGACAATATGCAGTCAGACGTGTCAGTGACTTTTACTGAGAACGAGTGGCATGGTCTGCTGGCAAGCCATCATTATCCAGAGGTTATTTTCCTAAGAATGTATAATTTATGGGCTCCACGAAGGTGATTTGATTGTTTCATTCAGCGAAGGCTATTTAAAGTTGCGCGATGCTCTTTCTATTTGCCAAAATGTGTTGTCATCCAGGCACGGAGGAAGAACGCTAATTAAAAATACAAGGCTTATTTATTTTTGGAATTAATTTAACAACTTACACTATGCAAAGGAATTGTTGCCAGGGATTTTTACAGGTAAAGGACAGAAGTTTGGCAGTTTAGAGACCCAAAATAACTGTTTTAAATTTTCAAGCTGTAGTTAGTTCCACATAGACGAGACCTTAATCCACAAATTAAATATGCAGCTGTGTAAAAATGACTCGACACTAAAGGCTCTGCATTTGGATTCTGTTTAATATGTGTTTTTTAATTAACGTATTTAAAGCATTAAAAGTATCAGTCCCTAACAAGATAATTTGTTAAGGTAATAACTTATTAAGTCTATTACCTCTACAGACTACTTTAAAATTTCATTATATTTGTATTTCAAGAAGCCTGGAGTGAAGGTATTTAAGTGAAATAGCAGAATACCTCAGAGTTGTACTTGATTAATTCTGATTCGTTAAGTTTCACTGCTTTTTGTTTTGTGAAATTATATTACTGTCAGGTTTTCTTGGGTATTTGCATAATTTTATGTACAATCTACCGTTTTTGTAATTTTGCCTCCATACATGGCCACAGTGGATTTTAAATCAATATATAATTGAAGTGAAGACTTTTAGCTTTAAGTACAGGGATTCCACAAAAGTATTGCATTAAGTGTTTAGGAATAAAAGCCCTTTTTATGCATTAAAGGCTCAGAAGCACTTGGAACAATTTACAGACAAGACGTTTATGGCCAGGTAAGTAGAAAAAAAATCCAGAGTAGATTCCAAGTACTGAACTTTTCACTTGAACTCTTAACATGAAGTCCAAAAAGATGTCAGTGAAAGTGAAAGAGGCCATCATGACTGACTAAACCAAATAAATCTATAAGAGAGACAGCAAAAACAATCTGCTACAGTCCTCAAAAGAAGGAATACTCAGCAACACCAAAAGGTCTGAAAGGCCACAGACCTTGCGAATTCTTTGCTTGGTTAAGAAAAACCCCTTTACAACATCTAGCCAAGTCAGAAACACTCCCAAGGAGGTGAGATCTACAATCAAGAGACATTCACATGAATAGAAAGAGTATTTAGAAACCAGGGTTGGGTTAATAGATAATGAGCTAAAGCATACTGCAAACACAAGAGTTCCTCAGGGCAAAGAAATATGATACAATAGCCAGCCCAATGACCTGATCTTATTTCAATAGCACATTCTTTTCAGTTACTGTAGACATAACTGCAGGCAGTGAGACTCACAAACAATCATGTTTACTATGTATAAAACTGCTGTAATTCCTAAACACTCAATGGAATACCTTTTAAAAATGAGAAAATCTGCACTTTAATCATGCATTGATTATTTGATTTAAAATCCACTGTGGTGTTGTACAGAGACAAAATTACATTAAGTCTTTGTCTAAACACTCATAGATGTAACTGGACGTAACCATCTGCTTTGTACAGACATGCTTCTTTTTACTTATTTTGTGGTCCCACTGGCTATAGACTGGTGCCCAGTAAGTGAAATGCAACTCAGTGAGAATGAACTCAGATGTTTGCTGCAGTCATTTAAAACATATTTTACCTTTTTAAACATGAAAAGCTCTTTGGTAGTTTTGACTGTTTCTTTATGCCTATGCTTGTATCTATATGTTTATTACTGACCCATCATCCAGTGAAATGTGATGCATTTGGCAAATTTTTAGTACACAGAATTCCCTTTCATATCTGCACATATCATGCTCAGCGAGTGGGTAAATAATAATGACATGTAAGACATGAGTTCACTGTAAACAGCTCTTTCCATCATTATATCAAAGTTGTTTTTGTATTTTATGAAGACAAAGAACTTTTCCCCATATGTTCGGTGTTTTTGTTTGTTTGTTTGTTTAGAGCTCCAGTAATTTCTTTACCTTTGAAAGGGAAACATATCCAAAATGCTCCAAAAGACCACTGTCTAGTTGTCTCCTGATCATTGCTTTTCTGTTAATGAACACAAGCCTCCTTATTTAGGAAAACAAGGCAGCTATTATAACTTTCTGATTTTGTTTTCCTCTTGCATGATAACCTCTTTACCGTTCATAGTGCCATCCAACTCCACTTCCATTTAAATGGAGCAGTGCTCTGCCACATGTTTGCTTTTTAGTATATGAGAAATCACACTTAGCAGCCAGCTACTAGTTTTGAACCACTGCATTTGGGACACAGTGTTTTTTATAGGACACAACCTCCCACTGATTTCTCTCTATATTGACAAAACCATCAAGCTGACACTTGGTGCTTCCATTATTTTATAATTTTATAAGATAAAATAAAAATAAGATAAGATAAGATAAGATAAGATAAGATAAAACTTTATTAGTCTCACACGTGGGAAATTCTTTGGTTTTGGTCACGGCACAAAGTACAAGTTTAAAAGCAGTAAAAGTTAAGAAAAACACAATAGAATAGGGTAAGATAAAATAGAATAAAATACTATACAACAAGAATAAATACTATAAATACTAATACTATTTAAATACTAATAAATACTATATACAATAGAATAAAATACTGTACAAAATAGAATAAAATGCTCTGTTATAATAGGAAAAAAATTGCACTTGGTAATACTGCACATCAGGGAGACAGTTACAATTCTGTATGGGATGTGCGTGTGTGTCTGTCTGCACCTGTGTGATCATCTGCAGAGTCTGACAGCAGTTGGAAGGAAAGCCCTGTGAAATCTCTCTGTCCCACATCATGGGTGCTGCAACCTGCCACTGAAGGAGCTGCTCAGTGCTGTGAGTCTCCTGCATGGGATGGGAAATGTTGTCCAACAGGGATGACAGCTTATTATTTCTTAATATATATTTTAGTTCATTTATGTAGGTTCTCCAGTAATTCACTAAATAAAAAACTGGAATATTTTAATACTGAAATAGTGATTCAGACGAATTATTAAAGTAATTTATTAGTTATTAAAGTTATTAAAGAGCAAATGTACTAATATTTAAACTTAAATAATTCTTTAGAGATTGTGCCTGAGCAGGTCTAAACATGGCAAATATCGAGTGAATAACAAGAAAAGGGGAAATACTCATATACTGTGTAACGAGTCATTCACATAATCCTCCAACTGCACACTTTGTTGGGGACCATACTAACCCTCTTTGGAAGGCCCTCTTGGGTCCCCGTACCCTATTTTGGGATGCCAAACCCGGAAGTGGGTGGTGGAGTCACCGTCATCCAACTGGTCACACCATCGCCGACATACTGCCTGCTGGGATGTAGTTCTCCACCGGAAAACTACAAATATTATTAGAAATCAGAGATCACTTACGATCTCGGTGATAACTCGTCGAAAGGATCCGCTACCATCGTTCACTTTGGAGGAGAAGGGAGGGAAGAGGCGCGTTGCCAAAATGATGGAAGAAATAGACAGATTTCAAGTGCCGAGTGCTGTACAGGAGGCGGAGATGCAGGCTGAGATGCAGCCGCTGGTAAGTCTAGAACAGTCTGGAAATGACCGGCGGCGCTTGATCTGTTTGCCTTGTTTAATTAAAAATGACATTACAACCGCGCATACTTGTGTAGTGTTTGAGGCCTTGCCATTCATAGATTGAGACCCCGACAATCGCATCACCTGCCATGTGTAATGCTGCTTGATGTGGGCTGCCATTAGAACGTTCTCCATCAAGTTTCCCGGCTGCTTTCACGGAGTGAAATCGAATAAACGACGGCGGAATACACGAGGGGACGTGGATTTTGCTCACAAACAAGCTTTGTTGTGTTTTGTTTGTTTGGTTGTTTGTTTGTTTTTGTCGCTCGGCATAACGCAAACAGCGTCCGGTCTGCTGCGCAGCATCCGTCATGTCTGGCGAAAACAAGCATCCCATCCCAGCACTGCTGCTGCTGCATCCTCAGCATCCATGCAGCAAGTTACTCTGGTATCGACGCCACTTGCGTCACTTTGACGGGATTAGCAGGGAGCTCCTTATCGCTTGTATATGTTTGTATGTGCCATTAAAGGTTCGCCTTTACATATAAATCTCAGTGTAAACGGTTTAACGGAGCGCTCCGTGGCCTGTAGCGGGGCCCGGGGTTACTGCAGCCTGCAGGGCGGCCTCTGCTGCCCGCCGCCGGGGCCGCTGGGGAACCAGACTAGACCTAAAGCAACCTGACCTGCTGTCTCCAGGTGCCCCCACACCACAAGTCCCCACCGTTCCTCATGTGTTGTTGTTTATAAAGCCTTTCCTCCCTCTTACCTTTGTTCTCTGGTTGTAAGATGCACACTTATTTTAAGACTGTTGGCACAAATCACAGATCTGTGTTTATTACCATTTATTCCCGTTGCTTAGCTATGGTGGGTATTACTGTGCATTACAAAACGACATTCATTATTCATCGCTGCCTCAGTAAAACACATCTCTGCACTTCCTTGTGTCCAGGACCCTGCCTCGTCCACAGCTTCAGAGGCTGACTCAGACACCAGAGAGGGGGAGCCTGTCACTATAAACTACAAGCCTTCACCTTTGCAGATGAAAATAGGTGAGAGATACAGTTTTAACTGCAGGCTAAATGTCTGTCTGTCCATCTGTGGTTGTTGGAGTGTTGTTTGATTGACTGTCAAACACAAAATGGTGCGTAGTCTCTAGACACAGATCGTAAAGGAACCAGCATAGATACTGTATAGCTGTGCTGAGGCATTTTAATTAATGGCACATTGACCTCTATAATTATTCTTGATGCCTTGCTAAGTAAAAACTAATGCGGTTACTACTGTAATAGGGACGCAGCTACAGATTATTGTCTTTATTCATTAATCTGCTGATTATGTTTAGAATCTGTCCACTAATCTTTTAGTCTATTATTTTTAACAAAAGGCCAATTGCATGTTCCCAAAACCCAATGTGATTGTCCTCAAGGCAGGGAATAACAGCCTCTCTGGCCCCTCTCATGCCGTCTTTATAGAAAGCCACAGTTCTTAAAGATTCATTTCAGCACCTTGGACAGAGTCCAGTGGCGAGCAGGAGCACATAGTTTTTAATGTTTTGTTTTTTTTAACTGTTTGTTACTATATGTTTACTCAGAGTCAATAATATCTAAGAATTAGTGAGCTACTCTGTTAGTCAAAGCTCTTTTTTTAGGCTGTACAGCTACAGTTATGTATACGTTACCACTATCTTCTCTCTCTCGCCGTTTCTTGGTTCTGCGTCCAATTAAACATTGTTATAAAACTACTTTGGCAACTATGTTGATTTCATTAGGTGTACATATTTGTTAAATTCATCACTTTGCTTTTGTGACCTTGAGATAAAAAACAAAACAAAACAAAAATACAATCTACATCTATATGTCATGTAAAAACGTATTTGGTGCAGATTCCTCACAGCAAGAAGGGTCAGGTTTCAAAAATGCTGGTGAGCCAGGCCTCTCTGTGTGGAGTTTGCAGGTTCCCCCAGTGACTGCATGGATCAAATGGTGAACCTAAATTGGCAGTAGGTGAAGGTGTTAGTGTGCAGAGTTGTTTGTCTCTTTGTATTAGCCCTGTGAGGAGCTTGCAACTCTCCGGGGTGTACTCTTGTTCTCGTTGTCAGCTGAGATAGGCATCAGCCTCGTCTACAACCCCAGTCTATAAGTGGTTAAGAAAATGCATTGACATTCAAATGTTTTTAGATTTTAGTTCAGCAGTAGCTGATGCCGAAAGGGGGAGGTTCTAGTTTTTGATGTCACATGCAAAGTTTCTGAATACATTTTACTTTTAGGCCTTTGAATTGTAATATGTTAAACAAATTTAACAGTCCTCTAAGCTCACACAGCAACAATCAGCACTCTTTGGTCAGCTGATCATTGAAGCAAATCTCTCCAGTGAGCAGAAACTGATCTGCCCTGAAGTCACGTCTGTTACTCTGCTGCACAGCTTACCAAGACTTTGTCTTCTTAAGTAAGAAATGCCATCTCAGTCTTCTTAAAGTAAAGATTGACTTAACCCTTTGACTGCCTCACCAAGAAAAATACAATGAAAAAATTATTTGTCCATATTTTCTATTCCTTTAGGTCAATAATGATCACAATCAAAAAAAAAAATTCATACACACCTTATAGTTTTTTAAATATTACCCTCTACCAAACGGTTGAGATGTCTCTCTATGGTACAACTACATAAAGTTCTACAGACATAACTAGTAGAAAAAAGTAAAGGTTATACTCATTTTGCAAAACAATAACTACCCAAATTTGTATCTGACCCACTTCATTGTGGTAGTAAAACATCAAACATTGTTGGATTCCATTTCAACAGTGGCCATTATAATAACAAACCACAAAATGTATAAAACACAAAAATATTGTAAATTTGATCAAAAACTTGATCTGCAATTACCGAAAATTCATAAACATACATATTCACTTTTGACCTGTTGTTAACATAAACTTTTCACTGTAGTGTTGGAACAGCACTAACATTTTTTATTTTATTTTCCAGAAAATTCTGGTGGTATATTATATACCATTACCATTTTGCACTGGAAAAATTTGAGAACACACTGAAACAGTTCTGGCTCTTTTCTTTTGCCGTTCATGCAACTTCACCAATACCCCTTGATGATTAGATCTTCTGGTGGTACACTGCAAAGCATTCCTGACTGGCATTCAAGCACAAGAAAACATTGCATTTTTGGCATTTCCATCTTGAGACGCCCTTTGGACAGTAATTGCATCGGCCTCGCTTGTCACAGTGAAGTGGCCAATGCCCAAAGCAGTCATATCGCACATCTGGCTGTGGTTGTGAGGGTCTTGGGGTGTATCGTTTCTTTGGTGGTGGTGGAGAGCTGGATGATGGTCGGCCAACTTTGGATGCTGGCTTGTTGACTTGTTTCAAGCTATGCGCAACTGCCAGGCGGAATCTTTTGAGTGTGATTGGTTTCTGGTTTAGTTGTCCACATTCCCTCTTGTAGACCAGCCAGGAATTTGCAATGGACAGATCAAGCATGTAACCAAAGAGTAACAGGTACCATCTTTTAGACTTGACTGGGGTCTTGTACAGGTGTACCAGCATGTCAGAGAGATCTATCCCTCCCATATGCTCATTGTATGCAGGGATGAGTGATGGGCATGGGATCATAACTTTCGCCTTGGACTCTTTGCTCCAGCGTTTGACAGTTGAAAGTGGCATGATCCCAGAAGCATTACTTAGCAGGTTCACACATTTGTTGTCAAACCATTTAACTGAGATCACACCTTCAGCAGACCTGTAGTCAAAAGCTCCACGCCCTCTCTTCATCAGCTCTTTGTCTGTCATCAAAGTGGCTCCACCTGTGCGATTTGGTCGAACAGTGCCAATGCACTTGACACCCAATGAGGTGTCTAGGTGCTGGACATTTATTATGCCCTCAACATACAAGAGCAGCTTGAATCACTGGAACATTAGCAATGACCCACTGAAGCTGCCACAGATGTCGTCTGCGTGGTCAAGGACCACTACCTACCAAGAACTTCTGGGACCCCAGTAAGAACTACCAAGCTTCTTCAGGTTCATATCAAGGACCAGCAGAAGCACCTCAAGAATCAGGATGGTCTCTTTATCATTCCGGTACTCCTTGGTGGTTCCTGTTTTCTCTTATCAAGATTTCTCATCAAGGGCCTCCTTCTAACATACAGAACCTCCTCAAGGACCTGCCACAGGACTCCCTAAATCTTCTCAAAGACCTGTGGTCCCTTCTCAAAAACTGTCACAACTTGTCAGACCTCCTTGAGGATTACTTGGACCCCGTAAAGACTGTTTAAGCCTTCCTAGAAGAATTGCATCTTCTTTTTCAGAGCCAGTGAAAACCCTGCAAGCCTTATATCGAATCTCTAATGTTTTAGAACTTCAAGCATTCATTAAACTTCATTAAATTATTTATATTCAATAGTAAATAGTCAATTTCATATGTTAAAACAACAGTTCTAAACATTAGCTAAGTTTTGCTACTCTTACCATCAATTGACAAATCAACCGTTTGGTTGAGCATGTTTTTAAAAAAATATTATGGATTTATTACAGCTATTTTCTGGTATCAAATGACATAATCATGTTCAGTAAAGACTCTGACATGTTTATACTGCAGAAAAATGTACTTACCTTTAAAACTTTTAGCCAAAACAGTCCATGTGTCCAGAGTGATTTTTTGCTTTCTGATTTCCTGGTTGGAGGGTGGCAGATGAGGCCTGCCATATCCTGACACAGTGCCATCTAGTGTTTTTTTTTAGGATAACATAACTCAACCAAGTGGTAGAGATGGCTCAATAAGGTTGAGTTAAGCTAAGTACTCCAGTTCATTATATATAGTCTCTCAAAATATGCTAAACCAAATGGTTGAGCAGGCAGTCAAAGGGTTAATATAGAATTCAACTAAATCAGGTCATCACACCTGATTCTCACAAGTGTGCCTAAGTAAAGTAAACATGAACATGTGTGCATATTTGCAACATTTAACTCAAGTATTACTTTACCTTACTGTAGTTTACTAGCTAAACTTATTCCGTCACTCTTATACAGATCATTTATTGTTCAAAGCTCAACCTTTATGTCTTTGCCTGCTTCTGTGTTCCTTACACAGAGAAACAGAGAGAGCTGGCTAGGAAGGGCTCGCTGAAGAACGGCAACACTGTAGGTAGTCCAGTCAACCAGCAGCCCAAGAAGAACAATGTCATGGCCAGAACACGGTAAGAAGCGAGCAGTCTCATCGTGGGGTCAGTCGAGAAATTACGAGAAGGACTTCTGTTGGCTGGTTGTTATTGATAAACAAAATCTCAGTACTTAGAAGTTTCTCACAGCAAACCTCGTACAGTGCAATTTACGTGTTGAAAGAGATTCATGTGGTGTAATTGTGTAACTGTAGTAGCTTTAAGTATAGGAGTACTGTAACAATTGTAATGATCCAGCCTGAAGTGAAGCCACAGAACAATACAAATAAAGATGCTTAGGTGTGACAGTATTTCAAATGTAGAAATTAAGCTTATTTTGTTCTTTCTAAATGTGCCATGTGTGGAAACAAAAATGTGTTTTAAGGCTGTACAAAAAAAGAGTCGTACTGATGTAGGGTTTGTAAGATGTCTGAAGTTAGACATTATACTGCTTTCATGCTTCTGTTGTTCCAGTGATTCAGCTGTGACGCTGCCTCCAGGCCTACTTTTCATTTATTTCAACATCTCTGCCAGTCCTGTTTTTGCTCACTTCTCACAGCTTGTGAAACAGTTTTTTCCTCCTCTGTGCCTGATCTCAACTCTCTCTCTTTTCCCCTCAATGCAGGTTGGTAGTTCCCAATAAAGGCTATTCGTCTTTAGACCAGAGCCCAGATGAGAAGCCTTTGGTGGCCCTAGATACAGACAGGTGAACACACAAACATCTTTCTTTCTGAGAAGCACATAAGCAAACATTAATGATATTAATATAGTATCCTGTGTTTTTCTGTTTCAGCGACGATGACTTTGACATGTCTAGATACTCCTCGTCGGGATACTCTTCAGCCGAGGTAAGAGCTTGTGCTTCAGCAAATATCAGTGCATCCCACCCCCTTGTATTTACTCTCATATTTCCCCCCATCTTCCATAATTATTAAGAGGCTAAGTGTTAGGGTTTTACAAGCCAGTGTTAAAACTATCCATGGCAATTCTGTGGGCATGTACACTCCCTGCAAGCGCATGATTACACTGCAGATATATCTGCAGACAAATGTCTATTAGACACAAAGCTGGATACAAATGAAATGTGATATCTGCATGTCTGCCCCTGCAAATCTTGTTTGTAACGCTGCTGCCACTATAAGTGCAAATCGCAGACACATCCTCATATTCATAACCTGTCTGTGACGAGTCCAAGCTTGTGGGTTTTGTAGGGTGAGTTTTACAGTCTCAGATCCTAATTCCAACATGCTGTCAGAAATGAATAGCTAATACACGTTACATACTTTAAAGCACTTATTTTCTCTCTTAGTTCCAGCTAACCTGGGTGTAACAAGTACATATACAGTTCCACTGCAGGCCAAACAGAGGTTGTTTGTTGTGCTTATTGTTGATAGAGTGCAGAACAGCATATAGATAAAATGACTGCACACATTTTGTGCAAACAAAGGAATTATTTTGGTTATTTAAAAAAATCACAGCAGGAACAGTAGTTATCACGCTCCAAGTGATGATGCTTCCAGCCATCTGTGAAAGTGCCCAATCTCACTTTGCCATGGTTACCACTCGAACTTTTAACCAGTCTAAATCACGAGCATAGACAGTCCTAATGTTTGTTGTTAATGTTAATGTTTTATTGCATTAGTACAATCAGATTTTGATTTACCAGTGATTTACATAAACATATCTATTTTTCTCTTTTCTTTTCCCTACCTGTCCTCCTGTGCGCTTTGGAATTTTACTTTCCTCTAACTCGTATGTTCCCAACCATGCAGTTTGCACAAATGATTTCCTGGAGCAGTGTTTTTAAGGACCAAACAATGAGGTGGAGGATATACTCGCACTTAGCATTAAAATTAAAAAACAAACACACCCTTTTCCTGCTATTTGCAAAGAAACTCCTAAAATGTTGAAAGGGTTTCTCAGCATTTTAGGAAATAATGGACCTTTTGCTGGTAATCAGTGGAGACTCAGAGGAATTAGATAACCTGAGCACATATAAGAATGGTTTTAAAGTTTGGGTCATTCAGTACATCATACAAACTAGATAAAACATGCCAATTATTAAACTTTTGAGGTGTAGATATTGTTACCTTTCTGCTGAGCCTGTAGCTGCTCTCACAAATGTCTCTCCTTTTTGATAAATTAAAATACCTGCCTGCTCACTCGAGTTAAGTTTTTCTTATACATATGAGAGTGGCTCTAATCCTCTCACCTAATTTTCTGCAGTAAAGCGAAGAAGTACACTATCTCAATAAGCTGTCTGAGACTGTCAAACATTAAACAGCTAGTTTAACAAAATAAATAAATAAAAATACAGATTAGACGAGCCTACCAGATGTTTACATCTACTCATCATGTCATGGTATTTCTATGGGCTCAAATTGTGGTCATAAATATTTTGTACTTGTAAATCAGTTTTGTATTGGTAAATCAGGATTTGTATGTGTAAACAGAATTTGTGTGTGCGTAAAAAAGATTCAAGCTGTATTACCCTTCAAGGACCTGCAGTTCAAAAAAGCGCCCCTCCGACAGCCAAACCCATCTGTTCTCTGATTCGATAGTTAAATTTGTGATTGACATGACATTGACCAATCAGCTGAAAGGAAGAAAAATAGGGTCAAAATCCGTACTTGTAAGTTGAAACCTGAGTGCAGAGTTTCACAAGTATTTTTTGGCTATGTCCACACGCAAATCTTTTTTACGCACACACAAATTCTCTTTACACATACAAATCCTGATTTACAAGTACAAAACTGATTTACAAGTACAAAATATTTATGACCACAATTTGAGCCCATATATTTCTATAAACTTTTCCAGGGTGGAATGATTATACACCATATATTGACTACAAATGGTAGTTTCTGTTGCCATCCTAAACAGGTTTTGTTTAACAGCAGTCACTGGACTGATCAATACTCAGATTTCCAAAGAACTCAGCGAAAATCTAAGAAGAACTGTAGATTGTAGATTCAGGCTTTCAAACCTAAGAACACTGTACCAACTGTCAAGCATGGTGGTGGTAGCATCATGCTCCGGGGCTGTTTTGCTGTCAGAGGAACTGGTATATTGCACGAAGTGAAATAATGGAAAACAACTTCCATTTTCTTAAACTTCACCGCAAATCAAAAGCTATGCAGTTGAAAATTAAACACACATTGGGTTTTCCAAAAAGACAATGATCCCAAACGCATCAAAACTGAATTTGGAGTGGAAAAAGCAGGTTAACATTAAGCTTCTGCAATGGTATTCCCAAAGCCCCGACCCCAGTCTGTTCGAAAATATGTTGACTATGCTTAAAAGCCGGATCTGTGCCAGCAAACCAGAAATGTAAATGACTCCAAAAGAACTCTAAGGAGCTTGTGGAAGTGGGAGTGGGAGTTGTCCCTTAAGAGGGTCATTGACTCACTATTGATCATGTGCCTCATCACATGAGCCAAGATGTGAAAAGGGTGTGGGTCATTATCAGAAGAGGTTTTGGGTGAAACGATTGTGAGATCTTGCTTCACCCTATCATTTGAACCATTGAGATCACCTGATGCAAGATGTGAGTGGACGTTAAGGCATCTGGGAACAGATCTCAAAACTGGATTGTAGGTGGCAGACAGCTGGTGTCGTAAGGCACCCTCTCTGTTCAAAGATGATCGTTCACAGTGGACATAGATGAGGTCATCTTTTATCCTCTTTCAAACCAGCTGTCTTCTCTGTCCAAAATGTGAACATTGGCCTCCTCGAATTAGGATCATCATCATCATAATGGTTTGTCCCAAGGACAACACTCCCAAACACAAACTAAACAACGCAGTGTATACTATGCAGTGTAATGAGGAGTTCTCAGTCTTCTACATTAGACAAACCAAACAGCCACATAGAAGAGCCACCTCGACAGGACAAGAATCAGCTATACATCTGGATCTAAAGGATAAAGGTCACTCTTTCTTACCATGACCTTCACGCCCATGATGAGTGGATGTAAACTCCTGTCCACCACTATTTTTTCACTAGAGTCACATGATTTTAGTAATTCGTTGTGTGACAGGAAGGGAATCAGCACATAAAGTTACATGTTTGGTCGTCATTACTTTTGGCACATTCCAGCTTTTGCAAAAGCTCTGCAGCCCGGTGATCTGCAACCCAAGGGTTAGTAAATGATGCTGTAACTCACTGACCTCTCTCTGTGTCCTCTCATTTTTCAGCAAATCAATCAAGATTTGAACATTCAGCTGCTGAAAGATGGCTACCGCCTTGACGAAATCCCCGACGACGAGGACCTGGATCTGATCCCACCCAAATCAGTCAACCCTACCTGCATGTGCTGCCAGGCAACCTCCTCTACCACCTGTCAAATACAGTAACTCTGCCTTTCCAGCCTTCTGCCCCCCCCTGCTCTTTTCCACACAACATGAGCTCCCCTGCCCTCCCGTCTTTATCTGCTGTGACTTTACTTCGCCATGATAGTGGCGACAGTGAGACCTTGTTAGAATATCGTAAGTGCTATGATGATATTGACAACAACAAATAATCAAATTACCTTATAGAAACCTTGGTTTAAAATCTAGGAGAATGAACATATTTGAAATTAATCAATATGTAATAAAAAGATTAGTAAAGTGGTGGTTTCCTCCTATGGTAGGACTTGCACTTGTGTTTGAGAGCTCTTCTCCTGGTCAACGTGATTTAACATAACACACTGATAAAAGCTGACAAAAAGGAAAAGTTCATTTGATGCTCTAAAGTGATTTCAGTTTCCCAGAAGAATAAGAAACATTATCATAACTGACTCAGCTGTTCTGTTTACCTGAATTCTGAGTTGCATATATATATATTTTATTTTCTAGTTTGTTTGTTAGTTTTTTTTATTTTTATTTAAACGCTTACTTTTTTAACCTGAGGGATAATTAAGATTGAATGTGCTGATGCTCAGATTTTGATTGTGTCGTAGAAGTCTGATTCTCCAAACAGAGGAAACTGTATTGTTGTTGTACCTTAAGGGGTTAATATGTAGCACAGACCAGGTCATTGCACTCATTAACATCACCTTCAAGACTTCTGCTCTCTTTGCCTAAATGGCAAAGAGAGATGTGGCATCACAGAGTTTAGGAGTGAATGTATGAAATCGAATAGCTGAGGAATAAACTGCACGAAGAGCATCTGACTGAATAATCCAATGGTAAATAATGAGCAAGTAGCTTTTTTGCACCACAGTTGATTTGTGCAATCACACGCTACTGTTGTTGCATTGTTTTCAATTTGCACATTTTGCTTTTTACTTTTTTGGGGAGCCCTTATCATTGTACTGTTTCCTGCAGAGCAGTGAAAATGAACTGTGTAGAAAGGGATGATTACATATTGTTTCTTGCTCTGATCCCCACGTTATCAAGGCCAAAGCAACCTGATGATCACCGGACACTCCCTCCTTCCCATTTCTGTGTCAGTGCCACAGGTCATTAGGTGAACACAGGTTCACACACCAGAGGAGGTGTACTTCGAAGTGAGATTAATAACGAGCTATCTTAAGCTTAAAGTCAGAGGTTTCAGTGTTAGAAAGGTTGCTCTCTTTTAACCTGACTAAATCACCATGGTAAATACTGCTGATCGCGAAAAACGAAAGCCAGACTTAACAAAGGCAGCTGACAGCCACTGTTGTGGCGTTTTAGGTTTTGTCAAGCTAACTAACACAAAGATAGCCTGGCTATGTTGAATTTGCTTCGTGGTATACATCTTAGAAAGATGACTCAAGACACACACACACACACACATATGCATATGCATGCATAAAGATCTACAATGCCAAAATAATAAGTGAGACAGCATCGATTTCTGTTTCAAACAGAATGGAAATCGTTTTGCTTTTGCAACATCAAGGATCGTTGACTTGGAGCACTAATGCCCTTCATTTACGACCCTCTCTCCTCTAAATTAGCTGTTGATTTGCAATTAGAGTATGCCTTAAGTATAGAAAAAACTTAAAAGATGTCTGTGTTCCATATTGATTAGTTTATTTGAAGAGCATTTGCTGTCTAAGAAGTTATGCTTTTTTTTTTCTTTTTACATTTAGACACAAGTGATAACTGTTTTTCTTTTATTTTATTTTTTAAAAAAGAAAAACAAAAGATTTTCTTGTAACGTAAACACTTCCATTACAGTATTTAACAATGTTATGTGCAGTGTATGAAAATGACAAATAAACAAAATGCAAATGAAACAGCGTCTGATGTGCTTGGTTATCCATAATAACATTATTCATAATTTATTATGGTAATATATAATAATGGCTGTATAGTGTGACTATGGGTGTGAGACGCGAAAGAAAGAGGCGAATGCTTAAAAAGAAAAAAAAACAAAAGGATAATTTTAATGTTAAAACATTTGAGCAACAATTATTACACAGGTATGTGTATTGCAATAGCATGGGATTTGCATTGACAGTCCCTGATTACAGTACAGTAGCATCAGAAGTAAGGGCTTCAACCTGAAAGGCACCAGCATCCAATCACAGTCATCATAATGCCAGAAAAGAAGAAAAATAAAATAAAATAAGCATTTCACTTCACAAATATATGTAGTTTGTATTCTACAAGCTACAGACTCTATTTGGACATTTGAATGCATCGTGTGACAAGTACAAAAGAAAACTAATGACATCAATAATAATTCATCTGGCTCCTGTAGTGGCTTAATAAGACCTCTCATTCCATTTGTAATATTATAAAAGATTCCCGGACAAATAAAACATACACTGTACCAAAGAAAATACATACAAACATGCTACATGATGGAATTTTTTGAACTAATCAAGAAAGCACTCCTCAAATGGAAGGACAAACAATAAGAATAAAAATAACAATAATAATAATAATAATTAGGACTCTATCCTGCGAGAAATGTTGTGCTTCCATGTCAACACCAGGGGGTGTAATTTTAAGTCATGTGTCCACACATCACATTATTCCCTGATTTAAAAAAAAAAAATGCAGTCCAAACAAAACTGGCACTCTTGGCATTTGAAGACAGTCGTTGAGCTTTAAAGTATTACTGAACAGCAACACAAAGAATCTGACGATGTTAATTCAGGTAGTATTGAAAAACGTAGAAATTCCCCTCTGCCACAAAACCATCAAAAGGCACGAACTTTTACGAAACATAAATCACTGTGGTCAGAACACCGAGTAGTGTTTAAACAGTAAGTGAAAAAATGTTACCACATTATCTTCTAAAAGGTTTTACCCTGTTATGTTTTCAAGCATTACTAAGAAACAACACAAATGCTGAGATTTGCTTGTGTATTATGGCCTTGACAAGGTACTATAAAGGTATATTGGTGCATTTAATTGCAATGTGTGTGTTTCAACAAAGGAAGCACACTGCTTATCCCTACAAGCTCATAACACACCTGATTATACCTGAAGTCCATGGCAAAATGTGTGAAATTAAATAAACAGGCTCTATATTTCTCTATAGTATAGTTTTCTTATTACTCTCTAATAACATGTAACTACACTAAACTTAGTATATCACCCATCTGAAGTTAGTTTGAGCTATTTACATGATAATACTGCTGTGTTGTGCATTTGCATTATCCTGGCTGAAAAGCAACTGTTCAAGTGTGCATAAGTCTATGTGTGCAATAACAATATTCATTAAAGGACTATTTCCAGAACTTCTTTAAGCGCTAAGAATATAAGGACTTGCGTTCTTCCCATTCTCTTCATTTGCAAGGGAAGTCTGCGATGCAAAGTGAACTCATGCAGTGTTTTTCAAACACTTTATGGGTACATGGTTTCCACTTGGACGGCAGATTCTTTCAAGAAAAAAGAAAAAAAATTGACAACACATAATAAAGTTGAAGAAGAACTGAACTTCCCTGAAATAACCCTTAATAAATAACAATCACCTCAGGGAATGAGAGGAGAAGTTCTAGTGTGATTACAGTCAGATTTGTCATGTTTGCTTCGTTACATGTGTAGTAAACTCTGAATTGTGGTCTGGCTGGTTGTCTGGCTCGACAGGATTTGTAGAAAATGTACAGGCGTCACACGCGGGTGTGGATGTCTGTGTATGCCTCCGTATGTGCAGTATGTACCTTTGTGTGCACATGTACAGTATGTGGGTGTGTCTCACACCCCGGTGGGGCTTCGGTCTCCAGAATCAGAGGAGGACACGGACACGGAGCAACGCCTTCTCTTGGCCGCGCCGGAGCCCTGGAGCATGCTGGGATGAAAGCCTGGATGTCGCCGGGCGTGTTTCTTCAGGTGGTCGCTTCTCATGAAGCACTTGTCACACATCGGACAGTTGAAGCGCTTTTCGCCTGTGTGCGTGCGATAGTGACGGGTGAGCTCATCCGATCGGGAGAACTTCTTGCCGCAGCCTGCCCAGGTACACTCAAAGGGGCGCTCACCTGAGGGAAACACACCCAGTTTTTGTTTTTGTACATTTACACAACTAATCATATTAACCAACCCAAACCACTCCTTCCTCACCGCAAAATCAATCATGTTATCATGTTACATTTGCACTTCTTCTTTCCTTCTAAAAAGAAAACAAATTAAGAGTCAACTTTTTTTTTGTGAAATCTATTATAGGACCTACCTTGAGTTTGCTGTGTGTGAACAAATACTTTTTTTAATACTTATTTTACAAAACATAAAAAATCAAAAATCAAAATGATTAAAAAAAAGATCCCTGAGAGATCAAAGTCTCCTGTGGCACCTGCTTTGTATTTACACAAGTATGAGAATATGAATAACAAAGAGACCAACAGACAACCCAGAGGACTTGGAGGCTGTATTCTGCATAGCAACAATCAGAGTGGATGAAAAAACTTATTGTGATAGGAAGAAACAATCAAAATTAAAGCACAGACACACATTTGCGAGATTAATCAAGTGTGACAAGGAAAAGGAGAAGGGTGAAAATAAGACACAGGCTGAGGTCTGGAGCGAAACTAAGACCTGCAGAAAGACTGCTGCTAAGAACAATAACATGTTGACATCGGAGCCGTCAGTCAAGATAGCCCTGAGGTGAAACAGGGCACACTACCCCCTCAACAGCGCTTCCACGTGCTGAGCAGAACCACATGTCAGCTCTTGTTTACAACCCCACGCGAGGGGAGTGGAGGTGGATGACGTATGAGGAAATGGTGGCGCAGTGTGCGTTACCTCCGGACAAGAACACGTGGGGACAACAGTGTCGCAGTGACCCGCGTGTGAATCACGACCTATTTAATGTGTCGGCAGATGTTCTTCCACTGTTACTCCGACTGCCAGTGCTGTATGATGAAGAGTGGTGGCAGGAACACAAAGCTAAAATCATTAGAGGAGTTATTGGGGTCACATGATGCCCAATGCTCCGGCGTCATTTATTACATCTCAACAATAAAGCTTCGCAAATATGGGCGTCCGCACGTGGTGTTTACCCAAGATCGCACTCTGGCCGCGTGTCCACGGGACGTTAAAACAAAGATTTCCTCCCCCTTGCCTCTCCACCTCTCTGCCAGCCTCTTGTCCAATATGTCCCGGTGAGTCACACCCCCTCCCACAAGTAGGCGATCATGAGACCACCTTTCCTATAATCTGGTTTTGCAGAAACACGTGGTCACGCCCCTAAAAGTCTCACAACACGGGACACAGGTCTGGACTCTACTCCGTCACAATTTACTCTTACTTTCAGTGCCCGGTTAAGAGTCTTACGTTATAAATAAGAAAAATACGAAAAAGGGTCGAAGTGACGCAGAGCTGTTGGTATCGTAGGTGTGTCGCCTAAGCACCCAGCAAGCACCCCATCACCTCTCACTCTACTTACCGGTATGGACCCGAAGATGGGCTTTAAGGTGGGACGACTTGCCGTACATCTTCCCGCAGCCAGCAAAAGGGCAGCGGTGTCTCTTCTCGGAGCACGGCAGTCTCCCCGCCGCCGCCGCCTTCGTGTTCCGGGGATGTTTGGCTTGGCTGGCCGGAGAGCCGCGGCTGTCCCCGCCGCTCAGCCGACTCCCCCGCTCCGCTTTCTCTTGCGCGCCGGCCTCGCTGCCCCCGAGACATCTGTTTTCTCCAGCGCTGACAGTGTTGGGGCTGCATTTGTTCAAGTCCAGCAAAATCCTCGCCACCATCAGTAAAGTCCTGTTCTCCTGGCTCTCTTTCAGTACGTCCTCCATCCGCCCCGGCGGTGGTCGGCTGGGGACGCGGTCTGCAGAGACGTCGACTTCCGACGACATCACGATCCCTGAAGCAGAGCCGGGAGGAGAGAAGCAAAACAACAGATCTTGAGAGGCGAGGAAAAACTATCCGACAACGCGGATACAGTAATCAGTCCGCAGTCCTCCCAGGAAACATGCGGTTAATCATCCACACGTGTCGTCTTCAATGTGACCACTCCGCGCAGACTGCGCTTTTCTTGTCGGGGTTGCGCGGCGGATAAATAAACGCCCCGCTCAGGAAAGATAGCGCTTTGAAATTGTTCCCCGGTTCCTCCTTTCTCTTTCTTCCTCCAGATCCTTTTAATTCTAGCGGACGAATCAAAATCACAGCGTTTACCCACGGCGCTATTGTGTCCACCTCCCTGTGCGCACCCACACACGGGTCAACTTGTCCTATTTTACAGAGAGCAGCACTTTAGTTCAACTCCAAGAAACAATTTCGCGGAATCCCACTGTGTCATAATTAAACTGGACTGTGATTGGATGAGAAGAAACGTGACTCGGTTTTTGGGGGACTGCCTATTGACCGGAGTGAGTGAAAAGACCCTCGACTAATCACAAGACTGGGATCGGTGAAAAGGGCAAGACCACACTCATGTTACCTTCAGGGACTTAAGGAAAATGGTAAATATGGGTGTTAGAGTGTAAAAATGGATTTGAAGAATCATTAAGAAAAATATAAGTCCATGTAGGTGTAGATCTATATGTAGAGTCGTCGTCATTAAAAACAAAAATCCAACCCTTTGTGATTTGGGATACAAGGAAAATGAATAATTAACATTGGTTGTATTTAGTCAGATTTATAATTACATGCCTTTTTAATAACAAGTTTAATAATAATTACAAATTTCTTTCTCTGAAGTTTAAGTTTTGAGAGCAATAAATGGTGTCCTTTCCTCTTTTCTGGATGATTTGCTTCAGTCACTTGTCTCTTTCATCATTCGGTGATCCCACCTAATTTGACCTGTGTAATGTGTACAAAACACTTCAGTATCATCCCTGTCATTCTCTCACAGTCAAAGCTTTTCTGGTAATTTCCTACCATACACAATAACATACAGCATGCTTTAGCACCAGCCAGCAGATTATTATTTTTTTAACGATGACACAAAAACCTGCCTCATAAAGGAAGAGACATGCATTTTATTTTCTTATGTCCAGACCAAACAATCCACAATGATGGCTGTTGGCTGATGACAGACCTCACACTGTGTCCCATTTTCACAGCCATAAACTAGCTCTAAATTAGCACAACCCCAAAACACTGCACTCTTCAGTGACCTCTT
The DNA here is from genome assembly GCF_036321145.2 of Pelmatolapia mariae. Taxonomy (NCBI): domain Eukaryota; kingdom Metazoa; phylum Chordata; class Actinopteri; order Cichliformes; family Cichlidae; genus Pelmatolapia; species Pelmatolapia mariae. The sequence goes on along the minus strand of NC_086237.1, from coordinate 18,715,541 downwards.
AAAACACTTGCGATCTGAGTAAATAGACACACTCTAAATATAAGACCTTCAACAATGGAAAAGTCATTTGATCAGCATTCCCTGAATCAGTTGTAGATATTTATAATGCCGATACCTCCATGGTAAACTGTTATACTGCTACTGCCATGCCTGCATGAAAAACATAAAAATTATATATATATATATATATATATATATATATATATATATATATAAATAAATACTCTGTTATGCATGGAAAAAACAGCTTGTGGTTATAGTTTGCCCCTGTGTTTTAACAGCTGCTAAATATTTACAAGTTCCACTTTAGAGGGCTGAAATATTGAGCTTGTTTTGTGAGATAAAGACATCTAAGATAAAGCTACTGTTTTTCTTACAGTCACACTTTTTCCCGCGACTTTATAAAAACATTTTTAATGTTTACATTCTGATAGTTTCCTTAGTTTACGCTCACCCTAGAACTATGTTTCTTAATCCTGCCAAGTTACTATTCACTATGAACTAAACGAGGCAGCACCTTTCCCTTGTGCCTCAACATTTTCAGACTAGATGTTTCCCATTGTCTCTTAAAAGTTTGCTTAAAGAAAAGAAAAAAAGGAATGAGTATAATACTGCCAGCCCACTTAAAAGTGAAATAAGACCCCTCTAGTTAAAAAGTGCAGAGGGTGGTTTACTTGTGGTCAAAGTTCCTAGAAAATCCTCAGTTTAGGGGGTTCAGGGATTGAGCAATGTGAGCTCTTGACAGTTCTCCCTGACGTGAACTTTGTAGTTAAGAGTTGGACACATGTTCTTCCTTGGTTTTGTTTTTCTGTTTACCCACAGAGAGGTTTGGTCCTGCGTTTTTATAGGACAGGACTCAGTGTTCTCAAAATATGGGTTTGAACTTTGCCTGGTGACAAACGTGGTTTATGCTGGTGTGATCCCCATACTAGTGTATAGCCTACATACCAAGCTGGTGGCTGTCACAATGTAAATGACAACAAAAATACATAATTCAGACGAAGCTTACTGCCCCTCTGCTGCATATATATATATATATATATATATATATATATATATATATATATATATATATAGCTCATATAGATTCATATGTCCTGTGTTGAATCAATATGAAAAACAAGGGTTATGAGGGAGTAGTATTCAAGTCAACTGGAACAGAAATAACATAACAATAAGTTCTATTTTCTGCATCCCAGAATCAAACTGTACAAGGACTTCTTGCTCTTTTTCCACGATCGCCCCATGCTGGAACTCCGCCCCACTTTGCTCCAGCAGAACCCCCAGATTTCCAGGAAAAAAATCTGGTTGAAACTAGGGTCTTGGCCAGACGAGTGTAGTCTCTGCAGCCACCCTCCCACTCCTCCTGCAGCAGAGCTGTAAACATTTCTGGGGAAGAGGAGGCGCTTCCTCGGCTGCCGCAGTTGCTGCTCCCCGCTTCCTCCTCGCACTAACGTGCAAAGAGTTCAATAGTGCACGGTGCATCTGGGTCATGTTGTTGTGGTGACTTGTACGGCGATTGCTGCAAAGGTTGTTTTTTTTAAAGTGTGTGAGCGCGTGCGTGTCATGTAACCGAGAAGTGGTGGAGGAGGAGGAGGGTGCGCGCATAATCTCAGTACAAAATGTTCCCTTCCACGTGCGGAGTATGAGCTGACGCACCACTGCTGGCCCTCTCCCTTGTGCTAATATAGGCTACCCCGCCCCTCCCCGGTTTCCAAACACTCACAGCCCGGAAGACTGGAGGAGATCCGGTGGAATACAGGCACAGCGCGGGCACGGCAGGGAGTGTAAAACCTTCACAGTTAATATGTAAAACCACGTTTGTATAAACCACAGGTGTCATGCAGGACCTGGCCAATATGACATAAATATATTCAAGTACTCAGTACTCAGCTGTTTACTGAAGAATTTCTATTACAGCAGAAGAAAGCGTGTGAAAACCATTTATACTCTGGGACCAGTTCCAGGCTGTGTTTTTATGGCAGTGTAAGAAGTTTTACAAAGGACAGTCAATGCAGGGGTGTGTTGCCATATCTACAGAACAGCTTGATGTGCTCCAGTGCTTTATGAGCCTTTGTTGCCTTATGTATTCTACAAAGACTTTTTGTTTGTTTGTTTTTGATTCGTTTCTGCTTAAAACTAGAAGCTTTCAAGGTATTCTTCTGTGGGACCAACTCCCAGTATGGATTCAGGAGACAGACACTCTGTTTTTAAGGTTACACTTAAAACTTTCCTTTTGATAAAGCTTAGTTAGGGCTGGATCCTGAAGGCTGGGTTCCCTTAAGAGGGTTAAGGGTAACCTGAGCAATAGGCCCGTGCTGCTTTTCTCACTCTTTACAATATCACCCACTAAACACTGGATGTCGGATAGACGTGCAGATCATGTCTATATTGATCCAGCACTTGTCACGCCGATGTCACTTTGCGCAGTGGGCAAGCTCCTTGAGGTGACCGCTGTTGTGATTTAGTGCCATATAAATAAAATTGAGGTAAGATACATCATAAGGAAGTCAAAGATGCTGATGTTCCTGTAGCCGTTTAACTTCAGAGTTTAAATCATTGTCCCAATCAGATATTGGGATGTTATAATGTGTAGAGTGTAGGAACTTTCATTCTCCTTTTCTGAAGAGAGGAGAAAGTCAGTAGAAGCAAGACACAGGTAGGCAAGAGGAAGGTGGGTGTTAATGGTGAAGATGCAAGGAGCAGTGCAGATGGATGCATTTAAATACCTGTGGTAAACCATCCAAAGCAGCTGGTAGTGGTGAGGGTACTCAGTGTGCTGTCATTCATTGCTTGAGTATCCACGTGAATTAAAAACAGACAAGACACAAATTACCAATCTATTTAATAGTTTATTTGACAATGCATGCCAGACATGATCCTATTCACATTGAAGAATACAGATTTGTATTTGCATCCAAATACTCACTACTTTGATTTCATATTATAATCTCTCTCTATCTTTCTCTCAGTCATCATTACACATCATCTCTGTACACTCTGAGTGGAAGAACTGCATGCATTTAAAGGACATTAAATAAAGTGTGACCAGTAGAGGGATAAGTCCCTTTTAGTCGAACAACATCAGCAGTTATTGCAGAAAAAACATGTGCGTGATACTCTAAAGCTTACGAGTCACAGGTTTCATAGGAGGGAAGCAAATCTGTTGATTATTATTATCATATATGCTCATGATTCCCCAAAACTTTAAGAGACAGTGTAGTAAAATATTTAAAAAATACTGTACATTAAGATTCTGTTGGGTTGTGTTGTGTTGGCATGCCTCCCAGTTCTTAGTGTCATCTACACTTCCGATTCACACGCAGTTTATTTAAACGCACGTACAAACATACGCACACATGCATGCCTCCTGTCAGTACCTTCCACAACAGTCTCGTCAGCATATCGCAAACACAATCATGTACAAACCTTAATGAGTTTCTACATGCCTTGGACATGTATGCTCTCTCGTATATGAGGATAAGGAACTTTGAAAAGAATAAAAGAGAATGTAAGGTCAAATAGAAGGGCATAAACTTTCATTCCAACGCGGCCATCTTGTTTTCTGACTGGCCCTGCAACGACTGAGGTGACCTCTGGTTAGTTAATCCTGTCTGCAACAGCTGTGACTCAGCGTGTTTCCATTTGGTTTGACAGAGTTCGGTTTGGTTCAAAATGCAAGAGTCAACTAAGCATGACTGCTAAAACATTCCTCACTTTTGTTTGTACTGTTGGTGTTTTCAACTTTTGTGGTAGAACAAGTTGATCAGGTATGAAGACATTCATGCATTGTATTGCCATTTCTGAACACCTAAACACAAAAATATATAGTTTTTCTATGATCAAAAAGATTCTGGGTTAGACTCATTAAGCACAGTGATTATACTGGACTCTTTCTTTCCTTCTTTCAACGATAAACTTTCCATCTTGCATCACTGGGGTAATGTTGTCCCTGAGCACTGACCTTCATCTTTAAACTATGCTATGACTTACATATGTGTTGAGGAAATTAAAACTCTCATCTTTTAGGTTTGCCATCCAGCCACTGCACACAATTGGGGTTAACTGCAACTTCTGTTGTGATTACAAGGTTAAAGGGACAATCTCCAGATTCTACCTAGAAAAGTCAGGTAACTGGTCACGTGGTGTGGCGCTTTGCCCAGGACCACAGTTGTTTAATATCTTTTGTAGCTCTCAAATTAAGAGACATCACCTGGGGGCTTTTAACAGTCCTAGATCATTAGATTTGGGTAGTACCACATGATTTAATCCAATTCAAGCAAGAAAGACCAGTTACTGTAATGACACCTACTGTTTATATTACATCCTCACCCTCGTTTTCGTGCGCAGATTTGGTTTTTTTCTTATCCTCCAAAGCTATTGTTGTCAGTGAGATCTTTTATGTGTTCTGGTGAAGGAATTCAAATAAATACCCATACAAGCAATGATACAGTTTACAGATAACAACAATTCCCCCACTCTGTACATCAGATGTGTCCAAAGAGAACAACAAATGTCTGTGAGAACATAACCACTGATTTTTTGGCCTCTTGACAACAGAAGACAAAGATGAAAAGAGGAAATTCACAGATTTATGAATCACTTCAGTCCCCACATACTCCATCCATGCCCAAAAGGCACCCTAAGTTTGGTATACTGGCAACTATGTATTGCCTTGTCAACATTAGAAAATTCTCATAAGCTGGTTGATAAAACATACAATAAAAACTACTTTAAATACTTTAAATATGATCGAAATGTACAGTATATCAGACAAGTCTATATATTTAATAAATAATATAATACATTGTCATTTAGTGCATGTAGATGGTCATCTTTTATTAAATTGAAAAGCTTAATTAGAAAATACTCGACAAAAATATCACTGAGAAGATATAAATATTGATTTTTGTAATTCAAACAGGCATTTACTGCAATTATCAATAAGGAGCAAGAAAATGTCAATAAATAGAATCAATCTCAAAAGAAGAGCAACATGATTAAAACTGAATCATAAGAGTGAGAAAATATAAAAACAAACATTAAAAATCAGTAAGAATTCTATTGATTGAAGCTATTTTGTCTTTACAAAGCTATCGGAAAAAGACATCTTCTTTTTCAGACTTCTTTCTTTACAATAAAAAAAATGAGAACTTTTTTAAAAACACTGATCTGGCTTTCATCTTTTAATATTAATGACCCTATGTTTCCTCCTTCATGCCACTTTAAAATGCATGCCTTTCTTAATAAATCTCAGCTAGAATGTGTATACTTGGCAACTCATTCCGAAGCTTTTCCAAATATAAATCAATCAGAAATAAATTCAAGGTCCTTCAATATGATCTGTATGCTTATTTCAACATTAGTTTTAGTATTAGGCAACTGCTTTTTTGTGTGTTTTTTAAAATAAGCCTCTTTTTGCAGTGATCTGCTTTGAATTCAATTTAAAAAAGAATGAAAGGAGAAAAACAAATGGATGACAGTTATTGGATAGATGAAGGACGGATCTGTTAGGTGCAGGCGGATGTAAAAACCATTTCAAAAATAATGCCACTGCCGAAACCTGAAGGAAGAGGGCTGGGCTACAAGAGAGCTACGATTCTTGGAGTGAAAAGATTTTTGGTGTCAGGTGCGGGCAACTAAGGTTCACATCAGGTTTGCCCAGCAAGCATTGCTTCTCACACAGGCTCATAACGCCCCCTTGTCCCCATCTATTGCAATTGCACTTGTAAAAGCTCTCTGGAGTCAGGTATGAACTAAGGTATCTCTCCAAGTGATATGTAGGATTTCACTGACCAAGTGTGTGCGCGGATAAACATGAGGATGTCACCATACGCAGAGCGCCTTTCTCTTTCATGCCCTTACATGATGCCTCAGGACAGTGCCTCAAGCACGGCCACAGGAGATACATGGTGGCATGCTGACTTTTTGACTGCAGTGTGTTCAAATGCTGCTTTGTTTCTGGCAAAGATGAGTGCTTTAGCCGTTTCCTCTCTGATGCTACAATATACAAACAGAAGAGAAAGAACTGTATCCTTCAAAAATGAAATATTTATTAATTATGTGAAAGATTGTGTACTTAGAGGTACTTTTTTTTCTCATATTAGTGATATCATTTGAAGTGCAGTGAAGTCCAAAGACTTCTGATCTCTTCACAAAGTGGCCAGAAATGTTAATGTCTTTCTGGGTTGAGTTTATGCGAGTTAGGATTATATGAAGCAGGGAAAATGTATTTGAAGGTAAGATTTTGCAGTAGTAATGACTCTATGTTGGCAAAAGAGGTGGGTGTCTTCTCTTTCTTTCTCTTCTCCCTTGGCCTCTCAGACTTGACAGTGTCTACCATATAAAGCTGCTAGGAGTAACAGTATACTTTGTGTGTGACTAGTGTGACTGATATGTGATGTAACACAGTGAAAGATGTCTACTTGAAGTAAAGGTGGTGGGTGGAAGACATACAGTACGAATACACCTTCCATTGCCATAACACCAAACTGAGAGTTACTTAGCTACAAGAGGTAAAAACTAGTCTAGATTCATAGCTCTTTGTTTTGACTGGTGTACAGTAGGACCCCTATATCTCCAATCCTTCTCTGCAGATTCATGATTCAGGGTAAAGCTGCCCTTCAATACTGACTATGAATACATTTTTCTAATCTGAGATATAATGCGGGAAAAAAACCCAACCTTAGATCTTGTCCAGATTAGCATCTAAGGGCAACTTCACTCTGCTATCACTTTAGCCCTCGGCCCTCACAATACTCCTCTCTGGTCCTAACAGTGTGCAAGTGCACTTACACATCCTCGTCACGTGTAGTTTTGTCTATCGAAGCTGCGGAAAGCCGACGGAGCTGCCAGCTTCCTCATTGAGAGGCTGTCAGTTTTGGCTGTGTCAGGCCTTGCTCCAGACTTGCTCCTGAGGAAGGGGTTTCTGGTTCCTGCCAGACCCCGCCCCCCAGGCCCAGGCCCCCTGTCTGCCCCCAGACCTGGTCCTCTCTCCATCCTCTCACTCACCGACAGGCTCTTCCGGTGCGGAGGAGCCAGCGTGAGCGAAGGATGGGAGTCGTCTGACGAGCAGCTGTTTGCTCGCTCCAGCTTGGAGAAGGGGGAGCAGAGAGGGGCCCCACTGGGCCCACCTAGGACCCCTAGCCGAGGGGTATCAGGGGGTGGAACCAGGTCATCAGGGTCCTCAGGATCAGACTCTGTGTGACTAAGCTCTGCCTCTCTCTCTGGATGAGAGGAACCAACGTCCGACGGCTTATCAAAGGGGAATGAAGTGGAACCTCCAGGTGACTGCGAGCGTTCTGCGGGGGTGTATGGAGATGAGACGCAGCGTGTATCGATGCAGTCAGTGATGCTGGTGTACTCCGCGGCCTTTACCTGGACTCCGGCCCCAATCCCACCATAACAGCTTCTTGGTGTGAACATGAGGCTGTGTGACTTGACCAGAGGAGGCTCATCCAGGAATCCTGTGCCTGCGGTAGAGAGGTAGCGGCTGCTCTTAGAACGTTCGAGCAGCCCTGCTGAGGGAGGTGGGGATGGTTCCATATCCCAAGGAGGTAAAGTGCTGTCTGGTAAGAGATGTGCTGAGCATAATGACAAATCAGCTGCAGCACTGTCATCAAACATAGCTCCAGCAGTTCCGCTGCTGCCTGCACCGCCCTCCGAGTGCCTGTCGCCCAAACCGCTGGTGGCAGCGCTGCTGAACTCCCGGCCTCCAGGCAGCACCGTCTCTATTATATCTGACTGCAGCGAGGAGTCTCTCTGGAGAGGTGGGACCATACGGAGAGGATCTAGAAAGACCTCCGCAGGCCCCACCTCTTCAGACGTTGAGACATAGATATCAATGCAGGATGACGGACGGTGCTGCTGGGAGACCGATAACGTCGCCAGTGGGAGGGGCTTAGACTCCTTGGGGCCGGCAGCTGAGGACACAGATTGTGAGCTGTTGGCTCTGTGGAGACTGAGGGAGCGGTCTTTGAAGAAGCTTTCAGCTCGCTCAGCTCTACTTCCCCGTTCAGCAGCACGACCAGCTCCAACATAAAATGAGTGACTTCTGGTCCGTGTTGCTATGCCAGTGGGCGAAGGAGGAGACATGGAACCCTCAGCTGTTCCCTCTAGAGCCTCCTGTAGGCGGTAGCAGTTCCCCTCTGTGCTGTTAAAGCTGCTTTGACGGAGAATGTATGCCGCTTCAGGGCACTCAGCCTGGCGGAGTATGTATGCAGAGTCTGTGCAGTCAGACGAAGTCCGAGAACGTGCTTTTTGGACCTCCCCGCGCTCGACACCAGTCATGCGCTCCAGCGCTACAGTAATTCGTCCAATTAGCTCTTCCATTTGGGCCAGACGAATATCAACAGTCTGTAGAGATGCCTTCATGAAGTGTTCCCTCTCATTGACTTCCTCTAAACGCATCGCCATATTCTCCACCCTGACAGAGAAGACAGAAATGAGAGAAAAACATCATAAAAGCACTGGAGGGGGTAAAGTAGAGAGGGAAAAACAGTGTGTGTTCTTAGCTACACATTTCTGTACACCAAATGAAATTCTAAATGCACTTTTGTGTTATCAGATTGATCAGCTTCTTTTCTCTCTTTGCCCTTAGTTTCTTTTTGCTAGAGTGTGCTGGGCTCTCTTGGCCATTGTACAGAAAAAGAAAAATGGAAATGAGTATTGAAATATGTTCTATATTTCTATTGTTTGATGGTTTTAATACGGACACTGCTTTTAAGTGCAGCCATGTCTGACCTTTCAGAAGTGACTCTGATTCTCTCATCATTGGAGGAGTGGAATCTGTCATCTTTCTCTCTGAAGTACTCCTCTATACACTGCTCCTCAAAATCATGGACTTTCTTCAGTTCGTCTTCTGTGATGAAAAGCTCTGTGGATAAAAGGGATTGAGTGTGCTAACGCTAACTATTCAGAAATACTGAAGAGATTTCCTTTTTCGTAAACAGACACTTTTATTGCACTAAAATGGAATAAATGTAACGAGTTCTATTACAAAAAGCTTATTACTGTATATGTGCAACTCACTCAGTCCATAGTCCCTTTCATCGTCATCATGCTTGCGCCATCGACAACACAGGTGCTTGAGGACCATGGTTATGTGGCTGAATATGATGAGAGGTGGAGGAAGGACCGGACGTTCATGGAAGGTCATAATGAGCTGGTAGCGCTGAAATTTCCACACCTGGTTGGAGATGGACTTGACCTCGAAGAATGTATTACTACAGACAATCACAGACAGAGACGCCATACAAGCCGAGAAAGATTACATCTGCTGTAAGCTAAAATAAACCGAATCAAGAGAGTTTTGAGGAGAAAATCTGACTAAACCTTCAGTTTAACTGTTGTGTCTTATATTGTCTGCGTTTTTAGTAATAACACTAATGCAGAGAAGAGGACGACTGCATTTGCTTCATTGATTATATAAAAGAGCAGCAACCGACCATTAGTCTGATAATGTCCATGTGGAAAAAGCACCATCCCATTGTGATAATATAATTAGCTACCAGCCTCTTAGAAGTGCCCAAATACAAGCTACATGTGATGCCATTTTTTTGAATATCAAGAAAAAAAAACATCAATAAAAACAATTTAATATTGCTAAGATGAATCCTCATCTTTGTGATCCTTTCTTATGAGAGCTAGAGGACAAGAATAAATAATTTCTGTCTTCTTGCAGCCAAAAATAACTGAGTTTCGTGCTTCGTTGCATTTCTAAAACACTGCGGTGTCTACTTAAAGTGCAAAAGCTAAAACTATTGGAGGGTTTTACGTACTTGAACACAGCAATGAGCAGGTTAACCAGCAGTATGTTGGCCACCAGCAGATAGCAGGCCATGATCGCTGGAACAATCCAGGCACCCGTCTTGCACGGAGGCAGAGCCACCACCACACCGTCCTCTGTAGTGATGTTCTGCCCACAGGGGGCTGCGCATCACCACAAAATAAATACAAACAAGCGAACAAGTTAGTAGAAGGCAAACTATATGTTTAGATAAAGACATCCATTCATCATTAATAATATTTCAGAAGAAAGTTTTGCACGAAAAATAAATGAAATACATGCAGACACATAACAGATAACAAACAGATGATACTGTATATAATCAGAATTAAAATAAAAGAAAAACTAAGAAAATTGAAGAAACTATCAAACATTCCAATGTATACTCGATCAACTAAAAGAGACAAGCAGACCTCAAAATACTTTCTTTTCTTTTTTTTTTAAATGCACTTTTCCTTATTTTGCAAACAAACAAGAAGCATAATTCATCATTATGCTTCTTTTCTTAAAGTGGCGGTAGGAGAGAGTGGAAATCATAATGGTAGGGGTTTATGTACACAGATGTGCATCTGATAACAAAATACACACATACACAGAAAAAAAACACATTTGTCATGTGTCACCACAGTTTGCGTTTACAATATATTTAAACATGTCGTCCGTGTTTAAAATATATTGTCACATATGCGAGCCATAGCTTCATTCAGCAATGGTTGACTGTTCTGAATCATTTGAGATGTATTTAGAATGTTTTTTCCATCTGTGATGGTTCAGTTGCTGTGGCTTATCTGGGGAACATTCAGCATTTGTTGTTGGTTTGTTTGCTTTTGAGATTCATTCTACTCATACTCATCATTGCTTGGTGCTCAATTGTTTCACGCAATGCAGCCCAAAGACAGAGAACTGAAGTAATTTTTCCATTTAATTTTTTTTAACCTTCAAAAAAATTTGGATTTAAAAACTCTGACAACTGAACCACTTGAAAAAACAGATTATAGATGATGAGAGGTGGTTAATAAATATGTTGTGGTGCTGATGTGTGGATGCTTTTGTTTTTATTCCTGCGTGATGTCATATTAGCGTTTGAGTCTTAGTGCTTAGTCAAGTTAAATGTCGGATTTATCGGCTGAAATATTTCTCCAATGTTGCAATTGCTTCGGTGAGAAGCTGAGCCGGCGTAAGGGGAGGGTGACATGGTTTAACGTGACAGATGGAGTTGTCATGGCAGGGTCACTTCTTCAAATGGGACGAATTAAAAATAGAATAACAACAAGAGGATAAGAAACATCAAAGGAATATCAAAATTTTAAACTTTGATATTTCCTCCTGATGTGAAAGCCTACGAAAAACAAAGACCAGACACATTTGAATAGTGCTGCTGCCATGTAACATTACCATTTGCCAACCAGTGCAAAAATTTGTGAGTCTAAAGTTGCTTGCAGGATATGGCCTCAGGTCAAGCTACTAGTTGTCTCAATAAAAGATCTGGAGAAGACTGATAGTGTCAGGGAATCAGGAGTTTTGGATTCTTTTAAAATAGGCTCTGTTATTTGTAGAAAACACTGCTGATATTCAGTAGCTGACCCAAGATGCCAACACATGAGGGCAACTTCAGCCTTAGAGCATGGAGCTGCATGCACACTTTTGTATCAAGTGGTCCTCTAGTGGTAGCAGTGGGCATGACATGGCATTAATGTGACGATGATGAAGGAGAGGTGGGAGAGGTAGATGTGGTTAAATTAAGTTCTATAACTATAGATTTACTGGGATTTTGACTGCATTGGGCAATGTGGGATGGACCATTATTACGCCAGGTTCCATGAGTGCGTAAGTAATTTTCGACCAGCCAGAGTTTTTCATTCAGCCTTTGCTGTACCTTCCTACTATGCATATCTGAAACAAAGAATGAAAACATTATTTCAGATCTCTTCTCTTTGGGCCACTCCTCACATTCTGTACACACCACCAAATACTACCACACAAAAAGATAAGAACGGAGCAGCACACAAAACGCACTCTCACTCTCTGGACATTTCCACATACACACTTCTCACAGTCTATTTATAATTTATTGAGTCAGAATGTCACTCTCTACATGACTGCAGATGCAATTAGTCTCTGAGGAAAACAGTTTTATTATGTATGTGTTACACACACACACACACACACACACATGCGCGCGCACACACAAACATCTTCAAGTAATAGTTCAAGCTGTGAAGAAATGAGTGAAAATGATATCTAATTTCATACTGAGACTGGTGTTTTCAGTCATACTGCTTCCGTCATTCCTCCCCCGAATTTACAAAAACGCATTTTGTCTAACAGCTTACACTCTCGCCCCTGAACTTACGGTCAATCTGGTCGGCAAACACCTCTCCGTAGATCATCCAGTAAGGCATGAAGAAGATGTTCCTGGCTAGCATCCAGGATGGGTCTTCATTAGGGTTGAGAATGGCTTGACGTGCCACCCCAAAACTCATCAGCACCACCAACATGATGATCACAAAATACATCATGTCGATCATCTGACAGAGGGAGAGAGGAAGAGGAGAAGGGAAGAGGTGAGTGGTTAAAGGAAAGAGAAAATGGGGACAGGATATTTTGAAAATAATGACACTGGATGGGGAAATAGGTAATGAGCGGTGTCTGTCACTGCAGGAAAATCAGTTGGTCTGAATTTGCATTTTTTGATTACTATTCTTCCCAGCCTAAGTTGGTCAACTGAAATTCAATTTAACTTGTTTTGGAACGAAGCCTGAAGTCAATATTTAAAATGCATTTAATTTAGAGCAATCTCTGAGCACTTTCAGTGCTGAAGGGGACACTCTCCCTTTGGGCTCATTTATCCTTCGAACACTTTTGTGCATTTTTTTGATGCACTCAGACTGTCGCTCATCTTGCATACAGATACCCTGTTAAAGCAAATTTGGAGCTACAGCTGTCACCAAAGTTGTTATTACTAAAAGAAAAGAAAAGCGCAAGGCACACGTATTTTGGCAGAATAAAGCATCAACACTAGTAAGAACACAGTTGATACTTTTGGCTGTAACTACAATGCAGTTTTTACATTTCTTTATTAGCTTTATTAGCCTGCATAGATAAGTGCTTGGCACCTCACCGACAGATGGTTAAACCTGAGCCCAAGTAAAAGCAGTGGTGGTGTAATGAAAAAATGACACAATTACTTAGATAATAAGATAAATCTAAAAAGATTTATATTAAATTAGGTGAAACACACTCATTTGTCTTTACTGTATGTGGACAGGAAGTGCTTGCATGTGTAGTCAGTCCCCTGAGGCTTGTTCAGAGCCAGAAAAAAAAAAACCCTGTTTATGCCCGTGAACAACTTTGGCTTCAAACCTGCTCGTCACATATGCAAATTATTTGAGTAAATCACTGTCAATTTAAGTAACTCTAACTAACTGCTGATTTTCATATCAAAGAGTCTGTGTCCAGCGGTAAACAGGGGCATGCCCAGGATGGTCGAGGATCAGAAAGATACAGAACTGGCTCTTTGATCCCCCTCCCCCCGTTGTTTTATCTCCATGTCTGTATCGGCTCTGATCTTGAGCTCTCTACGATCAAACAATAAAGTTAAGGGGCACAGAAGCTTGTTTACCACTTACAGATTAAACCTTTGCAATCATCAAACTCAGTAAGCTGCTACAGTCAGTATAGATCATGTTGGGCAAAGTCAGAGGGTAAACAGATAGAAATGAAGGCCAGATAATGGAAGGAAAATATGAAAAATACTGCAGATTATAAGAGGGAAGCCTAAACACACAGAGTTGACTTCCCCTGCCTCTTCTCACCATCTTGCCGATCATCATCACATAGGGACCCAGGTACTTGTTGACTCCGAAGATGTCGAGCAGCCGGATGTACCAATAGATGATGTTGACACAGTAAATCACCCGTCCATAACTCATGAGCGGTGGCTCCTGGAGACGCAGCACCATGCCGACAGAGAATATGAGGATGGCCATGAGGTCTGTGATGTTCCAGTACTCCTGAAGCCACACCTTCACCTTCTGTAACAACTTTCCCGGCTCAGACATCAGGATCTAAACAGCGATCAGAGGAAAATGAACAGAAATGTGGATGCTGTAATGCAGAGATGACAGAAAATGGCATTAATTAAATACAGACGCTAAAGGGTAAAATAAACAGTGACCCTAAAAAGTGACAAAAATAGCACAACAGAAAAATGCACTCTATCAGAACCACCATAAGAGGGCAGCATGAGTTCACCTATCGGAGAATCTAACAGCTCAGAATGAGCTGACACAATGATGAATGCATTTCATATACTTACAGTACAAACAAAGCCACAGAGGATGAACATAATATGGCCACATACCTTTATATTCTATTCACTTTACTCTTTTGCTTTCATGGTTTTCCCATTTCTGTGGCCTGCCTGCATCTCCACTACCATTCTCCTCCCCTTTGAAACACTCTTTTACTTCTATTTCTCTGATATATGTACATTTTACCTATTTGCTATGAGACTTAGATGATATGGACATCATGCTTAGCCTTTGCCCTCCACCACTGAACTCACTAAATAAGCTGCCGGAGACACTTTGTGTCTTCAGTTGGCTGGCCGGTAGGGAAGACTTGCTTAGAGAGGTCACGACAGGTCTACATGTATAGTCTATTGTACCTCTCTCATCTTCTCTATGCCATTGGTGAAGATGTAAGCGATAACAATCCACTCTTGAGGAGAAGGCCACAGGTCCATCTTGACCAGGACAATGTAGTTGAACAGCATCAGGTAGCCCACATATGCCATCTGCATAGTGATGCAACAGCAGAGAAAAATCAGCATGGTTATGAGTTTGTGCGCTTCAGACACATTAGCAAACTCTACACGAATGAAGATCAATTATCTCACTGCAAACAGATTCAGTGAAAGGGGGTTTGCCCAAATTAAACACATATTGAGTGAAGGCCTGACCCTCATTGCACCTCCCATTAATGCAGTTTTCAGGCTTTGATAAAAGATATTTGGGGTCAAGGTACCTCCATTATGTGTCTCCTGAATCTTTTAAAAACCATGTTGGCTTTCTGGTTATACGCATATTTTTTTCCATCTGTAAAACAAGCATTCTACCAATGTTCATTCTACACATGCACATTTGCTTCACACAATAGCTAATTATTAAACCTGGACAGCACACATCAGGTCATAGGTATAAATCTACATTGGGAACAAGACTAAAAACTCCATTTTGGCTCAGAGAACACATCTGCAATAGTTGAAAGGCACCACAGAGTATTTCTCTTTAACCTGAAGGGCAGAAAGGAGAAGTGGGGTAAGACGGTGGGGGGTGGAGAAGAGAAGGAGAGCGAATAGCCAGAGAGAGGAAAACAGGATGAAACAAAGAGCAGTGAAAATATTTTCTCTGCATAAATAAACAGTGAAATCCCTGCCGGTGCTAAAGAGATGTTTTCACTGGGCAAGCAAATTGAGGCAGCCCAAGATTGGGTAAGGAAAAATAATAAATGAGCCAGAATCAAACATAGCACACACGCTCATAGGCAGATACTGTACCACACAAGCTATACATAAACAGTTACAGATTCTACATGTAAGCTGCTCTATTAAAACAGATAATTTAAAAATCCAAAGCTTAATTTAATATTTATATATTGTAGTAGTTAACCTAGTGGCAATGGCCCAGAAACTTTAGTCAATATTCACACTGTCAATAAAAAGCCTTCTTGTGTGATTCAATTCCTTACCCACCCTCATCCTCCTATACTTTTCTCTCAATGCTGCTTCCATCAGCCTCCAGATCTACTTCATACTATACTTTCCCACACCGTCAAGCCAGGCAATGTCAGGTTGGAACGGGAGGTTAATGACAATGGAGGCAGCGTGAAAGTATAGGCTTTTGATGCTGTTGCAGAAA
Organism: Pelmatolapia mariae; assembly: GCF_036321145.2. NCBI lineage: Eukaryota > Metazoa > Chordata > Actinopteri > Cichliformes > Cichlidae > Pelmatolapia > Pelmatolapia mariae. The sequence continues at coordinate 18,699,833 of NC_086237.1, read as the reverse complement.
TACAGTAAGCAGTGACAGTAGCAACAGGAAGCAGAGCATGTAGGTGGTGCTGCTGAAACCGACACTGACCGTATGGAACCAGAACTTGACAATTGGTGCATTGTAGAACTCGTATATCTTGCGTCCCATGGGGATAAGGCGGTGGCGGTTCTGAACCTCCTCAACATCTTTCTTTCTGGATGTCTCTGTGGTTACTTTGCCCAGCATTGCCTGGGCGAATGCAAACCCCACATGGAGCGAGGGAGGAAGGAGTGAGAGGTGTGAGGATTTAAAGTATGGAGAGTGTGGGAAGAGGGAAATGTGATGGATTGGAAAGGTGGGGGAGGAGGAGTCGGTAGAGATGCAGAGGAAGGATGGATAGGAGGATGAGTATTTGGGATGGAGGAGGAAGAGTTGAATAACAGAGAAAAGGGAGAAGGGGGGAGAGGGTTAAATTATGGGCTACAGCACTGTTTTAATATCATAATTAAAGAAGCAAGCACAAGCAATGCAATCATTCCAAAATGTGAAATGTGTGTTTGAGGTGGAGTTTGGGTGAAGGCTGGAAGGCTGGTAACAGAGTAGTACGCAGACATGGACACTCATGGATTGTGTCTCAGACAACAATTAGGAGGCAAAAAAGAGACAAGGTACTGACAGGAAGAAGACAGAAAAAAGGAAAGATAAGACATAGATATCTCACTTCAATCTGTGACACATTTCCTTATCCATGAGAGAGGGTTCGGAGCCCACTTTTTTATGGGTCATGGTCTTAATGTCAAAGCAACACCAGACCTCTGAGAGGAATTGTATTCTAAGTCGACAAGCATAACAGACCTGGGCAACGTTTAAAGTTTTAAAGCTGGTCTAAATGGTTCAAATATGCAATGAGGAGTCGGTGTACATCCCAGGGCTTTGAACAGGTAGACTCGTCATAAAAACCACCTCTATGAAATTGGAAGAAAAGGAGCACTTTTAGTAAGAACTAGAGGATTTCTATTTTGTTTTATGCCCCAAATATGTGAAACATATAGAGCTAAAGTTTTCTCCAAGGCACACACAGACAGGGCCTTCAGGATGAACAAATTCAGACGCCAGTGTGTAAATCACACCATGCCTTAACTGCACTAAACATGCATTTTAGCTATCAGACAGGCTTTTACATCCATTACAGTGTGTTCTATGCCAAGCATCTGATCATCATATCACGAAAATACAATCTCCCTCTGTGGTGTAGCAGTCCGTGTATATATGTATGAATCTTTGTGTGATTCATAAGTAACTGAAGGTGCATTTGTGCAGTCAGAAGCCAGGGCAACAGGAAGGGGCTCTTTACAAGTACATCCTCTATCAGCGGGGCATCTTTGTTTAACGCCAGAGTGCCTCAAGGACTGCAAGTGTAAAAAAAAAGACCCATTTCGTGAATGTTTGCACTGGCTTGCTGGCTTGCTCAATGCAAGATGGAAAATATGCACAGTGGTGCTGAAAGACATTCAACTTCAGTTCAGCCACTTCACGCGACAGCCACAGATTCAGTTTGTGCATTGAAATTGATTTTCAAATTCCAGTCTTCATTCGAACACACAAGCTGGATCCTGGCATCGTCGCTAGAACTGACCTGGACTGAAATGGAGCGAGTTCTAATTCTTCGGTACTTTTTGTGTCTATGCAGATGGACCAACTCTTCTGCTGTGAGCTGGGAGAAGGTGCTCAGACTTTGCATGATTTAAGCTCTGCAGCAGCAGGCGGACATGGTTATATAATGCAAAAGCCTGGGCCTCCCATGCTCAGCAGCCGCCATGCTGAGTGGTATGCTGCAGCAAGCCATCACTGATGGTAGAGAGTGAGGGGAAGCAATTGGCTAGCATACAGTACTGTACCTCAATCAGACCTGAGCTTGAAGAAAAAGGGAAAAAGAGAGAAAGAACCAGAGAGAGAGAGAGAAAAAGAGAGAGGGGGAAAGAGGGAGGGAGAGATTTGCAGGAAAAAAGATAGAAAGCAAAAGTAATAAAGAAGCAAAGAGAGAGCTGGGCTGAGAATGAGAGGGAAGCAAAGAGGGGGGAGGCTGAGAGAGAAACAGAGGAGAAGATAGACGGAAAGAGAAAGATACACGAGGGAACCCACAAGCGGCGACAGACTGAGACGCTACAACTCCACAATCATGTCTTTGCTGAGACGATGAGAAACAGAAAGGCCAATTTGGCAGGAAGTGTCCAGCTGGCCAGAATAGGGAAACAAATATGTGTGCATGGAGAACTGTGTGCATATATCCGTGTCTGAGCGTGTGTAGCGTCATCTCATTGTGGACAGCACCGACATTGTTTAAAAACTTGCCCACAAGAGATATTTACAAAAGGAAACAGTATCAGGGTTGGGTGCAGTTTTAAGATCGAACAAAGCGTGTGTGTTTGTGTGTGCATGGTTTGAATATGTGTATAGATTCTGACTATGCAGGGCTGAGGTGGGTTCTCTCACCACGGAGTTGTACTGCGCCTCACAGTAAGATCTTACTGTGAACTCCATGTCTTCCTCCTCCTTCTCCTTCACTGGTTTTTCAGGCTCCTCCTCCTCCTTCTCCTGCAGGTAGGCCTCCTGATCCTGGGGCATGTAGGACATCTCGTCCTTGTTCTTGAATTCCAGACTCAGGATCGATGGTGGCAGCAGCAGCCCTAATATTACCTGTGTGATCAAATGAGGGAGACAGGAAGTGGATGTGGAGGGAAGAGCTGGAAGTGACAAATCACAGAGTATTATGCTATAGTTTCATGAGAGGCACCATGGAAATTAGGACACAAAGAGTCTGGAGCAAAAAAACCTTCAAAATCGCTCTATTTTACACATGTGAACCTCACATAATAAAGCATTTGCTCTCACGAACACCTCCCAATCGTGTCCTGACCTGCACTTAGCTGAATGACAAAGCTGTGGTATTTACAACAGCTAGTCTAACGGTGGAGGTCAATTATAAAGGCATTAGTCTGGACATGCAGCAAGAATCCTGTGCTGCCAAGATGGATGACGGGGACACACGCATCTGTGCTGTAAACACTTCAGCAGCTAATAGGCAAGCAAGAGCAAGTCAAACGCGATCACAGTGGGAAGTAAAGAATAAGAGAAAAAGATGAAAATCAGGGTAATGAGTTATCTTTTTCTTAAGAGTGAAATTTTAGTTTTTGTTTGTTTCGTCATAAATATGTTAAGGGCTAAGATTAAAAACGGATACAATAATTTACCAAAACAGCTGTCAGTAAAGTTAGATGGTTAGATGAGTAGCATGGATTAAATATAGAATATGAAAAGGATCACAGTAAACCAGGTAGCATCCCTGATTTTATGAGGGTGTTTAAGGCAACCGCACCATTACTTACTGATGTATAAGGTAAGTAAGTAAAGTCTGTTTATATGGTAAATGGCCTGCATTTGTATAGCGCTTTACTCAGTCCCTAAGGACCCCAAAGCGCTTTACACTACATTCAGTCATTCACCCATTCACACACACATTCACACACTGGCAATAGCAAGCTACATTGTAGCCACAGCTGACCTGGGGCGCACTGACAGAGGCGAGGCTGCCGGACACTGGCGCCACCTATATGTTTAAAGCAGTTTTAGTGCTTTACACTAAAAAAAGAAAAAGAAAGCAGTGCACAGCTTACAGTCCACTGAAATCTTTCCAGTTTCCAGTTGTGATATAAATACATTCAAAAGCTGTGCACACGGATGATTATGACAACATTTTTAACAATGATACTCTCTGTATTTCAAAAATTCCTTGATGCATCTCGGTTTGTTTGTTTTTTCCACTTTTTTTTTTCTTTCTGTCTTACTGCTCCAGTGAGTTTGCCTTAGTAGGGCTCTCTCTATCTCTCTTTCGCGCGCTCTCTCTCTCTCTCGCTCTCCTGCAAAGGCCAAATCACACTTAAAGCACTTGCAGTATCCTCTCGCTCTGAGATGCTAGAAAGCCGGACCCATCACTCCCCTCGCTCGGTGTATGAATGAGTGTGATCTCAGCCTTCAGCAAATCCCAGTGCAACTCTTCAGCATAAATAAGTCTAACCTCTGAACTGAGCAGCTCCCTCCTATCACTCTACCACCAGATGTCTTGGAGACCCACATGAGCAAATATTGCTCAAATCTTAACCACCAGTCTTAACTAAAAGCTTTTCCTTGACTTAAAAGGGGTGTTCACTGCACGAGCGTCAATGTAAAATACATTGCACCCCGTTTCAAGGGTTTTTTTTGTGACTAAATTAAGTTCAGTTCTCCCGTCCCCTCTGACCTAAAAAGATGGCTGTGAAGGCTTATACTAATTAAGTTGTGGCAGAAGTTCAGCCAGCAGTCCGGCACTGATCACACTGACAGTGTCGAGCTTATTATTGTCCAATAAACCTCTTTTCTCTGGATGGCCATTCCTCCCACCATCACAAGCAACCCTGACTGGGTTGATCTTTAAGTACAGTACATCATTTCACCTACATAAACTCACCCTAAGATGTTAATCTGCTATGAAATGGTGTCGCTGGTCACCCTGGAAGACCAAAGTGACTGAGAACACGAAACATCTGATATTACATAATTTTCTGGTATTAACCAATCCAGGTGTAGGTTCAGATTTGTCCAGTATCTAGCCATCTGATAAGTAATAGTAATAGTAATAGTAATAGTAAGTCTTTGCTAAACTGAGAGGCAGGTGTGGATAGCGTACTCTTTTTACCGCCAGTGGTGACCTGCCTACTCCTCACAGTCCAGCACGCACTCTAAATCCTGAACAATGACTCATCATAGCCCCTTCAGCATGTTCCTCATTTGACCTTTATAATTCCCCGTGAACAGAACTTTCTGGATTAGGTTAATTTTTCACTCGTATGGTTCAGGCCAATTGTATTTAGTGAGGATAAACATGCACACAGCGTGCATGAGATGAAACAAGGACATAACTACATCATTGTATATTATGTCCCCATTATAGACTTCCTCCATTTTGTTGCACACATCGTCTGCAGCCTATAACTCATAAGAGATATTCAAGAGTTTAAAAATCTCTGAAGCATGACAAAGGTACGTACAGATTATCCATCTTATAGCTGAAAAATATGCATGCCAGCACTCTGACAGACAAGCTATATCATGGCAATACTGCTTTTAAATTACTTGAAAGTTACGGTATATTTATATTTTATGTGCTATGCTGACTACAGGCAGGTTTTACTTCTTACGTAGGTATATCACCTACAGAGTAACTGATAGGTAATCTCTGCTTTACATCCCCACACACCCTTCCTACTCAGCAGATACACTGGAGCAATTTGGGCCACCTCTACAAGTTTCCCAGGGAGGTGACAGGGTTTCTCATTACTTTACAGGCAGTCTGAGGGGATACAACCATGAATCTCTTACACTAGAGTAGGACATTGCTTTTAAATGCACAGACTCTTCTACTCAACCATCTACCCGATGCGTACTACCTTCAGCCCTGAGTTCTTGCGCATGCGCAGGCGCCCCATCCACATGTCGGTCAGCAGCATCTGACTGCAGGTGTGAGCGATGAAATCTCTATGTTTGGCTGCTACAGCCAGCTGCAGGCAGGTGGCATTGCTCCAGTTCTTCAGCTCGTATGTCAGCAGCTTCATGGCCATCTGCTCATCCTGTTTATAGGACTGGTCTAGGAGCTCCACAGCCAGCTGGCCAAACTCTCTGGGAAAATATATAAAGTATGTATACAAGCACACTGAGTCATGAACCAAGACAGTAATATACTTTGTCTAAAAGTGAAAATGTAATTTAACTGGTCATAACGCTGCTGGCCATCTGGCCCCAAGTCTGAGGGTATTATTATGGCATAACACACATGTACAAACATAAAAACTGTGCGGTGTGAATTGGTTACAAGGTGAATGTTTAGATGACTTACAAGGATAATATTAAATTCAACATATCTTTGATAAATTAAAGAAATATGATGTGGCCAACACAAATACATGCAGAAACGCAACAGTTTTCTCAGATGTTCAAAGCAACATCTGTACCAGTACCATCGCTTATATCAAATTTTTAATTGGGTTCCAAAATCCTACACAATACTTTTTTCATACCTTCATTTCAGGACATTCATTTTTTTACAGCATCACATTCAATTGTGAACTAAAAAAAAAAATTCATCCTTTGTACATGAAGCCACTAATGCTGCTAGAATATTATTATATATATATATATATATATATATATATATATATATATATATATATATATATATATATATATATATATATATATATATATATATATATATATATATATATATCAGTATTAACAGCTTCCTGTACAAAGGATGAATAAAAAATGTTTAGTTCATAATTGAATATGATCCTGAATATGATACAAACTCACTCAGGAATCCAAATATTGTCTGGAAAGTTAACTCCAAATATGCCAATTACAAGGTTATCTTTTCAAATGTGTGTGTTCATCTCAGGCATTACCTCAATCTCAGATGCCCAACCTTAACTAATGGTGATGCATGTTATTAGATCTTTTTATGTGTGTCACTTACATCCCATGAGAGCTAGTCTGAAACAGGTCAGTTTGTATGAGGGAAGGCATGTGTGTATGTGCATCCACCTACATATACTGATGTATGAGGTAGACGCTCCTGTCTAGACTCTTAGCTCAGCTTTACATTAATCATTTACAGCAGAAATGTTTCCATGTTTTCCAGCTCTTCTAAGTACTACAATATATATTATTTATATATAAAACTATACTTGAATATCCTGTTTAAACCACATAAGCCAGCAGAGGGAGGGAAAGATAAAGAGTGAGCCAGATGGAGAGAGATTGGGATAACATGAAAATATATCATGTCACCCACCGAGAGTTGTGGTTTAGTTCCTGGGAAATGTCATCCACCATGTCGTTCTCAGATGCTTCGTGTGCCATGGCCTTACAAAGCTTACATGCCACCAAGGCCTTGGCCATGGCCTCTTCACCATGCTGCCAAAAGAACAGCGCCATCTTCTGACGTTTCATGAGCACAGCCCACACCATCAGCTCGTGGAAGGGGAAAGGGAAGTGGTTGATTTCTGGGTCGTCCAAATCGATGTCCACCTCTTCCTCTCGTTTACGTGTCGTCTTCTGACGACCTCTTCGGATTGGCATGTCATCCTAGTGGGGATCAATAACATGTGAAATTGAAGGGAAAACAGAAGCATCTGTATAAAAGTATTTCTCAGGGATTTTTCAGATCTTTTTTGTATAGAAGGAAAACATTATGCATATATGTGGTTTGGATTGTAATACTGATCACAAGTGTCACCCAAGAAATTTGAAAGTTTTACATGATGTAAACCTCTGAAGAACACTTTGGTTCGACTGCATCGAGACGCCTAAACTAATCTTCTATAAATGCATGGAAAGTCATATTTTGAAGAGACAAGCTAGAGCACAATGTGCTAAATACTAAGCAATCTAGATAACGCAGAGTGGGTATGGGCTCATGTACATCTCCACAAGATTTTAAATATAATTTAACTTCTTTATAATATAGTTTCAGTTCAATTAATGGCAAAAAACCTTGCAAGAGGTAAATTTATTGGCTTTTCACCAAGTTGGCTCTCTGTCTCTGGAGACATAGCTGCTGCCAGTCAGTCATTAAATGACATAATTTCACATTTACACTGTTCAAAACCGCTAAATCCATTTGAAAAATAACTTTCAGTGCAAGAGATCAGCTGGACACAAAAGATTGCAGAGCAGTAAAATATTCAGCAATTACAGATAGTGACAAATATCTAGTATAAGCTAGCAAATTTCAGTGATATTCAGAAATGAAATTATTGCAATGCTTGAAATGATTGCAAGTATTACAAAAGAAACCCTTCAGGGATCACAGCTGTCACCTTTTAACAGCAGCATTTTTGACATACATACTGGCTAGATGATAAATAGGCTTTGTGAAGATAGAAAGGTAATGGTGTGGCAAAAACAACAGAGAACACACACCGACACATGGGGAGATAAATTCACAACATACAGAAAAACAAAGGAATGTTTGTTCCATGCGTATAAATACCTCTGAGACACAGTGCTTTGTGAAGCTTTAAGAAACTACACCACATACCACATAAATCTGATCAGGTCATCCATAGCTTATTCAGCTGAATACAGCAGGACTGCTTTGAAATGTACTGCAAGATATATATGCATTTAAACTGTCTGGAGCATGAGTCTCCAGCTTTTTAAAAAGTCCATAAACCTGAGAAAAAGCTGTAAACCAAAATGACTTTGTTTTGTTTTATTGGCTGTTTGTGTGAAAAGCACTCAGCTGACTCAGAAATGCATAAAATTAACCAGCAAAATAGATTAAATATACATCTAGAGCTTCCCTTCATCAACTGAGAGGCACACGGCACACATGAGCACACTTATTTAGATGAGTAAACTGTAGACCAGTTAAGTGAGGAGGCTTGAGAGATAAGGGTTAGGAGCAGTGAAGGAATGACTAAATAACAACCATGATTGGATCAAGACTCACCTCCATCCCCAGCAGTTTCAGAGCCTTGGGCTAGAAATGAAAAAGAAACATTAACACACAGCGAGACCTTGTTGAATGTATTTTATAGCACACTTTACTTTTTAAGCACAAGACTTGAGTAAATCACTGACTTTTATTTGCATGCTTCAAAATGGAACCGATATTGAGGGATAGCACTTTGTGCTCATTTGAGTGACTGTAAATATGGCAATAATATCTAATCCTTTTCTGCTTGCATGTATTAAATGAATTTATATTTGTAGATCTGGTACAGTACTGTGTATCTGCATTAAAGCAGGGCATGTATGAATTATGTATTCATGAGCCATCATCTGAGTTGGTAAAAATAACCCAAATCTCTTGTGGGGATTCTGATATCAACATCTATTTCAAGACTTTGTTCTTCCTTAACATGTGTTTATGTGTGCATGCACATAACTATGTGGCTGTGCATTCACTTGGTCTAGAAAATCCCAGTTAAAGTGGGGGTGACTCTGTCTTTCTTTGTCTCTCTCTCTCATTTTGCCTCCTTGCTCTGTCTCTCCTGTTTCTTACCTCAAACGTTATCTGTGCCTTTCCAGCTGCTTTGTGGCTACCATGCAGTCTTGTACAGTAAGATAAACAGATGCACAAAGGTTCACATACACACTTGCACACAACGCTCACAATCACACGACTGAATGTGCAAATACCAAAGTGCATCATTAAGTATTGTGTTTTATACAGTTATGCATGTTTACATTTTCCTCACAAGTGTGCAGGTTTTCGAGGCAGAATGAGAAAACAGAATGTGAAATGTATATAATGTGCAACATGTGCAGCAGTATAAAACACAACCATCAAACAAAGCACGATTTCAGAGATCACTTTGTCACTTTGGTTGTACTAATCACCAAGATAACTTGCTGGTGGGGTTGTAATGAACTGTGTGCAGTTTGATGATGATGACGGCAGATAATGAAGAGCAACCGCTACACAAAGATGGTTTGTTGCATTAGGCTTATGATAGGGCATGCTGTGTTCCTACTTTACTTGATGTGTAAATGAATAACAGGGGAAGCAATGCTCATATATTTAACCTGTGCTGATCAACAGCACCCTAACACACAAATAAAAGCTAATTTTGTGTAAGTATGTGCATATTAACTAAATTCTTCTCAGTTGAAACCCAAAATCAATCCCTTAAACATACTGGTGCCTTTTTCTAATTTCAGGCAATTACACTTACATAAGTAATTATGCACTTAGATATATTTAGATAGCACCAAATCACAGGCCACTGCTTGGTGACACTTTTAACAGAAAGAAGGCTCCAGCAGAACCAGGCTCAGGAAGAAGCGGCCCTCTGCTGTGACCGTGGGGGGATTTCTGTTTATTTTTTTCATGTTGTAACTCTGGTTTTTCTGATAAATTCAAAAAGTGCAGCATAAATGTTGGACTCACTCAGTCATTTTTATTCTTACCTATTTTTCTGCTGTACTTTCAGACTAATATTTTTCTGGAATTGGTATTGATAAAAAACAAAATTACTAAAAACCGCTCCCATCTTTTTGTCCAAAAAAGGTCATGTGTCTCACTGACGTCCCACTGCAGATCTTCTTTTCTGTCATTTGTCAGGTCAAAATCATCAAAACTTGCATCCAAAAGTTAATTAAATACCATCTGCAAAGCGCAGCTGACCTTTATACTCCCTGATAAATATGTTAGTATAAGAAATATACTGCAATTTGCTGTTATTATCCTCTTATCCTGGTGAGGACAAGTTTGATAATGAGGCTCATTTAACTGGTGTTGCTCCTTGGATTAATGACAGTAGATCTGAAATTGATTAAACACTAAGAGGATAATTCAGGTGAGACTCATTCACTCACCCTCTTGGGTCCGAAGAGGTTATGGTATAGAGTTCGGAACCTCTTCCTGGTGTAGTTACACCGATATGCCCCGCCCATGAGGTATTCAATGACCAGTCCAATGTCAATGAGGCTGATCCGGTAGTCCGGGGGCAGGTTTCCCTAAAAACCAAACAGGGTTAACAGGCAACGACCCAGACCGACTGATTAACACAGGAAGGGAAACAAGAGTACAAAACAAAATCACACAGCCATATACACTCACTGCACAAAATCCATATCAAACTGTTTTTGGCTATGAAAGAAAACTTGATTATCTGATTCACCTTGAAGTAGATCCAACTGAACCCTGGATACTCTTGCTTGGAAAGAACACATAATGTCAGTGAATAAACGGCATGATAAGCAAGAGCAGGAGAAATGAGATACACAGAAACTCTCGGGTAAGATCTCTCTTTCAGTCTCTTTAATAAATTGTTGTCTCAACCAGACTGTTGTTCTGTTTGGCTTTTGATATTTGCATGGGTCTTGTTTTCCATGTAGAAACGTGAAACAGTTTTATCAATACTGTAAGCAAAAAAATGAAAAAAATGCTTTTTTTAAAAAAAGGATCACAGTTTCAGGGATCCTATTACGCTTTCTACAATGTGACACGATAAAGCCCCAAAGTGTAACTTATTCTTTTATATTCAATAGAGGAGCTGAAAATGAGGAGAGAATTAAATCTCAGGTGCAGTGTGAATTAGAGAGTGTAATTTCTGAGGACAATTACAAAGCATGTAAAAAAAAAAAAAGTGAATGATTTGTCATAATTTGCATTTAGGCATATAATGAGATCTTCACAGTGAGGTTCAATGCAGTCTCGAGGAGAAGAAAGGAGAAGGAAAGTATAAATGACTCATTAGCCTGGAAGAGAGTGGAAAGATAGACAGGCAGCTATTAACATGGAAGGTGAGACTCACTATTGAAACAGAAGCACCTTCACATGTGGACTATAACCATGTCGACACTCGCTACTCCTCCTCATGCCCTCAACATCAACCCTGCAGCAATTATCCTGGCAGCCACTGCTCCTTTGAGACACCAGTTACCTGTTGTGACTGTTCTTCAATCAGATGTGGTATCCTAAAAATCCTCTGTGTGCTACTCATCACTGTTTCATGGATGAAAATAAGTATATCCACTAGAAACTGTTGACTTTTTTAGCACTTGTAAATGAGAAAGCATTTGATTCTAAAATGTGGTTTCTTCATCTTTTCTAACATTTAATTGCTAGTAATTGATATTCTTCTGTGGTAAAAGTAAGTACAAAAAAACCCAACACAAAAGACTTAAATAGGATTAACCTCTGTGTGCTCAAGGGAATTTGTAAATTTAAAGGCATAAATCTTTCAGTTTTCTTGCAGTCACCGTTTCAAATTTCACCCACAATTTTTTTTTTGATGCAATTCAAATCTGAGCCCAGAGAACATTAGTCCAAAAGTCTTTTACCTATACAAACCTGTGAAAAACTAAATGCACCCCATGATTCTGAACCTTGTAGAACCGTTTAAGTTCTAGTAATAGTTTTCTGAATGAGCTCATCAGTCTTTCACATTGCTGTGGAAGAATTCAGCCCCATTCTTCTTTTGTCACAGTTCATGTGACAAAATAGTTGGAGGTGGCTAACTGAGACTGCTCACTGCCTAAATTTACTGAGGCTGCCCAGTTGAACGATTTAATTCAAACAATTTAGAGACCTTTTTATGTCCCTTGTTAGACTTGTAGGTATCTACAGGACTCTGGACCGAACTCTGCTAGTGCATCTCAAAAAATGAGAGTATTGTGAAAAACTTTTTTTTTCAATCTAATTTAATTCAAACAGGTAAACTTTCATGTAAATGTAAATGTAAAGTAAATGATTTCAAGTCAGATGCTAAGTGCTGCTGGAAAATGAAAAGTAATAAGCATTTCCATGAAGATGGAAGCATGAAATGCTCTAAAATCTCCTGGTAGATGCCTGTGTTGACTTTGGACTTGGTAAAACACAATCCACCGACGACAACCAACAACCGAAGATGATCCCAAATCATCACAGACTGCAGAAACTTCACACTGGACTTCAGACAGCTTGGATTCTGTGCCTCTCTTCCATCAGACTCCTTGACCTTGATTTCTAAATCTAATACAAAATTTACTTTCATCTAAAAAAAAAAGAAAAAAAAAAGAACTTTGCACTTCTGAGCAACAGTCCAGTTCTTTTTTTCTCCTTGGGCCAGGTAAGAGACTTCTAATATTGTCTCTTGTTCAGGAGTGGGTTGATATTAGAAATGTAACAGTTGAAAACCTTTTCCTAAAAACATCTGTGTGTGGTGCTCTTGATGCACTGATACCAGCCTCTGTCCAGTCCTTGTGAAGCTTTCCCAAGTTGTTAAACTGACTTTTCTTGACAGTCTTCTCATCTCTGTTTTGGTTAACTTTTCCTTTCCAGGCAACTCTTGATTAATTTGCTTTGCTACAGCACTCTGCAACTAGGCAGCCTTTTCTGAGGCTTACCCTCCTTGTGGAAGGTTATCTGGACAACTGCCAAGTCAGCAGGCGTCTCTGTGATTGTGGTTGCACTCACAAATATTTATACTGTATTTATACTGTTTGAATAGTGATTTGCTCAAATTTGAAATTAAATATTTTAATTTGTATTTTCACGAGCTATAAGCCATAATAGGAAAATAAAAACAAAAAGGGAACTTTTTCACACTATGATAAGTTTTTGAGATGCACTAGCATGTTGTTTGTTTGACTATATCACCTTTACCTGAAGACAAATTTTCAAAGAGGATCAATGATGTTGGAAAAGTCATGGCATGTACTTATTTTCTTTTAAATAACTTCAATAATAATTGTTCTCCACTCTCTTACACTAATAAATCTGCTGAGTGTGCAGTATATACACATGTACCAGCAAGTAGCTGTTGATCCCTCCTGTAATTCCCTGTGGTGTAAAGGTCAAGCTAATAGCTTCTATGAATACACTCTGAGCTCTTACAGAACAGTTCTTAATATTCTTGTGTAGTTAGCTTTGAGTCCTAGCAGACTTACTAATGATTAACTGAAACTTTTAAAATTTGCCTCTAACATTTACTGCTATAGTTTAAACCAGGTGCTTTGACAAAGGTACCTTTTGTCCAAACTATGGGAACCTCTCTGATGATAATTGTAAAGACATTGGTGAAATATATATTGTGCTGTGCACTGGATCCACATTTCTTACCCTTCTTAGCTATCTCCTGAGCTCTCAGTTTGTAAATAGCAAGGCAAACTGAGGGTAAAAAGCACACTGCTACTACATTAGGATGCCTTCCCAACCCCTGTTTGAAAAGCAACACTAAAGTCAAAAACTGTACATAAAGCTACAATGTTCATTTACTCTGCAATTCATTTGATTATTTAGCAGGTGTAGTACAAAAACCCATTTCTATGACGATCCCTTTTCTTGATCTGCAGACTGAACTTGAACAAAGCCTGCATTCACCCATAGCGCTGATATTAGCAAAACACCTGCAATTTGAATCTAATTAATAGCCATTAAATGCCAGCGGTAAAGCCTAACAGTCTTCAAAGACCAATGAGAAAGAAAGGAAGCAGCTATGACATGAAGATCTAAATTTAAATCTAATTAGCACCATACCATGATAGAACAGTGACACACAAACACTCAGCAACACTATTGCAATTACACACAGCTCTGCAGAAAGGAGATGGTAACGTTATGCCATGCACTACAGTGTATGTTTTGCACATTGCTGAAATGGTGCAGTGAGATGGCAGTTACTGTACGCTGCGTGTTCCTGCTTTCTACACCAGCATGAGATCGAAGTTTGTGCAAAGATAGGGGAAGAAGTAAAGGAGGGGAGATTACAGACACTTTCAGAGGTGCATGTGGCGTCCCTGCAATTAGTAACACTATAATTAATGAGCATGTCTCCATGCTAATGGTAATGGTTGTTGACCTCTCTATCATCTCTCAAAACTATAATATGTGCTGAATGTAAAATATATGCTGTCACCTTTTATCATGAGCAATTTTAAGGCACCATAGAAGTTTTGTTTTTGTTTTGTTTTTGTTTGTTTGTTTTTTTTTTTGGGGGGGGGGGGGGGGGTGTTAAGCTTTTTTTTGCTATCTAATATATAGTAAACATGCCAGAGCTTTTTCTGTCATTTTACACATTTTTTCCTTACAATTTAAGCCCAAAGTCATGCCGACACATTTTTTAATGTACTGAAGCAGCATTTCTTTATCATGTACAAAAACTGAGACATGCTGCTGAAATTACACTTCTTTTTCCTATATTAAAATATCTCACAGATTAAATGTGTAGTTACACTTCTTCACACTGGTCGGCCAACGTAAGATCAAAGTGGGGACATGTTCCCCACAATGTAAAATGAGTTTGACATCCCTTATTTAAATGTTACAAATGTGTTTTTCTATCACCCCCCGTAAAGCTCTCTGAATCACCTTGTGTCTCAACTATCACTATTCAAGAAATCAAGTTACAGGCCATTTAAAATACAAGTTAAAACTAAATCAAACTGTGGGACTACTAAGCTCTTCAGCCTTGCAGCATTTCCACTGTGGTCTCACTTTGCTCAGTATTGCTCCGAGTTCTGTGGATAAAACAATATTTAATACATGTAGTGTTTGTTTACCGTGGTGGTGTGTGCCTTTGATAAAGAAAAGAGGAAACTGAGGAATCATGAGAGGGATGAGAGTCGTGCACAGCACTACACAGCCACTGCAGCCCGCAACTCCAGCTGAAAAAGAAAAGCCGGCCGGCCTCTATTTGCACTTTACAGCAACTAGTGCAAAATGTAGATATATATGGAGTGATGCGAACAGCATAACAACACACACCACAAAAAAAGCAACTGCAACTCTATGGAGTCAAACTTGTCTTCTTTAATATACCACATTCCCATACTGAACAGCAACAGAGCTACTGGGACGGCAGTGATGGTCATACCTTTTTGACATCTCTGACGAGGTGGTACAGCGTGTTTGATGGTCCATGGCGCTGTTGAAAGAAAGAAAGAAGTAACAGAATGACTTTTGGGTTTTTTTAAAGCGTGTTTTCACCACTTTATGCTTGTCATTACCGTGTTATAGAGCTCCTCCAGCCTGGAAAGAGTGAGGAAACGGTGCATGCTGACTCCATTTTCAATCAGCAGCTTGACAAAGTCAACTCTGTCCAGAACTAAGGCATCCAGCATCGCCTGCTCCAGGGAACCAACCTAGGACATACACAGTATACAGTGATACCACATCCTATACACAAGAACTGCATCGAGTATTTCTTCTCATGTAAACAACTTTGAGCATCATGAGCTATTATTGTTATAATTATTAGAACAGTATTAGTATTAAGTTCAAATTCAACTACTGTGAAATTCAGAGTTGAGACACACATTTTTTTTAACAGCCTGTTTCATCGCGTCAGTGCGAATAAATCAGGTTCAAACATCCTGTGAATATAAGTAATAACACAGTATGTATATATGACATATATTCTGGTTTATACTGTATCTGCTTCTTACAGGCCACTGCTGTCCGTAGATGAAGATCTGACTCCGTGCGATGTCCACTCTGTTCCACGCCAAAGCCAAACTCAGCTGATCTGGGGCTGAAGCATTAGCACCTGGTATGGATTGTTACACATATAAGTTTTTCTTTAGGAGAAACACAGCTATAAAATCTAAATACATATTTGAACCATATTCAGCCTTTTCCTATTTCTAGTATATCCTCACTGCATATATGTGCATATATCAACATCAATATGTCAGAATCAACAAAAATAAATAATTTTTTATGATTATTCTAAATGGACGTTGTGTTGATTTATTATTCTACAGACTTTGTATATTTGTAAAGTGCTGCAGTGGGACTGCCAAGGTTAATGCTCATGAATTATTTTGCTGAAGTGTTTGGCTAAACTGCAAAATGTTATTGTGACAAGACGAAGGTTTGGTCTACTTGAAGCTCTTTTGAATAGTATTGTGCCTTTGCTGCGCTTGTTGTCTGTAAAACAGAAGAACCCGTCTTTACTCATTGATATAAGCATTTCTTTAACACTCTACCTCATCCCTGCAGAAAATGTGGACTACACATTTTTCCTTTGATTTCTGTGTCCAAAAACATTTACAGTACTCTGATCCTTCACTTCGATCCTCCAGAAAACATATCAGTAACATAACTAGAAGACAAAGTAAAAGAACTCCACTGTATGCAAATGCAAGATTAAAATGATAATAATAATAACAAAAGAGTGTGAGTGGATTAAATTGAGTGTAATGCTGGGTGGAAAAAAATACCTTGATTACAAGATTTGTGTAAATCTGTTGAGCTATTTTCCTCTAAATGGTGACTGTGACTGAAATTAATATCATAATGAAATTGCACTGTGGTTCGAATGTATTCATGGACTCCTGTCATTTCCTTTTTCTCTCCCCTCTTGTTTTCTGTCATCTAATATTTTGGAATTAACTCAGTTTTTCAAGGTTGCATTAAAAAAAAAGCACTTACAGCATTTGAAGTGACTAGACAGTCAGTCCATGAGAGATATTATTTTTTGTCGTTGTACCTGTTTGTACCAACACATTTCAGCAAATGCTGACTAATGAGACGTAATACAAGATCACAGCCTGCTGTTCCCAACAATACTTTAGCATAGTGTAAACAGAGAAAAACAAGAAAAACATAAAGGAAGAAATTGATTTTTTAGCCTTCTGACAAATGAACTGTAAGTTAAAGCACAATAATATCCCTGGTTTGACAAGATGGTGTGATTTTTATTAAGAATCCCAATATCATCACTTTACAGCCTGCTCTCTCTGACTTCAAGGCTTGTGCTGCATCACTAGAGCTTGATGGAGTGAGTTCTGACAGAGTCCCACTGATAATAAGCAGCGCCCACTAATAGGAGTTTTAGGGGATATATGTATATATTAAAAGGAAAGGAGGTCCTGCTTTATCAAAGGCCTGTGACTTCATTCTCTCTGCCTGCAGGGTTGGACTGAAGTCAACTGACTTTATGTACCCAATCTTTAGGATATTGACTACCCCAGACAGCAGGCCATCAATTACTCCCACCTCACCACACTTGCACCATCTGTGTGTAGTTGTTGTTTCCTCTCTGCGATGTCTCTTTCCACTTCTCTTAATCTTTCTATCTTTCTCACAGAGGCTCGCGCTCACCCCTTAAATTCTCTTTCTTCGATTCTTGCTCAGTTCGCTCCACTCTGTGCATTCCTGACTGTGATGTTTTTTTTTTTTTTTTGTTGAGCCTCAGGCGGTGGCTTAGTTCCTTGGCGAAGGAGTCTAATCCAGTGTTTTAAAAAGCTCTCAGGCAGGATGTGACCGATTTCATTTTACACTAAAAGCCTTGAACATTCTCATTCACGCAGCTGCAGAATGAGAATTGCATCTGAAATGGCCCCCGTGCTGTTGACCATAAGACAATTTTGCCCCTAACTCATTTTTAATTTTTCTAATTTCTTTTTAATTATGTTCTTTTTGCTATTTTGCCTTTTTGCTCTTTGATTTCACTTTCTTCGTTCACTTATTCACAAAAGCTTCTCTAACAATGTGAATAGACATGAATAGCAGATCTCATTAAACACAATAACCTTATGTATATATAGAAAAGGTAACAGGATGAGAGAAAAAGAGTTGGGAATGAAGATAATTAATGAATGGGCCAAAGAAATTATTCATCATCACTGCAAGCTACTCTTTTGCACTTTTTCCTTGTCTGTGGACTGGCATGTTCCTCTAGGGAACAATTCCTGAGACAGCCAATCATATGTATTGAATTTCTAAGCACTCCCACAGGAATCACTGATCCTTGGCATGCAGGCATGATGTCTGTACTTCTAGTCTCTAGTGTGTGTGTGTGTGTGTGTGTGTGTGTGTGTGTGTGTGTGTGTGTGTGTGTGTGTGTGAGAGAGACAGGAAGAGAAAATGCATGCAATCTCCTGTGAGCATAGAAGAAGCAACAGAAACCACAATCAATACAACCTACTGAACAACCAATTGAGCAAATAGATCCATGGATCCCCTCTCTCTCCCACTCGTGTGTGTGTGTGGTTTACGTTAGTAATTTTTCATTCTTATTAACAAATGTATAGGAATTTGTTATAGAACAGCTTGAATATGAGCCTTTTTACAACTGTACGCTCATGAACCAAAGCATTATGTCCACTCACAGTCAATGTATTGGATCTAGGAGAATGGGAAGTTGTAAAACACTGAGCTTTTTTTTTCCAAGTTCCAAATTTTTGTGCCCAGACAACTGTTCAGAACATCTCAAAAATGGCAGTACTTGTGAAGCATTCATGGCCAGTATTAATGAATACTTACAAACAATGATTTGGAGAGGAACAAACCATTAAACAGGAAAGGGCTGTTGTGGGATATACCCTAAAAATGTAAACTTCTCAGTGCCAGAGCTACTTTAGAAGTCTTGTAGTCCATAACTCAGTGGGTGTGAAGTGTTTTACTGTCACAGCAAAGACCAACAGCACATGACGCAGGGCTGGTCATAATGGTTTGTTCTTCAGTATTTCTTTGTGCATATTTCACGGTGTCAGTCCTCATGTTGTCATGCTGATTAAATAGAATGCGTTGCAGTGTGATAAACGGAGGAGGAAACAACAAGGATATGAGCCTTTAAATCACTATTAGCTTGTCTCTGAGGAGCAATTTATGAGATATTTTATAAGGTGATCTGATGTGCAGTCCCAGAGTAATCAGTGTTTCTCCTTTAAAAGAGAGTTTAAACTCCTCGTGGTCCAAAGTTTTGAAAGTGATGTCAGTGCCAAAATCTTTTGGCCATGACAGCAGCCCTTGAATGGCCATGCCACATAAAGTTCTGTACATGTGTAAATATAAGATATTTTACAACATGAGCTGTGCTTAGATGATATATGGCTTTCACAAAGAACTTTTTTACCTCATGAAAATGTATTTCATAAGTGCAACTTAAATGCAAATATATTCTTCAAAGAAAATGCCACAGAAGACAGGGCACTTACTGGGGACTGGCAGTGTCATCCTGGAATTACTTGTCTCTGGCCACAGAGGTAATGAGCAGCTGTGTTTGCGCTAATTGATGATTTTACAGGTGTTATTTTTATCTCAGGTTTTTAATTAGCATACAAAATGAGAAAGCTGAGCTCACTGTAAGCCTGCCTGTAATGGCTTTAATACTGTAGCTGTTGGGAAACTAGAGCTGCAACCCCCTTATGTTTAAGTAATTACTTAAACAATTAGACACCTAAATATACACTCACCACTCACTTTGTTAGTTACACCTTGATGGCATTAGATTGGACCACCTTTTGCTTTCAGGACTGACTTAATTCATTGTTGCATATATTCAACAAGGTGCTGGAAATACTCCTCAGAGATTTTGGTCCATATTGACACGATAGCATAGTTGCTACAGATTTGCTGGCTGCACATCCATGATGTGAATCTTCCGTTTCACTTGATCCCAAAGATGCTCTATTGGATTTAGATCTGGTGACTGTGGAGGTCATTTGGATACATTGAACTCATTGTCATGTTCAAGAAAAAAGTTTGAGGCGATTTGAGCTTTGTGACGTGGCATCATGCTGAAAGCAGCCATCAGAAGATGCTTTATACTGCATGTGGTCATAAAGGGATGGGCATTTTCAGCAACAATACTTAGGTAGCTTGGGCCATTTAAACCATGCTCAGCTGGTACTAAGGGGCACTAAGCAAGCCAAGAAAATACCCCCACACTATTATGCCAGCACCAGCAGACTGATCCATTGATAAAAGGCAGGAAGGCTCAATGCTTTCATGCTGTTTACATCAAATTCTGACTCTACCATCAGAATGTTTTGGCAGAAATCTAGACTCAACATAACAGGCAAAGTTTGTCATATCTATAGACCAATTTTGGGGTAACTGTTGATGTTCTGAGCTGACAGGAGTGGCACCTGGTCTTCTGCTTCTGGAAAACCATCTGCTACCAGATTTGATGTGTCTTAAGTTTTAAAGTGTTCTTCTGTATACATTGGCTGTATAATCATTATGTGATTTATTGTTGGCTTCCAATCAGCTTGAAGCAGTAGGTCCATCCTGCTCTGATCTCTGGGATCAACAGGGAATTTTCACCCAGAGGAATTCAGCTCACCAGATATTTTCGCACAGTTTTCTGAAAACTCTAGAGATGGTTTTACGGGAAAATCGCAATGGATCCCAGTTTCTGAAATACTCAGTCCAGCCCGTCTCTTTCCGACAACCATGACACAAAGTCACTTAAATGTTAAACCTTTGTTTCCTGTTATGATGCTCAGGCTGAACTTCAGCAGGTCGTCTTGACTCTGTCTACACACCTAAAAGGCATTGCGTTGCTGCCATGTGACTGGCTGATGAGACATTTATGTTAACGTGCAGCTGAACACGATCACCTAACAACAATATTTCATCATCTCTGTATAACAAGTGTGTAGCTCGAACCAGCATTGAGTGGAATTACCACAAAAACTAACAAAGAAAAAAAATTAGCAAGGTGAAAAGTCGGTCATCTATAACCGCTGGATGCAAACTAGACAATAAGCGAATACAAAATGTCTACCCATTTCTCACTTCTATACTGGATCGAAAGCAACTGATAAAATAATATAAAATTTGCTTTTATCAAAAATACTAAATGGAAGAATACGCACAGATTTCTCTGTGTTTTATTCCAGAGCTACGAGGTGTAACCCCAGAAACCTGTGTGATTTGAGCAACTAACTGGAACAGTGTATGAGGAAGGAACGCTTTCTGAAACAATCATCTTCCTTTCATGTAAAGGAACTGCCAAATAACAACATTTGAGGAGTGAAATTGAAGTCACTCACTGTGGACTCATGCTTCAACAAACACCAAACACACACGTACCAACATACTCACCTTTGAGTAACGCAGTGAGAATGGCAAGGTCAATGTCTTGATGACCCTCCGATCCCATCCGGAAAACTGTTATCTGTGAGACAATGACCAGACAATGACACACACACACACACACAGAAGAAAGTCAAGGAGACAGAAAAGCGAGAGCGTCTGGAAGAGAGGTGAGGTTTTTCCTGTGAAAGCAAAGCGGCTTTAGTTTTGAGTCATTTGATTCTTGTTGGAGCAAATGTCTTAATGTATGCTCATAGCATATAAAGAAAGTAATATAGCTACATCGTGTGTGCTCTTATTTGCTGGATTAAACTGCTTCACTAAAAACACTTCTGCTGAGGTGCTCGGTGGAGGAAAAGGGGAGAGCTGACGAAATCCTCTCATGTACTGTACGGTAGTCCCCCTCTCTCTTGGCTCTTATAGAGAGAACTCCACAAGCAGCCTGTTCACTGGAAAGAGGGAATGAAGGGATTTGCTGAGGAGGCAACTGAGGAGAACGAGTAAAAACACGAAAGGGAGGAGGTTCAAATGAATAAGAACTGCAGGTTTTCTCCCCTAACACAGTTCATTCTGGTCTTTTTTTCCGCTGTGTCGTACACTTTTCGGATTAGGCTTAAAGGGAATATTTTACTCACTGCCCAGTTTAGATCTTTATTTGCTGCATATTTTACATCATGTGTGAGAATGAACAAATGGTGCGATGGATGCGAGCTAAAGTCAGCTGAGAGGGTAATTTGAGAAATGCTGTGGGTTTTCTTGATTTTTTTTAAAGTCATAAATAGCAACAGCGCACACATAATGGTGTTAACGTGTGGGCACACGTGCTCATATGTGTGCATGTGTGAAAGGCACCTTGTGGGAGCATGAGAGAATCCGTGTTCTGAATGCTTGATGAGCTATTCCTCTAATCCCTTACAACCAGCCATCCATCTCCTCCCACCTCCCTCCCCGCAGCACATCTTCTTTCCCATCTACACCCCCACCCCCACCCCCACCCCAAATGCCTTCATTTCGTGGGGCTCCAGGAATCCGCAGTCTTTGCTGCTGCTGTTGCTGCTGCATCCCTTGGGCAATGCTGCAATGTTGTAGGCTAACCCTCCTCTTTATCTCTCTATATCTCGTTCCCGCTTTCACGCTAAGTGAACACAAGTAATTCAAGTCCACATTGATATTTTACATTATCTGTTTTTATTGGCTCTTTGCTAATTTGAACAAAAACTAATTGCTAATCAGGGTAGCTTTTAGGTGCGTGCATGTGGTGGTCATGTGCCCGTCTAATCATGGGGTCTTTCCGGAGGTGAAATAGAAGTGTAATGAGATGTGAAGGTATCGATTGAGATCTTCATGATACCAGTCAGTCGCTGGTGCAGAGCGTAATTTCATTCGCTTCCTGGAGTTACAGTGCACCTGTGTGCATTTTCATAGTGTGGCTAGTGGCTTGAGCATCATTTGCCACAATGCCAGACTCACTGCCTGCACTCTAATAGACACTGACAACACATTTAGGGAGCCATCTGTAGATCCCATGTTAAAGTCTTTCCAAGTGTGCGTGCATGACTTTGCGTTTAAGAGACTGATTAGTCTCATCTGTGCTCCTGTGTAGAGGCTTGAAAAAGTCAAATGGCGTATGTGAAATGTGTGACCTTCTGACAACATGATTTACAGAAATAACTGCTCATACTGACAAAAGGGAAAGAATATCTGAAGACAGAGAGGGCAGCTAGATCTACAGCTGTTAAGGGTGTGTTTGGGTGCGTGTCTAATTTCAACCAATCTGGCTTTTTGTCCATTATACCCTGTAGTTATCATTAGTGGGTTGAAGAATTCCCCTACAATCACTCCCTGACACACACACACATGACTCTTGGTCAAATTCCTTCAGGACTACAATGAAAGATAGTGTGGTAGATGAACGATGATTATAGCTTCTGCTCTCTCTTCCACCCAGCATCTTTTTGTCAATCACTAATCTTACAGCAGCCTCTCACTGGCATGCTGCCCCTTCATCCTTTGCCCACTGCCTCATCCCTCGTCACTCCCTCCAATTACATCCCCAAGGTGACCCCGCGCATATGAGCTACCTGCTATGGCTGGGAAACTGCTGCTCAGAAGCTGAGCTACATATCCTCTGAGACAATGCAAGGCTGCTTTAATCTCAGCAATCCCACAGAGAGTCATCAATAAATGTGAGCGAAAGTAAACAGGCAGCTTTTCCTTTTTCTCACCTCATACACTGAAAGACGCTCTTGAGTACTTACTGGGAGCAAACAACTTTAGCACAGTGGTAGACACAGTTTCAATATTTTTGCTCTTCCACTCAAGGCATAAATTCACCCATCTGTTGTGGATTCCAGCTGTCTTTTGACAAGAATAGAGGAACTAAGAAAAGACGCATTAATGACAAGAAGAAGGAGACAAGTGGAGGCAGGGATTGAGAGAAAAGGCGGCAGGAAAGAGGAAGCGTGCGTGAAGCAAATGGAAGCCAGAAGGAGCGAGATGTTGTGTTGGCAAATTGAAGATTGATATGTGAAATTAAAGAAGAACAGGCAGGATTCTTGCATCTTCAGAGGTGCTATGCTGCATACCCTGAGGATCAGAAAACAGCTCTTCATACTCCAGCGAGCCGAGCTGATTGCAAAACATTCATCTTCATTTAACAGGCAAAGACCCTGCTGACACTGGCCAAACACACAATCACGGGTTTCCAAATCATCTTCTGCGGCTCATGCAATAACAATGGTAAAAGTTCAAGTCTGACAAAACTCTGCTAATGGTTTCATCTGGATGAATTTTAAGCATAAATTATTTACATGTATATTTCTTTCTTTCTGGGAGAAACCATAAACCAATAGCTTTCAGTACAGCGAGAAACAGAGGAACGAGGGAAATAAGTTTCTCTACTCATGAAATTTTAAACTGATAAACTGCCCTGCTGATAATGAACCAAGGAATTGTCTCCCTCTGTTTGTGCCTCAAACTCTCTGCGTACCTCATTTCCCATTTGCTATATACCCAAACCATTTTTCCCCCTGTCTCATCCCTCCCTACATCCCCTCCTCTTTCCCTCCATCTGTCCCTACCATGTTCCCTCCCACTTGCTCTCTCCCTCTCTCTCATGGTCTATTTAAGTCGCTCGTTTGCTCTCATTTGCCTCCTACTCTTTCTTAGTATCTCTTGTCAGGACTGTGGAGGAACATTGTGGGCTGGTGGTTCCTCCTCAATATTTAATCCAAATTAAAGAAACAAAGATGGTTTTACTTTTATTTATACAAAGCTTGGACATACTCTGACAGCCAAGTGGGCTGGGGTGGAGGGTGCAGTAATCACACCAATCACACAACATTAACCCAACTGACACACAAAGTCTAGACCTATCATCCCGTTACAAGGCAATGATCTGCTGGGAATCCCAGGGTTCTGTCATTCATGCGGATGTTACTGTGGGATGTGCTGTCCAAAGCACTGTTGGTTCACCTAGACTTTATAAGGCAGGTGGTTTTAAGGGCAGGGATAGCTCAGTAGGTAGAGTGGTGGCCCCATGATCGGAAGGTTGGGGATTCGAATCCACTGAACGGCTACCCTGAGGTACCCCTGAGCAAGGTACCGTCCCTACACACTGCTCCCCGGGCACCCAGTGGCTGCCCACTGCTTCACTGAGTGAATGGGTTAAATGCAGAGAGGAATTTCCCCATGGGGATCAATAAAGTATACATTATTATTATAATGTTCATCTGATAGAGAATTTAATATAATATATAAGAAAATAATGACACTGATGATAAAAAGATTAATGATACAGAACAGCAATAATAAGTAAAAAATATGTAATTGGCAGTTTAATATAAACTCTTTTTTGTGCTTCAGCCTTAAATCTCTTCTGGTTGGTGCCATAAAAGCAAGAAACGCCACTCTACGGCTGGCTCAGCACTATGTCCTGTCATGTGTTCATGTCACTAAGGTCACAGGTGTGAGATATTTATCATCAACCAAGATCAACAAGAGAAAAAAAATGCATAAATAAAAAATTAAAGCATTTTATGTATTTCCCTCATTTAAGTGCCCTTGTTTTATCCCAGCACAGAGTGAGAGCCATTTTGCAGTTATTTATGGTTATGCTTCAGTTTCTCTCAGAGTTTACCAGCTACATGCAGTAGGACAGGGAGGAAGAGAAAACAGGTGATAGCGGTTATAACTGATGAGCATTTGTTAGCTTAATATAAATGCCTGAAAGGCTTCCTAATTCATCTGAAATGCTGGACAGATGTTGACCGAGCCCAAATGTCTCTAAGTCTTATAGGAAATAAGTCCCCCAGAAAACCACCCAGCAGACAGGCCTGACCCTCATTTTATTTCAAAGGCAGAGATGAATTCTGTCCAGTTATTCTGTACAGAATAATGACATTTTAAAAAGCCTGTGGGTTGTAAAGCACTAACAGCAGTGTGAGTTACAATAAAGATAAATTTGGGAAGTCTGAGGTGAATCCTTTCACGCAACTACGCTGCAGTGATATATATTAAGGATCCCCCACCTACCTAACTCTTGTTCTTCACCAAGACACGTTAAAAAGTGAGATATGGCTTGACGTCTGTCAATGCACTTATTATGCACTCACCAGCAAACTTCATTAGCTACACCAGTTCAACTGCTCATTAATGCTAATAGCTAATCAGCCAATGCCAGCAGTTTAATGCATGTAGACATATAGATATGGTCAAAATAACCTGCTGAAGTTCAAACTCAGGTTTGGAATGGGAAGAATGATTTAAGTGACTTTGAACATGGTATGGTTGTTAGTGCAAGATAGGCTGGCCTGAGTGTTTCAGAAACTGCTGATCTACTGGGATTTTCCCACACCTCCATCTCTAGGGTTTACAGACAAGGGTGTGAGCAAGAGAAAATATCCAGTGAGCAGATGTTCTCTGAGCAAAACTGCCATGTTGATCAGAGGTCAGAGATAATGGCCAGACTGCTTTGACCTGATAGGAAGTCAAGGATCACTCAAAGATCACTTGCAACAACCAAGGTATGCAGAATCGGAATGCACAAGTGAAGAAGGGCCCACAGTAGCAGAGGACCACACAGGTGCCTCTCCTGTCAGTTAAGAACAGGAAATGGAAACAGGAAACATGAAACCAGGGATCCATCCTGCCTTGTATAGATCAGACAGATGCTGGTGGCCTCAGGGTATGGGGGATATTTTCTCAGCATACTTTTGGCTTCTTAGTACCAACTGAGCTTTGTTCAAACACCACAGTCAGCCTGAGTGTTGTTGCTGACCACATGCATCCCTTTATGGCCAAACTGTACCTTTCCTCTGATGGCTACTTCTAGCATTATGAGGTGCTATGTTATAAGGCCCTAAAAACTTTAAACTGGTCTCTTGAACATGATAATGAGTTCACTGCATTCAAATGGCTTCTACATATCTCACATCTGCAGCAACAGTGAGATGCCATCATCTCAATGTGGACCAGAAAGTCCACGTTGAGATGGACTTTCGAGTTGAGTCCACGCTAAGGAGTCCTCCCAGCAGATTGTTGAATCTATGTCATGAAGATTGAAAACAGGTCTGAAAGCAAAAGGGTATCCAACCCAGTACAAACAAGACGCAACTAAATGAAGCGGCTGGTGAGTGTATGCAATAAATTTCATGTGAGAGCAATTTACATCTAACTCAAAAGGTGCATATTAGTCACCGATTAACTTTACCCCTAAACTACCTTGTCTTCATTCCAGCGTGGCAAAAATGGCTTGAAAAAGTGTGTACTTTAGGTCCTCTTCATACAGTATAAAAAACATTAAGTGCAATAAACAAAGGAGAGCCAACAAGAAAATGACTGAAGCACAAACTGTCCACATAAATAAACCAACATGCTGAAAATAAGGTAAAACAAAATAAGACACAGCCTTTCTTTGGTCTTCCTGTTTCTCTTCACTAGACCTCTTTAGTACACACACACACACAGCCAGTCACCTGCGGTCTAGATCTTTTCTACTTGGGTGTCTCTGCCACAGAGTCAAAAATCAAAGCAAAGGCCTTCTGGCAGAGAGCCATATAGACTCACAATTGTTCTTTGTCTTTCTCTTCCACACTTGCTCCTTTCAGACCAGTGCAAAGACTCAGGATTAACTCGCTACTGCTTCGGATATGACGACAAGCTTGTTGTGTGATCTGACTACTCCCGTGGGTGTTGGATACTACCTAATTCTATGGGTACTGAATAATCACCGTAATACCACATTATATTATACTTAGTGCACTTGGTAAATAGTAATTGTAATAGTTTGTGGTTCTGCAGAGTTCACATACAGACAGATCTTTAAGGAGAGATGTACCACAGCTTTCTATCTTTCTATCTTTATCAAGTGAGTGGTTTTTGTGCAGTTTGCATATGGCTAGAAAAGAACATTTGAGTTTCAAATATTTCCTTAGAAAAGTGAACGGTTTCTATCACATTTCAAGCCTGCTTACCAAACAAATACCTGGGTGTGCATCATCAGAAGTTAGTGAGGGTGGTTTCTTCTTATGTAGCTGCTCTTGGAAAAACCTGGACCCTTCTAATGGTTGTCAAAACACCTTTTTATTGATATATACTGAGGTGTCAAAACTCATTATTAAAGGTACAATAAAGTTAAGAGTTTTCAGTCTATACTCAAAGCATCACATAAACAGCAGGTTAGTGGGAAAGCTGGATGTATAGCTGGAGGCATATTACTGAGCTGCAGATCGGTTGTGTTTGGCAGAGCTCAAAACACACAACACAATAGTTGTACTGTATTTGTAAAACACATGGTGAAGAAAAGCCTGGAGAGCTAAAAATACACTTTAGGTTAGTGTTTACAGCAAGTAAAACGTGAGCTATTATGATGTCTTTATAGGCAGCTGGGCAGAAATAGGGAAGCATCTGTTCTGTCATATACTCGTGAAGAAAGCAGCTGAAAAATGCAGCCTGAAATGCATTCTGCAGAGACATGCTGTGAGCGCGGGTGGAGGGGAAGCTCATGTGATGCCTATTAGTTTGGCAAGTTAGGAGGGTGGTAAAATCATCTCAGTAAGAGAAACAGAAAGGTAATAGACAGCAGAGAGATAACCATATCCATTTCTCTCCTTTCCAAAAAACACCTTTGATACTCTCTGTATGGCAGATGGGCTACAAAAACTACACTTTTATGAGAGATGCACAAATTGCTGGGAAATACAAAAGTCAACTTTTTTAATCAAACTTTTATGTCCTTAATAAATGTTGAATTGCACTGTTAAGATTACAAGCCAAAGATGATTATGTCTTTCTGTTTAGTTTTAGATGCATCAGTTACACACACAGGTTTACACAGAAGGTTTATTACCCCTCCATCTGATGACGACCAATTCATCAAACTCATTAAAGCTCAAGCTGGATAAAAGTGAACCAAAATAAATGTTTATTTATAGGTTCTTAAGTTCAGAGAGTGAAACAAGTCAAAAAATTGAATTCTCCTGGACTTGCCCCAAGCCAACAAGCAGGAAACAAAAATCTATAACTTAGATCTTGTGTAGGGTCTCTTTCCTAATCTTCCTTTTATTAGCTCATAAATATTTTCTATCTAAGTGACACAGAGAAACTTATGGATGTGTGTATATCAAACAGGACTGGAATGTTCTGCTAAACCCAAATGCTATTATAACTTGACTGCAGGTGATTCAGAAACTCTGCAGCCAAGTGTTTATAGACAGAACACTTTAAGACCTTACTTTGGTTGCCTGTCAGTTTCTGTATTATTTTAAAATACTTTAACTTGGTTTAAAGAAATTCGTGGAATTGCTTCAGTATTTATGGCTCGTATACTTAGTCTGAAGCAGTATGACTCTTAATGTCCTCTGGCACAAGTCCTTTAGTTGTTCCAAAGTGCAGAAGAAAAACCTTCAGCGAGACAGCTTCTAGTGTATTTTTTGCCCCAAGCCAGTGTGCCAGAGGATCTGAGAGCAGCTGGAAGTCTTTAAAAAACAAAAAGTACCTCTTTATGCTGGCTTTTCAGTGTGGTTTATAGAAATTACTTACCTCATTCAATTCACTTATTTTATTTTATTTATATTTTTTTTTAGAATGCAATTATTTCTGGTTATATATTTTTTATTTTTTACCTTAAAATCCTTTAATTCACATTTTTATATTCACTTTATGATCTTTTTTTTATTGAGGGATTGTTTTATTGTGTGTGAGAGCAGCTGAGCATGAATTTCTTTCAGGATTAATAAAGTTCTGTGAAATTAAATGAAAATAAAATGAATTATTCTTGCGCTTTTATTTTCTTTCTTTCTTTTATTAGATTGGTTTCGAGCTTTAATTACTGGTTTGTCAATAACCTGTGAAGTGCTTTGATCTGGACTAACCTGCGCATATGTTGAAATGACAGCTGCTATATAAATAATGTTTAACTCATCCAGTAGTGTGGAGATCACAATGACTGTCCTGCTTGTGGACTGACAACACTGCAAAGATGCCATTTTTATAACAGTTTTGTGAGTTCAGAGAGAGGCTGCGTTGGATTATCTGGGCCTTACAGTTGCTCCTGCTGAATGATTCACATGTCATTGTTCTGCTTTTGTATACTATGTTCAGAGGATCTATTAATTTGAGCATCAGTCAGCCACTGGAACACCATTGAGGGTGTAATCAATCCACTTACACGCTGCACAGCCATGACCAAAGCTGAGCTGCCTGCAAAAATGCTACATGTATACTATGTGTGTGCATGTACTATATCTATAGATTTTGACTTAATGTAATTATTACACTGACTGAATCACAAAATATGTGTTGGATTCATGCTCAAGCATTTTACTAAAGTAAAGAAAAGTGTGTGTGTGTGTGCATGATACTGATTACAAATTTAAAGGCAAAATGCCACTATCAGCCAGCAGTCCCAAAAATCACTGATCTGGCAAACACTCCCTTCCTTACAAAACATCTAGTGAACTATGTTTAAAGCAAATTGGGGCAAAAGCAACCAAGTAGCAAATGACTTAGTACTGCTGCTGGGTGTTTTTGTATCAGAGTGAATATATTGCAGTGTTATGTTGTAAAGTGAGTGTAAGGTTGTGCAGGAGTGCATGTAGATTGGGTGTAACATTGTGGTACACTTTTACTCGCAGCATGTCTTATCAAACCTGCAAAACTGCAAGCCTTGCCACAATTGCATATATGTGAGTGGGTAGAAGGTTAGCTTAAAATGATTCACCATAAAATTACTGTAAATAGGGATATTTATGTTTGCCTTGTCATGTGTCACCAAGTGCTTACTTACAGGAAATTGATGGGTTTCTCTCTATAACATACAATTTTATAACATTATACACTGTGTTAAAGCATAAAAGCGTTCATACCAAATATCGATTTTCCATCTCATTAGAATTTTATATTGTATACTGTACAATTTGCACATGTTTCAATAAATCATTGCACCATTTTCCCATTTTCCTAGAAAAGAAAAAAGACATAAGCAGTGGCTCAAGCCTTTTGCCCTGTACTGTATAATATTTGATTTCAATACAAAACTGAAGTGAAATTACTTAGTGTGAACAATAACTATCACCTGTCCATCTTCAGTAAGATTTAAATAGCTTTAGAAATAAATGTTGAGGAATGAAATGTCAGATTTTTTAAAAATGTTTTTTACTGGACATAACTAAAAAAACAAAACAGAAAACATTAGACAGAGCATAAACATATAACTACAACTAACACAACACTATAACAGCTGCCTTGCTTTACTGACCTCCTCATTTATGATCCAGTCTTTTGAACACATTTCAAAAATGCAATTTATTAACAAAACATTCTGGTTTATTTGTGAGTTTTGGCTTAACATAACTTTTTAAAGTTAAGGTGATGTTCTCAGGAACAGGATGCACAGTTGAGTTGGACCACTACAGAGTCCTTGGGTATAGCAGTGTATGTAATAGGCTGCCCAGTGATGTCATTTCTTTTAATTAGGAACATTTAGGTTGGGTTTTTCAGGAACATTCAATAATGTTCACTGTTAACACATTTCAGAAAGTTATGCTAATTTTCTCTGTTTTTGCTAAAGAAGTGAGCAGTGCAAATGACTTTTCATTAGTAGATGTGTAGACATAATTATATACAGATACACACAGATAGACATTCCAACTCCACAGACAGTATTTAACAGCATTAATAAGACCTTTGCGTCATGTGACTGCTCTCACAGGGACTGGGACTCCTTCCCAGGAGTAAAGGATGTGTGTGACTGCATTCCTTCACAAGACATTTGTTCTTGTGGAATGCATTAAAAAGGGGCACAGATTCTCAAGGTGAAGGCCATTTGGTCCCGAACGTCATCTGAATACATTTACATCTACTTGACATTACATGTTTTACATACATAAAAGATGGAGAAATAAGTGCTTCAGTTTCATGATGTAAACATTTCATTAGACAAATCCATATTTGTTCATTTTGGGGCATCTTTATAGAGGTGAATAGTGATAACTATGTTATAAGTTGTTTAATAGTGTATCAGAATGTTGTGTGTTTCTGTGTCAGGTTGCCTGTGCTTTAATGTATCATGTATATTTTGCTCATCAGCTTGCATTTCCTCCATCTGCACATATGCATTTGCAGCTCTGCATCAATGTGTTTACCACAATGTATATGTGCAAATGCATAAGGAGTGTTTGAGAAGGAGTGACTCACCAGTTCCTTCTTCTTCATGCA
The DNA here is from genome assembly GCF_036321145.2 of Pelmatolapia mariae. Lineage (NCBI taxonomy): Eukaryota > Metazoa > Chordata > Actinopteri > Cichliformes > Cichlidae > Pelmatolapia > Pelmatolapia mariae. The sequence continues at coordinate 18,667,801 of NC_086237.1, read as the reverse complement.
CTCCATGAGAATGATGAACAGATGTTGAGCCTGTGAGCGGCTGTAGGTGAAAGTCTTCTGAATGGTCACCAGCAACTGGTCTCTTAGAGACTCATTAATTATGCTGCAGAGGCAGAAAGGTGTGGAAAAAGAAAAGAGAGTATCAAGAACAGGGCCAGAGTGACAGGAAAACAGGCAAATTATATCAGAAGGTTAAACCAAGGCTGACTGGAACTCTTAACTACCAAATCTCTTGAGTCTTTGTTGAAATGTGAATTCTCACATTTGTGTTTTATTAAAGCAAGTTTCATTTTTTCCCCAAGTTTCTGCATACAAACTCACATAAATATTGAAAGATATTTTGATCTAAAACAATCCCTTGACAGCTACAGTGCATCCAATATTTTCATACACTATTCATGCTTGGCGTTCCACTCCTGTAAAATGTGTACATGTGAGTGCATACCCTCCCTCCTCTGAGTATTTATGTCCGAAGGCCAAGATGTCAGAGGCTCTGCCACTGCCGTCGCACACCACCACAGGAACTGGAGGAGTGTCCCTGAGGTACTCCAGCACTATAGAGATCACATTAGGGCCCCCTTCTACGATCAGTGCCACCACTGGCACACCCTGACCGATACCTACACGTGAAAACAAGTGGCAGCAGGAGAAACAGGAGGGTAAAGAGTGAAAGCATAGAAGAACAAAACAGAAATATAGCTACAAGCAGCCATAGGCAGCCAAGCAGTTCAGCTTAGCTATAAACTCCATCTAAATATGTACAGTATAATTATAGTTAAAGCACTGTAAGCACTGATTTGGTAGTTAAATGAGGCTTTCAAGAAAAAAAAAACTTCAGGCAACAATATATATATTCAGTTTAGTGTCAGCACATAAAAACAATGTTTGATATATGATCACGCTTCCTGTTTGGTTTCCTTTTTCGATGGTTTCAAAATCTAATAACCATGTGATTTGCTTCCTGACGATAATCTGTACGGTGACCCTGAGAGGTCAAAAGCACTGCAACTTCAGAAAACACCCAGAAATAGAAAAAAAGCTGCAAAAGCACATAAAACACAATGGAAGTTGAATAAAACAAAATCTCACAAAATACAATGGAAAAAATTATTTTTAGGGTGATGTTAATGTGACTGTGGAAGGGACAGAAACCAAAGAAGGACTGCACTGAGTCAAGCTTAAAGGAAAAAAAGACTCATATATCAATGAAGACTCAGCCCTGGAACCTCTGGTAGTATTGCCAGGTACCAGAACTATTTTTTAAGGCTAATACCAACACATGCTGCAATTTCTTTGTGCTTCCTCAAATAGGGTCTTTTTGTCTTTAAACCATTCCTGTAGTTTAACTAATTGGTGTGTATTATATGGCTTCATGAATAGATAAAGCTGGGTATCATCTGAATACCAGTGTAGATGTATGCTATGCCTTCTAACGATAATGCCTAGAGGAAAGAGGAAACATGTATAATGTAATCAGAACTGGTCCCAGCACGGAACCCTGTGGAACTCCATAATTAACCTTAGTGTGTGAAGAGCATTCTCCATTTAAAAGAACCACTTGGAGTCTATTAGATAGATCTACCAAGTTTGGCACTGGCAGAGGACAAAAGTCTTTTTGGGATATAACCTTACTTCTTAGACAGCTTGGCTGTGAAAAGCTTTTAAAAAACAAAAATCCATATTATAACTTTTATGTGATTTGGTATGAAGATCATGTGTTCCCAGTTTGATAAGACTGAATTCAATTAAATTCTTTATGAAATCCAATATGGCAGACATTCACACCATATTATGCTTTGAGCTTTAGCTGGATGAAAAGCCCCCGACAGTTCCTCATTTTCACAGTCTCAGCTCTGTGCAGTAACACACCTCCATGTTTGACCTGATACTCGAGCAGTCGCAGTCCAGAAATGAAAGTTATTGAAAGGAATCGGGGAACTATCTAAAAATCAATTTTCTAAACTTCTCTACAATACAGATACTCTGGCAGAAGAACACAAAAGAGGAAGAAGAAGATGAGAAAAGGTAGAAATGGTTGCCTCTGATGCACTGCCTGGCCCTCAAAAAGGACAAAAAAGTAAAGAGGGAAAGAAGATGGGTATTGAACAGAGGAAAAATCTAAAAATAAATAGGCTTCACTACTTGTGTAAACCTGGATCTATAATTGGAAAAACTGTTCTAAATTTAATACTTGTGATGCCACATGACTATTTTCGTGTCACTTTCTAATCATGGGAGAGAAGTTGTCAAAAAAGCAGCTGAACCAAAAATATCCATCCCACTTAGTGCTTTGTGTTCCTTGCCACACATAGAGAGAGAGAGACAGGCAAAGTGTGTGTGTGTGTGTGTGTGTGTGTGTGTGTGTGTGTGTGTGTGTGTGTGTGTGTGTGTGTGTGTTTGTGTGAGAGCGAGAGAGAGAGAAAGAAACAGAGGAAGTGTTTCAGTGATCCCTGTTCTCACAACAGAGATCTTTGTCTCTTAATCATGGCTTTTCAGGGTAATATTTCATAATTTGCAGGTGTGTTTTCTATATACAGTGAGACATATGGGAGAACACTGTAAAACTGCAGTTAAATTTGTAAATTTCAAAGTTATATCACAAAAGTCTCAGAGAAATTTTTGTCTGTTCCTCTCTTTAATGCTTATGGTTTCCTCCCCATTTCATAGTCGACCACAGAACATCCCCCCTTAAACCACTATAAAACCCTATAAACCCCAGAGTCTCATTCTCTCTTACTCCCTTATATTCTTTCCCCTTTTAGTGGTCTAAGTCCAGTCCACGTCCCAAGCCCCCTTCCTCTTCGCTGTGTCTCACATCCTCTCTTCCTAAAGTTCTTTCAGTTGCCACTCCGGTCTCATCCTCTCCCTCCCGTTCTGCTCCATGCGGTTGTGTTTTATGCCGGCTGTTTAGACCCTTCTAATTCAAAAGCTGTGTAACTGCCTGATCCTGCCCGCCCAGCATCCTCACCCTGCTCTGCATAATTCACGGAGGAAAGAGCATGGTCTGTCTCTCAAACAAGCAGGCAGACAGGCACATACAAATGCATGCGCACATGGGGCATGCACACACTCTCGCAAACACAAGAGCAAGTGCATAGTCGGAAGTCGACCCACCATCACGCTTTGCCTCACACAGCCTTGTGTGGCCTTACAACAGGGACAGTTACATAAAGAGAATATTTTCGGGTCCTTGCCTACTTCAAAGAGGTACAACGTCACTGTGCCACAACACATCTCATGACCATACATCAATAGAGCAGAGAGAGGAGCAGACTAATGGCTTCCTTGTTGCATTTGATTCTTCTTGATTTTTTTATGCCAATTTCTGTTATCTGTGTGTGTGTGTGTGTGTGTGTGTGTGTGTGTGTGTGTGTGTGTGTGTGTGTGTGTGTGTGTGTGTGTGTGTGTGTGTGTGTGTGTACGGGTTCGTACTATCCTGGTGGGGACCAAAATCTGACTTTTACTATCCTGGTGGGGACTTTCTGCACCGTGGGGACCAAAATCCAGGTCCCCTCGGGGTTGAAAGCAATTTTCACACTCAAAATGCGGTTTTACTGTCAGGGTTACAATTAGGTTATGGTTAGGTTTAGGGTAAGGGTTAGGGTTAGGCATTTATTTTTAATGGTTAGGGTTAGGGTAAGGGGCTAGGGAAAGCATTATGTCAATGGGATGTCCCCACGAGGATAGCAAACCAGACATGTGTGTGTGTGTGTGTGTGTGTGTGTGTGTGTGTGTGTGTGGTGTGCACGCAAGTGTCAGATCATGCATTGATATTGATGACTGCTGAGCTTTGGAGGCAACGCTGCACCATCTAAAGTACATTATTGTTCAACTGAAACCCACCAAGGAGCAGATGAGGAGGGAAAAGCACAGCTGTGTCATGGCTAATTGGTAGGAGGAAATTCTGCCTGTGTGCACACAACCACACACAACCACTCACACAAATAGAGTCACAAAGACAGACAAACCACAAATTCTCTTTTGGCTAACTAGCCTAAAGTCGATGGAACATTTTAGGATGACTTTTGGCCTCTGATTTACAGTATTTCTTTTCTTCTTTTTCTTACTTTCTTTCTTTTTTTTAAATTGGATCAAACTTTAGAGTATTTATTGCTGTGGGAATGTGGCATTGGATTGTTTTTTTTTTTTTTTAAATTAACAGTCTTTTAGTACTGGGTTTGTCCTCTCAAAATAAATCATTGTGGAAAACTGTATTTTTCACATATTGTTAAAATGAAGAGGGTAAATTGTGATGTGCTGATGATGCATGATGTGCTTTCTGGAAATTGTGGTCCTGGTTAAAGTAAAAAAGAATGATAAAGCAGGACACGTTCTGGAGTGACCCTACCTTATGACTGACATCCATATGAGCATGTGTCTCTCATTTTCTCAGTGACATCAATCCCCTGCTTGTCAGTAACCCATGACTGATATCATAGCAGCACATTTCAAATAGAGTCAGTAGGAAGGAAATCTCGTTTAAGTACCTGGAACAGTTGCTGAGATTTAATCCCATTTTCTGTTCAGCGGCTTGGTTTTGATTGGCTCTGATGGCCAAATCCATCTTCCTCTTAAGCTCATCTGTGTCAGTTCTGGGTGGGACCTTCCATGATATTTCCAGAATCACATAGATATTGTTTAATTTAAAAAAATTTGCTTACTACACAGTCTCCAGGTTATCAAATGGAACAAAACAGCACGTGTTTCCTCTAAGACTACACTCTTAGAAATTATGTGTTAAAACATGTGCTGGTTCATGTGTCACACATTTTGTGTGAATTTGAACACAACTTGTGAAAAATCAAAAAAAAAAGTTACAAATGTAATTTGAAATTTTCACATGTATCCAATCTTTTGTCCCTGAGTTTATGCAGAAAATGCATTAAAATTGAACATATTATGCGTTGCATTTTTACAAGTGTTCTAAGTAGTTTTTAAAACACAGGTTTTTCCGAATTTATTTTGAAAAACATTCGCGCAAATGAAAACGCAAAGAATGAGCTCAAGCTCTGTCAAGAACATGTCAAAACAACAAGTGGTGATAAATATGGAAAGGCAGATTTTTTGAAAATCTTTACCCTGGCAATTTTTCAAAACCTCAGTTTGCAGTGTTCCAAAACATTGTTTATGTGTGGACCAAAATCCAAAGAATGTAAAAACAGCTACATTTACCAAAAATACCTGTGTACATGTGGATGCAGCCTAGATACAACGTTTGATTCTGATAACGCAAAACACTGTAGGTATGCGACCTCACTTAATGTTTGACATGGACTTTGAATAAAGGCATAAAAAGTCAGTGATAACATAGTCTGACAACCATCTATTAGCTTGTGAAATACAAACTTTGTTATAAAAAACAAAAACAAAATTGGTTTGTAAAACACATCTATTCAGAGTGTACCTTTTTCTTCCAGTCCTAAAGTAGCTTACAACCCATCCGGGCATGGTGCCACCATTCCTGTTATTATACCTCCCATTGCTACGCCTTACAGAGTAATTTTGTTCCCTGCAAGATCTGCTATCTTACGTAGAAGAAATGGTTTTCAACGCATTAATACACAGGATTGGGAGGTATGAATCAGACATCTGAGAAGATTCTTTAAAGCTGGGGTGAGGGAACTCCAGGCCTCAAGAGCCAGTGTCCTGCAGGTTTTAGATGTGCCCATGAGCCAACACAGCTGATTTAAATGGCTAAATTACCTGTCATGAAGTTCTCCAGAGGCCGGGTAATGAACTAGTCATTTGAGTCAGGTGGGTTGACCCAGAGTGATATCTAAAACCTGCAGGACACCGGCTGTTCTGTAAGAGGTAATGTCAGTGAAAAGCAGTATTGACATTACCTCGTTGTTTTTCTATAATATTTCTCTGTCTGTGGATATCATCTATATTAATGTGGTTGAAATTGAATCCTTAAATTTAGAAATGCTAATGCTCTGCCGAGATACAGTGTTTGTACTTTTTAAATGCAATCCTTTGATTTTTAAATACGGCTGTATAAACGCATCATGTGTGCTCTCTCACTCAGTTGATGATCATAAGCGGAGTCATGTGAGGAGTTATTTAATCTCCACAAAAAGACAAGACATGGCATGTGACACATGTGACAAGGCCACAAACAGAATATGATGATGAGTTTATGATGAGGTGAACTGAAGGAGGAGGAGAGGGACAGGTGCTGCTAGGGTGAGGCAAACGTAGATTGTGGAGTCCTTTGATGCTGCATGCACGATCCAGGTACAGAGACAAATGTGGAGGTGTTGGCAACGTGTAGCACTGTTGCTGAATTTTAGAAAGTGACTTATATCTAGGCTTAGGTTTTTGTGTCTATGTTTAAATGATGGGAATTCCCTGAATCCTTAAATGCAGTAAACTATCCTAAAATTGAAGTGGGACCCTATAAAACCACATAACGTCTTGACAGAAACTACTGTTTGTTTCCTTCAGAAGTGCTTTAACTCTTTGTGGCATAGATTTGACAAGGAGCAGGAGACACACATCTGACATTTTGGTCCATACTGACATGCTGCAGACTTGTCAGCTGCACATCCATGACGTGACTCTCCCGTTTCACCACATCCCAAAGGTTCTCTATCGGATTGAGATCTGGTGATTGTGGATGCCATTTGAGTAGAGTGAACTTGCTGTCATGTTCACAAAACCAGATTGACATGATTTGAGTTTTATGACATGCTGCATTATCCTGCTGGAAGCAGCTATCTGAAGATGGGTACACATAAAGCCTCATAAAGGAACAATATCCAGGTAAGATGTGGTGTTTAAATGATAAGGGTCAAGAAATGGCCAAGAAAATATCCCCTACATCATTACACCACCACGAGCATGAACCACTAATAAAACAAAGCAGGATAAATCCCTGTTTTTGTGTTGTTAATGGCAAATTCTGACCCTACTAATCATATCTATTATCTATTCAGACCAGGCAATGTTTTTCTAATCGTCTATTGTTTAGTTTTGGTAAGCCTGTATAAATTGTAACCTCAGTTTCCTGTTCTTAGCTGACTGAGTGGTTTTCTGCTACTGTGTGCCAACTGCTTTGAGGTTCGACTTTTATGCATACCTTGATTGTAACAAATTGTTATCTGGGTTATTGTTGCTATATAGAGAGAGCTGGAGATTTTGAACTCCAGAGATGGATGTGTGGGAAAATCCCAGTAGATCTGCAGTGTCTGAATACTCAGCCTGAACTGTTGATGGATCCAGATGGATCCACCCAGATGTTGCAGCAGAAACTGAGGCTCATGTCTTTTTAGCCGTCTGTTGTTCAGTTCTGTAACTGTAGCAAGTTTTATATCAACAATATTGCAAGCTTTTGTTTTTTTTAATTGGACTTTGATGTTGACTATAGTTAAACAGTGAAGTTATTCAATGCTATTTATATATGTCATATAATATAGATATACACATAATATATTCCCCCTTTGTACTGTCTGTTTCAAAGTACTGACTGTATCCATGTACACTTCACACACGCTAATATCAGATAACAAAGTGTCAAATCCCCAGTCTCTCTTTGGCTCCCATGTCTCTCATATATCAAATATAATTTTAACCCACTGCCCACACCTTACTTTTCAAGAGTGAGGCTACTCTGAAAGAGTGTGAAAAAAGTAGAAGTAGCCAAAAAAAGGGGTGAGGGAGTCCAACGCTGTAATTTTCTAAATATATATCCAGTCTGGAAGACGAGGAAGTAATGAGGAACTGAAGGAATTAGCGAGGTAAAGAGCAGCGTGTAAGCAAGATACACATAACATGCTTAAATGGTCCTAATTAAGGATCCAGCAATGACTCATCCGCCGTGTGTGTGTCTGCGTGTGCGTTGGCGAGTTTGTCCTTGTATGTGTCAAATTAGCATCAGCATGACTGGAGGAGGTGTGCTACAGTATGTAGGCCCTTGTCTTCTCACCTCACACCACCACCCTACACCAATAAAAGAAACCCCCCCCAAAAAAGTAAATACCTTCAACACACACTGACACACTTAAACATCAGAAACAGATATGAGAACCTAACTTGACAAGCTAAAGAACAAAATGTCAGATGGTATGCTAAAAGGTCAAAGCTTCTCTCAAAATCTCAAATATTTAGTCTTTAACCTTCTTGAAGCAGCTCAGATGTAATCACATTGTCTGTTCCATCTTTTTATTTTTATTAGAAATATTAGAATTAATGAGCCAGAGTGAGTTTTACACCAGCACTCAGTTAAAAATGTGTTTTCACTGACCAGAAAACACGGTAATTGGGGTTGATCTGTGTGTTGATTTGTACCTAAACATCTACGGCTGGTCCATTATAAATTCAAGCCTCATTTCTTTAAGTGCTGATTATATTCCTGAAGAATATTTTGCATTTTGCCCCCGAGGAACTTGATTTCAACCGGATAAAATCACCTCAGGCATTTAAGACAGATGCTGAAATGGTGTAATGGTTCTGTCTCTTCAAGATGAATACGTATGTGTCGCCCTTCTGAATGTGTCTATGTCAGGAAGCATTCTTTATAAATAGCCACTTACAGGGTCTGTACCCTATGAGAATGACAGCTGAAATGACTCAAATGAAATTAGATGTTGTTCTCCCTGTTTCACTGAAGCAACAGTTCCCAAACTGTGAGGCAGGCCCCACGTCTGTAGGTGTGGACAACGAGAGGAAAAATCTGGAGTGAAATTAATTGAATGAGATTTTTCACTGGAAAAATAAGTGTTAACCAGCGGTAGTACAGTACTAACCTGTGCATGTGTGGGTTCTCTCTGGGTAGCTTAAAGTTACAGTGTGTAAATTCTCAACAGCCAGTGCATTGCAGTCAAGTGAGATCTGTTTTTTTTACCTGTCCCAATTTAAGTGCATGATCAAAACTATGGTGCCCCCTGTGAGACAAACAACTCTGGCTACCATTTTTCTGTAGTGAGTCTAGGCTGTGAGTCCGCTGTTTAGCACAGCTGTCAGTTTATCTTTTTCATGTCTCTTTACTAAAAAACTTTGTGAAAGAAACATGATAAGATGAGTCAGTGAATCTACTTTCTGTCAGATGACAGTGATACTGAGGTGAGTTGTTGATGATATGCTGAACTTTTTTGCTGGTATGCACTGCTGTTTTGTCTGCTGTTAGCGTCTGCTCCGTTAGCTGCTGCTTTTGTAGCTGTTAGTCAACGTTAGTGAAACTTTTTTTGAAGTCGGTGTAACATTGTTGGACACTTTGCAGGTAGCACACGAATGCAGGACTCGGACACGCTCATATGATGTGAACATGTAATGAGCTTACTAGCTAATATTAGCAAGTGTTGCTCAACCAATCATTTTATGAGTCCAGCATTTTTTTTTTCTGATAAATAACCTAAAAAATAATACCTGACTTACTGTAGCTTTAATTAAGTACTCTAAATTGACTGTTTAGGTTTAAATAACTGTTTTAGCTGAACAGTCCAGGATATATTCCACTTCACACTATATGACAAATTCAGTCGGCCGTTAAGAAAACATTTTTATTTTTTGAGAAAAATAAAAAAGAGTTGATTGATTCTGTTTCACCAACCTTTATTGAACTTGTTTTTTTTTTAACTTCTTTGGCTTCTCAAGTGAGGTATGCAAGAAAAAAACTGTGCCCAGTGATGTGGGATGTTTATAGTTTTTATAGTAAATTCAAATATCCGTATATTTAATGTAAATGGGAAAAGATGCAGAGGAAAAATGGATAAAATTTGCTTTTTGTCTGAATTAGTCTGGTTCGTAAACCATCCACTGTGATATTTCTGACTGTGCCACCACTGTTTTTAACCCACCTACTGTTCCAAAAGACATTTACTACATTTCACACTACTGATTGTGCAGTCAAATTCTTTCCACACCACATAACATGTCGTCATCCATGCACATCCTCAACCTGGAACCATACCTGGAGCAAGTTTTGTATCCTACCAACTACTGACTCTGTTATCTCTCCACCACAGGGTTGGACACTCTGGCAGTTCTTGCTTATCATTTTGACATGTTTTGTGTACGCATTCATGCATGAACACACCTTACCCACAGTGACTTCAATTGTCCCCACAATGTCTCTGGTCAGTTTTTACTCATATTGCCTGAAAATAGATTATCTATTGATCCACACACACCGTGCCAATTCACTGACCACTGACCAGAGAGGCTGTGAAAGAGAATTAATGATTCAATTCTAAACATTTAAAAGAAATTTAAACATTTGTATTTGATCATTATAATTATGCACATTTCCATATAATTCAATCTCCTATTAGTGCTTTATTTGATCTATTACAATCTGTAAATGGTATCATTTCTAATTCATATTCTAGATGCCCATATGCACACTTGGCATTAAAAAGGATCATATTCTGAAAGAGTTTGTCCAGGCATTTACAGTGAACACAGAACAGTACAAACTCATTGACTTCCCATGTGCCACAGTGTAACTACAATTTCTTCAATATTTGCTGATGGAGGTCACAGTGTCACGGCTAATCTGCAATGCAAAGCCTTATGGCTTCTGAATTCAATTACCCCAACTATTTCTTTTACGTGTGCTGTGATTAATTAAATCACTGTAATAGGAGGGCAGGTGAAGGTTAACACAGTATCTACATGAATGCATCTATTTCAATACACCAAGTAATTTAGGTGAAAAGCAAGAGGGCACGTTCAAGGCCAGTCGTTCATTGTCACTGACCGCATCTAAACTTGCACAAATTAATAACTTTTTTCCTGGTGTGTGCATTCAGTTTTAAATTGTCACGTAACGAATGCAGCAAATAAGATGAAGGGCTCTCTTATTTTTCTCTATATTAATGGATGAGGCCTGTTTTGATATTTTATCACGCCACGTTTTTCCTCCTTTACATCCCAATTTTTCATCAAAGCAAACACAGATAACACCTTGCTCACTGCCTGCATCCTCGGCTGTTTCTTACCTCCTTTGCACTTTATTTAGTTTTCTTCCTTCTCTCCCTGCCCTCAATCCTTTTTCTCTGTATTAATTTTCCCACTCTCCTCTCGGACTTGTTCTGCACTTCTGTCTGTGAGGCAGTGATTAAAAAGCATTACAGCCAAGGCCACAGACACATCAAGAGAGCTGTGCAGCGGTGAATCAACAGTGTTGAATGGTGCCAATCATTTTATTGATTTCCTCATCTTACAGTTTGACATTGTCTACTTGGGAATGAAAAGCAGGAGAAAGAAATGCTCCAGTGTGAGAGCAACTGAGAGAGTATATATATAAAGTTTTCTTTTTTTTTCAAAAACAACATTTGTTTACTTTCATTTATCAACGTTCACCGGGTAATCTTTACCTCTGTTCACATGGGAAATATCCTATATTGCCTGAGCTCCATCCTCATCTAGCTAGCTAACTAATGAGAAGCCCATTGATACAGAGCAGTACTCAGCATTGACTCTAGTGCTCTCTGATTGTACTTGTGCGTCCTTACAGTACAATGGTTTTTCTGCCCTAGCCCGCTTGAGATCAAATTGGGCTACATCACCCATGGCATAACACGAGTTTGACACTCATGCTCTAGTGTTTTAATATGCTGGCTCCAACCACCATATTTACAGCCTTTGAAGCCATGTTTCATGTCTTAGGACTTTTATTTTGTTTACACACAGCCAGAGATACCGCTTTTAGATTTTTGTCTGCATTCCAACCTTTACAACATCAAATATTCAGCAAAAAATGGAGGACAAATTAAGCAAAGGAAAAACACTAGTTGTGTTACCAAAAGTGGTTGTTAAGAGGAGGAGCACCTGCACAACGATTTTTGACATGTGCTACTGGTCCTGCAGTTTTTCACTCAAATGTGCTCTTACGGCAACAGGAACCTGTTTTAGAATATAACCTTTTTGTAAGAGGGTAATCAGACAAAAACACCCATGGATTTGTTGTAAAGCACTGATTCCCATAATTTAAACAAAATGTTATAATATTGTGGAGCCAATTTGATTGCTACAGCATTTCTGGCAGTCACATGGTTATAGCTGTTTCATGGATATTCACACACAGGCACAGTAGGATTAGCTACAGGATTGCCCAGACATCACAAAAATACCACAGGGGGAGATTACGCATATCTATCCACCACACTTCTTTCATTTTGTGTTGTGTGCAATGTTTGGGACTGTGTTGGGGGAAAAAGAGAGATCTGGTGGTTACATGTGGTCTAAAACCCACAAGCATGGCCATTTAAACTTAACTGCTGTTTTCTCCCCTTCACTTTTTTTTTTAATCTTTCTTTCCTTGACAACACCTCAGGGCACACGTGGATCCCACAGGGGTACCTGCTGTGAGGAAAATTGATGCAGTCATCCAGTGACTATAGACAGGTGATCAAATCAAGAAATGGCCTTTGTCCGCAAGCCTGACACTGGTGAATAAAGAGGTAAATGTCCACACACATTAAGATACAGTATATCACACACATGCATACAAACACACAACACGATTCAGTATAATATAACTCTTCACTCTATAACTGAATGGATTTGTTTCTGGACTTTCTCATGTTAAGAGGATTGAGTATATTCAGTATTCATTTTCCTTAATTTCTTTTTTTAATAATTTTTTGTTTTTTAGCAATTCTGAAACATTAAACAACTTGCTATTACCAGAAGGGTAAATTTTGAATTTCCCAAACTGGACATTGAAAAGCTTCTGTGCCATGAAAAAGTATTTGCCTCCTTTCTTTGTTTTTCGCATATTTAGCACATTTAAATGTTTCAGATCAGCAAATGAAAGAATTTGACGTATTATTAATATTAGAGTAAATTCAAAATGCAGATTTTAAAAGATGATTTCATCTATTAAGTGAGAAAGCAATCCAAATGTACCTGGCTAAACCTGGTAACTGGTTGTGCCACCATCGGCAGGAAGAACTGCAATCAAGTGTTTGTGATAACTGGCAATGAGCCTTTCACATCACTGTGGAGGAATTTTGGGTTTTCTCCTTGCAGCTCTCTCAGGGATGCCATTTTTGCCCAGGGGCAATTACTTTTTCAAATTGGGTCAGATTGGTTTGGATAGCTTTTTTCCCCACAGTAAATGAAATAATTTACTGCAAAGAACTAAGAAATGAAGAAGGGGGTAAATACTATTCGCAGCACTATACAGTTATTATCTTTTTATATATGTATATGTATATATGCATATGTGTGTGTGTGTGTGTGTGTGTGTGTGTGTGTGTGTGTGTGTGTGTGTGTGTGTGTGTGTGTGTATGCATAAGACTTAATAAGAGCTCACTTTGACAGTCAAAGATAAAAGTACCAAGTCACTATAGAAGTATAGGTTTTCATGTGATTTTGATTAAGGCGGTGGATTCCCTTTGATAGAGGACTTCACCTCAACAGGCAAGTTGCCAGGATGAGTGGCAGGTTTAACTTCAGCTAAAGCTGAAGGTGGCTTTCAGTGCAATCTCAGGCAGTGCGGATTATTTTCAGAGATAGTCTGTGGGTTATGGCTCTGTGATATGGGTAGTCAGCAGGTCACTGGTTACCTATAACTAACAACTGGTAATAACTAATAAATATTAGTACTCATCTTGGAAATACAGCTAACAGCTGCAGAAAGGATTTAAATCAGAGGTGGTACATTAGATGCTTGCATGACAACTGGCCGTCCCTTTGCCTTCCCAGCCCCTTTTGTATTAATCCAGGCATAGGATGACAAAGGGAAGTCCATAGGTCACATGGCTGGATGATGAACGTACACCGCTTTGTCCCTTTAACACCAGGAATATTTCTAAAATCCTTGAGGTTAGAGGATTAGGAGGGATGTGGTAGTGTTAACACTTCTTCTAAGAATGAAAATGACATTTAACATCTCCTTGCAAGCTTGCTATCAGCAAACATCAATGAGGCATCTGACAGTGGATAAAACTGGTGCTGACAAAGAGAAGATCTGAATCACGGCACTCGACTCTGTGACAACGCACCCACTTCCTGAGTTTTACAAAAAGCACTAGTGTAAAAGTGCATGCATTCATGTCAACCAAACCCCGAGGAAATTATTTCAAAATGGTTTTACCCTGACAGCAAAAGAAGGTAATAGCAAATAAATCCCGGTTGCAAACAACATTTATCTGACTTAGGTTAGCTCCTGGCTCAATCAAAACAATACTGCAAGAGGCTATTGAGAAATATATTTAAAGGGTATCACAGAGGTTTATGTGCGATTGTGCTTTGCTTGTGTCTGTGTATGACAGAGCGCGAGAAGAGGAGGGTGAGATAGAAAAAGACAGAGAAATGCATTTTGTATTCATGTAAATCCATTCAGTTTCTAGCTAAGGTATAATGTGAAAATTGAAAACAGAGAAATGCAATGCGACAAGGACTCAGTGCCGGATGAACACACTGCACAAAGGCAAATATGCCCACTCAAAAATACACTGAAAAAAAAAATTAAAGCTTGTGTTTTTGGGCACATGAACAAGTATTTGTACTTGCTACCCTTTGTGAGCACAGGATGCTTTTGGTGCAACTAATTCGAGCTGCACAAAAATAAAGAATACAGTGAAATTAGGATTTTTGTGTTAATGCAATTTGATTTATCTGAAAAAATATATAAAAAGAAACTGTTGTCTGTACAGTAAAGCCAGCAGCTTAACATGTGTGTCATGCACTATTCAGTACAAAAGAAAGGTAAGTAAACATCAGAAAACAGTGTGATCAAGCTTTTTCCTTCCCCCAGTGGTAGTATAAGGATACATTACTGTATGTACATGTATTTACAGTCATGTATACTGTATGTCTACATGTGTTGTAGTTCTGTGCTTGCCACTGTGCCTGTGTTTGCCAGCTGGCTTGGTAGCTGCAGGCACCAAAGAGCAAAAGAAAAAAAAAACCCCACAGATTATCAAGCAGATTTATTTGAGGAAAGAGTTCGGAGCTGTCAAGAAGCTTTGAAAGAAAAAAATAACCCACCCCTGAAGGGAGGGACACTTTCAAAGGCTTACGAAGTTATATCTACCTGGCTAAAAATACACCTTCTGACAGCATGTGCTCACTATAAAGCAGGTAACGATAATTTTAGTCTACAAACTAGAGTGAACCCAATTAACCCACAGAGGTGTCGTTGATAAAGCGAGGATTACAGTTTCATGATGCCGTTATCACTTGCCGCAATATTTAAAAACACCAACACTAATGTCGGGTAAATAGGTCAGCTTGGCTCAGACTGAAAGATGCGATAAATTTCACTCACGTGTGTTGATCTTCTGCAGGGAGATATGTTTCTCTAGCTGACGTCGCAATTTGACCTCAGCACCATACTTTCCTGTGGTGCCGTTGTCCGCCAGGATGAAGTGGGAGTGGAGACTGTTAAGAACCGTCAACTTGCTCATCGGGTTGGACATGGTCTGGTATGGACGCACCACCTGGCCAAAAGATGTCAATATTTGACAACTATGCAAACACTGCACCTTTCTTAGAATACAAATATAAAATTACAGCCTGCTCCTGTTCTCAAGAGGTTTTCACTACTTTTGCTTTTGTATCTAAAGTTGAATGTATGCCTCAAGAGAGCACTGCTGCCCAAAGCTTTAAGAAATATGAGTAAAATAACCATAAGGATTTCATGTGGGGTGAGCTTGGGTTGTGCTTTGAGACTTGATGGATATCCTATGCTACAAGCTGGGCCATAGATTTTCAAAGACATTAGCATTTCTCAAGCAGTGTGAGACTATAATGGCTCCATTGTGCAGATGCAAAAAAGATCCCCAGTTTAAGACAGACATCACTAGGAAGGTTGGGTCAGGAAGAGCATCTGACATGAAAAACTGCCAAATCAAGTATGTGGAACCATCTGCTGTTGTGACCCCTTGCGAATGAGGGAGCAACTGAAGGAAGTGTTACAGCAGAGGGAGACTATCACAGAGAAAATGCTAGCAGTGAAATCACGAGTAGGATGAATAGAGACAGGTAAAAAACCTGTCTCATGCGAGTCTTTCAAGAGTAATAGATTACTCAAGCACCTGGATGCTGAGCATATTGTCAAGTTAATGGTAGATAATTTATTTAGTAATTACAAAAATTAGCATCACTATGGTATACTGGTGGTGACAGTGCAGTGGTTGTAACTGTTGCCTAAAGCAAGAAGGCCCTCTTCAGCTGGGGTGTGTTGTCCCAAAGACACACTTATGGTTGTGTGGACGGTGACCCCTCATTAGTATACCTCCCCTTTTACCCTCTGACAGCTATGACAGCGACCATCTGCACTGCAGCTCTAATCATTTTTTAGATTTGGAGTTGCCATGTATCCAATAATTATTAACATAACTTTCATTGTACTGCTGCTGAAATTAAACTTTCAGTTTCTCCGAAGTTTCTCAGATATATATTATACCGCAACACTGTCTGACACTTTGAGGTAAACTCATCTGGTCGTATATAGACAGCTAAAACCAATCACGCATGAAAAAAGAACCTCGGCACTTAATCATCTCATTTCAGTCACCAACATTAATTGGTTCTGCCTGACTTATTCAGAGGGACAGAGAGCGGGACATTTTGATGATGAAATTTTAACAGTAGCGTAACACTGATTCCCAGAGATTTCACTGAGTCAGCGTGGGCCTCATTTGGTTTCCCCAGCTGTCCAGCTCACTGTGAAGGAGTGTTTATTGGCTTACTCAGCATCTCAGTGAATAAGCTGTCAATAGCACTTTAAAGCCTCAGCCCTATCTACCCTATCTACTCTAAAGACTTGTCTGTCTGTCTGTCTTTCTTTCTTTCTTTCTTTCTTTCTTTCTTTCTTTCTTTCTTTCTTTCTTTCTTTCTTTCCTTCCTTCCTTCCTTCCTTCCTTCACAGACTTACATCTTTGCCAACAAGGTCCTCTTGATTTTCTACGATGCCCCATGGAGCAATACCAATGGTGCATATCTTTCCCCTTGACTTGGAGGCGTGGTCTTTCAGTGCATCACCCACGTGGCGAATCACACCTGTGTGCGGACATAGGCATGTGTGCATGAATATTCAGGGCGTTTAAGAGACGGACAGAGAGAAAGATGTTTTGTCACAATCAATACACAGCCAGTCAGATAATTACGTACACTGCTGAGATAGATAAAAAGAATCTGTTAAGCACACAAGACAACTGTGTGGAGCCAGTGTTAACACACACAAACGCACACATACACACTTAAACACAGCCAGGTTGTAGCTCTCGGCCTGTAGTAGTTGTCCTCAGGGGAGCAGCAGTCAGACCTGGGGGCCATCTTATCCCATCTCTCCAGCTGACATTCATTCTTTTCTCCACCTCCACACACTGTCCCTCCAATCCAGCTATCCATTATTCAGGCCTCTCTTCCTCTTTTCTCCTCCTGCACCCATTCTGTCACTAAATCTTACTTTCTATTCCTTTCTGTATTCAAGTGCGCGCACTCTACGTCATCCAGCGTTGTATCATTTCTTTTTGTCTGTTCTCATCTCTCCTATTTAAACATTATTCTGCCACCTTTTTATCTTATTTTAAGTGCGCTAAATTCAATCTAAGATACTTAAATAGGATCTCTTTTTGTGCCCTGGAAACAATACAAGGGAAAAATAACAGTTAACTTCCTTACTGAAGGCAAAGTGAAGCTGATAAGATAAGACAAATTTTCCCCCATAGACAAAAGTACTATATGAATGTGTAATGTGCGCTTGTTCAGAGCGTTAGTGGAGCTCCAGTTTACGCGCTGAGGCCTCTTTCTATATACATGGCAACAGCATATTTATGAATAATTCATGTGCTTCCAGTCTGCCAGCTAACACTCTGGTTTCCTGTATTCATTCCAACCAATCTTGTTTCACCACTTACACTGTTGCTCAGTCTTATTTCTTCAAGCTTTAAAACTTTGTTCCTGGACTTTTTCACACTTTCACCCTTCCAACCTCAGCATTCAACATCCAGTCCTCTAAGCTCCTCACTTACTCTGCTCTGAGCCAAAATCATCCAAAACAAAAAACAAACAAAAAAAACTCAGGACCAAGACTAGGAGACTTCCTTAGCCTTAGAAGACTGCTTCCTTAAAGCAGACACCTCTGTGATTTCTCTACATTGTAACTGATTCCTCTACACTGTAACAGCAAAAATTTCTGTATTAATTTCAGGGGTTAGCACTCTATATTTTGTTTCTATTCTCTTGGCTCCATAGGGACTATTACTAAGCTAGAACGTTTTATTGCTTTGTTCAAAAAGTAAGAATGCTTGACATACTGGAATAACTCCTAATCTGAACGAGCCACCCTGTCATCAGGTTTAAGTCATTAAAAAGCAGTCTAGACTACTTGACATACTTTCATTGTGTGCTCACAGCCATTTTACAGAGATCCAGTGGCTGAACAGCTTTAGAGCCTAGACACACTTGACAAATGGTTATTTAATCGCTGATTACGGTGACCGTGGTTCAGGGGGTTGGGAAGCTTATCTTGTAACCGGAAGGTTGCCGGTTCGATCCCCAGCTCTGTCTGTCTTGGTTGTTGTGTCCTTGGGCAAGACACTTCACCTACTGGTGTTGGCCAGAGGGGCCGATGGCGCGATATGGCAGCCTCGCTTCTGTCAGTCTGCCCCAGGGCAGCTGTGGCTACAACTGTAGCTTGCCTACACCAGTGTGTGAATGTGAGAGTGAATGAATAGTGGAATTTTAAAGTGCTTTGAGGGTCTCGAAAAGCAAATGCAATCCATTGTTATTATTATAACTCATGATAAAGACTTGAACACACTCATCATACCCCAAATAGAAGTGCCCACTTAATTTTTATAAAAAGGAAGAATTCAGTTAAATAGCCGTATGCAATCTCTCAAACAGCTATTTAACTGAATTTTGTTTTGCAAACATGAAAGATTTTAAGTTTGTCTTCATAAGTCAAAACCCGTGGTTTACCTGTGTTGACTCCTCCAGTGAATATCCAGGCCCCTGTTGTCATGGCAGCTTTGATGAGCCCTTTGCCAAAGACCTGCTTGAGTTTGGGCTGCAATTCAAAGTTCTGCAGGCCCCCGTGGACTGAGATGAGCAGCTTGGGCAGTTCCAGCTGCCACTCCTTGGTCATCAGGTGGAGCAGCAGGTCAGGCTTGGTGTCATAAGACACTCGTACGTACTGCAAACAGCATGAAGCGTGTCAGTGAAATAAAGCAATACATACAAATGTGGTAAAAAGAAAAAAAAAGGTTATGTGTCTTAAAATGAGGTAAAATACAACCTCAGATGAATAGTAAAACATGACATATTGCACTGTGTTATTATTTCCATCCATCTATTCATCCTCTTCCGCTTATCACATTCAGGATTATATGGGGTTGGAGCCTATCCAAGCCACCATAGGGCAGGAGGCAGGTTAAACCCTGAACCGGTCACCAGTCTGTTGCAGGGCTAACACAGAGCGACAGACAATCATTCGCACTCACATTCACACCTATGACCAATTTAGAATCACCAAATAAGCTAACCTAGGTTAACTGGCAGATTTATTGCTGTGCATAAATCAATATTTATATAGATAATTGTGCAATACTAGAGACTGAAACAGCTACATCTCAGACTCTACAGGCTTCACTTAGCATGTTAAATATTAAAGTTCATGACAAGTAATAAGAAGAAGATGAAACAAATATGACTTATTTTGACAGTTTGCCAGGAGAAAGCCTCTTCTGTATAAAAACAACATGGCAGTATGATTTCGGTTTTTGGCTTAGTTGTTAAATTAATACATTGTAGTTCATCAGAGGTTGTATTTCGCTCATTTTAAAACCAGCTACAGTCGAGATAATTTTATTTTGTCTGGATATGTAAAACCTTAGAATTGACATACGGTGTACTTTGTTTTTACCACGACTTTATGCATTACATTCAGGTATATGGTGTCTTGGGGCCTAAGTATTTCACAGCTGTGACGACATCTTATGTGTATGATAACGTAAAAAGCATTGGTGTTTCATATGTGTCTATGCGTATGGATTTCATTTCTCAAGTTAGAAGACGTATTGAGCAGATGTTTGCTATGACTGAAGAACCACATGCATTATGGAGCATCTGTTTATCTCTCTAATGCACCCTCAGAAAGCCAACCTGACATGTGTCTGGATGAATAATTTAACACTGGGAAAAAAAAATCAGACATAATTTGGGTTTAATCATCTGAATTCCCAGATTGCTGCAGTAAAGTGTGATATGACTTTCTTAGTGTAGTTATCATAGTTTGTGACTTTGCGAATAAAACGTACCATCAGATCACATTAGGGACGGATCAATTAATCAGGCAAAATGCAGTCTGCTAACACTCATAACACTTAAGTCTTTTAAAGCAATAATTACACATATTTCCACAATAATTCAAGTAATTTGATTGACTCCTCAGTTATCTCCAGGTCTTCTGATTGGACACATTTGTCATTCTCCATAATGCATACAATGAACCCTGATGAGTCCTCTTGTCAATGTCATTTTTTATTCAGCAACCCGCAACTATTCATCTATTTTCAGCCCTAGTACATCTGCCATTCAGGAAAAAAGTATTTCAGTTATCTAGGAATCTAACAGTTTCCTCCTCTGTACCTGCGTGCTGTCAAACAACATGTTTACTGAAGCTTTGAAGAATATCTTTAGATCACATTATGCACTTTCAGCTTTCATCACTTCCTGAATATTTTTGAAATCCTCTTCTTGAATTACTCAGTCTTTACTATCTTTATAATCAATTTATGTGGCCATTTTTCATAAAGCATGTGCTCAACATCATTCCTGTATTACATTTATTTTCTTATTTCCAGAAGAGAGCACTTCCATCAGAGGTTAGGTTCCTTTGTACTGTTTGGAGGTATATTTTAGGATATCTAAATCCTCTACTCTCTTCTTTCTTGTCTTAGGAGGTTAACTATGGCCTTTAAAATAGCTCAGTAAAGCATACAAATGCACTCTTAAAGCTACACAAAGTAGATTTCCTGCGCTGGTGCACTCAGATATGTGTCACCAAAGGTTCTCGAGTCTTAACGGAAACATGAGTTGCAACGGCTGAGGTCAGTGCTGCATGAAATAACAACAGAATAGTGACTCCTTTTATTTAGGTGCCCTAATGCTCAAAACAATCACGTTGACCAGTTGGGCAGCATGCTGAAGGAGAAGACTAATAAAATGCAACACTGTGTAAAGAGAGTCACCATGGCTTTGTTGGAGTGTCCTCCTCCCTGGAACTCAATGGTGCCGAAGGCATCAGTGGGGCTGAGCTGTGTGTGTTTGCTGATTGACCACTTCTCCGACAGGCTGTCATTCTTGGCCAAACGCTCTGCCTTATCATTCTGACTAGATGAGATGCCCGGTGGCAAGCCCACATGCTGACCTATTAGACGACCACAACAGCACCTGAACAAGGAGGAGAAAGTAAGAGTGAGTGTAAGACCAGTATATTACACAGTCCTTTGCAGAGAATAATTGAAATCTTGAGAAGTGCGAGCCCCGAGCAGGAAGAAGAAAAAGGAGAGTAAGAGACAGATTGTGTGTGACTGAGAGCGGGGGGAGAAAAGAGCGTGAGAGCTGCCGTAGTATGTATCTAGCAATAAAAGGTGGGCATGGCTGAAAGGATAGCATGCCATCTGACTTTCATCTCTTTATTAAGCTTGATTTATAGTCCTGCATAGAATAACAGAGGAGCAAATATTACATTTTGTGCAAGTGGCTGTTTGCAGTTATATTTGAGCCTGCATTGCTCTGCCTCCATGGATGGAACTGAGGTGATCGTGTAGCTGATCCATACTGAGCAACAGTTCTCTTGCTGAAACACGGGAAAAGCTTTAGTGGCAATTAAGTCTACACACAGATTGTCAAAAACTATCAAACCAAGAAAGAGGTGCATGTCTACACTGATAGAATCTGTGCAATTGTATTAGCCTTGTAAGCAAGCCAAGTACAACTATAGCCTGCACCATGTTTACACAGCTTATTAAAATCAAAGGAAGCAATCCCAATTGTTGCATTTAGTTATATTTCTGGGAAGGTGTGAATCAGGCTAGGCTCTGTGGCTATGTTGCAGATGAGTGGAAGGATTTGTGGGCTTTTGCTAAATTTTCTCAGCTCCATCCCTTTCTGTTTTCTGTACCTGTCGCTTTTACTTCCTTTTCCCTCTCAGCAACTACAGGAGTTAGCAAAATGCCAGTTATGATGCTTGCGTACATTCTTATTCACAAGTGCTGAATGCCGCTTTTATATTCTGTGTTTAAATCTTACAGGATGAAGAGGGAGCCCAGGGAGGAACGGAGGCAGGAGACTGCGATTATCACTTCATGTTTCCATCATGTCTTACCAAAGGTACTTTTCCTTCCTCTTCCCCACGCATGAGCACAAGTGTCTCTGACTAAAAAGAATGAGCTGATTTGATCTTGAGGAACATCTTTTTTCCTTCCTCTTGCTCCTGGCTTTTACTCGTTTTCCTCTAGTAATGCAAAATTTCCGTACCAAACAAACTGTGGCATTTCCTGTGTGTGTGTGTGTGTGTGTGTGTGTGTGTGTGTGTGTGTGGCACCTGATAGTACATGCAGGAGAATTGAGAGAGTTTGTCTTCCAGCAAAAACAACATCAGGTTTTCTAATGATTTTGATAATCTCAAGGTGACAGTGAGATTGTAAAACAAAATGAAAAATGAATGTGGTGGTAATTGTGAATTTATCACACTGAGTCAAATTGTTCTAAAGTGCTGTTATCATTACAGTGCTGTTATAGCGCTGTATTATGTAAACAAAGCCCTCATAAATGTACTTTGACATAGACTATGCCAGAGTGATAAGGAGTTCTTCTTAAATATTCTTTTACAACAATGTAGAATATGTTACTGTCTTCATGAATTGGTCTAGACCTTAACTTTACATTGTCTAGTCTCACTAGATGTCAGAAAATTGCAGATGGCAGTCAGCTGAATTCTGTTTCTTACCTCTATCAATTCAAGTGTGTAATCCTGTCTATGGTGTCCACTACAGGACAAACAACTCTGGCTGCTGTTCATCTGCGCTGAGTGTAGGCTGTAAGTCTGATGTTTACCTAAGTTGTCAATCTGTCCATGTCTATCTACTGTGGTTAATGCTGTTGAACTTCAACAAGGCTTTAAAACTTTTTTGTCAGTAAGCACTGATGTTTTTGCTGCTGTTAGCCTCTGTTCTGTTAGCTGCTTTTAGCCTCTGTTTTTTTTAGCTGCTGTTAGCATGTGTTTGTTGCTGCAAGCCAGGGATACTATAAATTTGACATTTTTGGACTCCGACACTTAATAATAGAATAAACTTTAATTCTAGGTAATAATGTAATCAGATTATCAAGGGCAAAGTATGATTTTTTTAGAACACTTGAGCCTAATGTTAGCTCACATAATGTTAGCTTATAACTAGCTGTTGTTGCTGTTGTTTAGCTATCTTGTTGTCAGCTGTCCAGAGACAGGAGGGTCACATATTTAACCTGCTGACAATGAGTAACTGTAACAATATCAGGAACAAATAAGCATGTCTATGCACGTGTTTGTGTGTAAGAGCCCCGATTTCAGTTCAGGAGATGAGGCTTGAGGTGAGTAGGACGAGGATGACATTTTATTCAGATGCTGGTCATGTTGTCTCTTTCCTTTGCTTTTTCACTTCTTTGGTGAAGGGGACTTCTTTTCAGAAGATAAAACATAGGTATGATCTTTCATAGCTGGAGTCTGAGTGTGTTCCCTTCTTCTTTGATGTACTATACATGTGGCTAGTCTCTAGTCACATACATAAAGTGAGATTAGGCAGAACTGTGACTATAAATATAACATTCTTTATAATAATAATAATGATTATCATTACTATTATTATTATCCGCAGAAAACAACTGTACCTTTAAATTCCCAATTTGTGTTTTAAAATGCATAATGTCAGTGTTTTGGTTCATTAATGCGAAGCTCTTGCCTGCAGTGTCATTAGAGTTACTCTGCATGTTTTAAAAGGTCAACAGCAAAACAACAAACTCTACAATGATGCAAAGGATTGTAAAGATTAAAGATGTTAAGATTTTTGGTTAACACTTTCTAATATCCCTTTTCTGTACTCACCTATGGGGGTCTTTGGCGCTCACTATGATATGAACACATTCTCTCTTGCTGAATGCTCTTTCTATCCACGATTTCTGTGCCTGCAACAAAAACAAGACAAAAGAAAAGACAAAAGAAGTCAGTGTCAAATAAAGGAGCTAAGGATTGAACATGGAGAAGTGACACACAGCAAAAACAGCCTTACATTAGTCCTTCAAGAGCTCAGAGTCCTGCTTTGTTGCATGGCAAACAGCATACAAAATAGGACCTTGGAACAAATGTCTTAAAAATACTTGTAAAAACATCTCAACCTTGTTCAAGAACGGAAATCACAGCACAGTGGAATGACACACATACGCAGATGCAGCACACACACAAAGACACATGTAGTCCCTGACCCATTATTCAAACACTGACACTCGGAGAGAAATGTTTTATGTTACTCAGTGGCTAGATCTCAAACCAGATGAGATGAAGAGCTTGGATGTCGAAAAGGGATGATAAATGCACTGAAGCGGTAAATTATGTCAAAGGTCTAGTCCTTAGACGTGCATATGTGTAGCCAGCTTAGTGTGAGTATATTCCAGCTTCATGTATGGGTGCACATTTTTTTGAAAAAGTGTGGGTAGATGTTTCTACGTGTGATTTGAAGCAGCCTGTGAAATGATGCTTTTGTGAGACACATGTGCTCCGGGTCTGAGTGACAGAGTGTCTGACTGGAGTTGATTATCTCGCTAAAGACATGACAGACACACAGTGGAACCACATGTGCAGCACACGAAAAGAAATTATTATTGCTTTTTCTGGTCTTAGCGAACACTCAAATCACTTTACACTACAAGGCATAATTATTGCTTTTTTAAAAAAAATATTAAGATCACATACACATACACAAACACATACACACATTGATGGATGTATCAAAGGTAGTTTTTTGGTTTCATCATGATGTCCAAGGGCATTTCCACATGTACATTGAGGAAGAGCTGATGATCGAATCCCTGACCTTGTGATTAGCGTATGAGCCGCTCTGCCTCCTAATCTGCCACACATCTATATACAGTAGATATTTCCACACATCGAGGCAAGATTAAATACCGACCCATAGCAACCTCAGAGTTGTGACAGCACTGAACAATTTCTGGCAGAGTTTACAGTGACCTGTAAATAATAATGTTGTATTTTCACAATATATAAAAAGTAAGACGGCTAACAGGTACCGTGAAATGTCACAAGGCGAAATAACTAAATCTTTTTTGACATTTGCTTTGAAAATCCCCCTCAGCACTATAAGGGAAAACACTGCTGTTTTCTGGTGGTATTTTCCTGTGTGTGTGTGTCTGCTTTCTATCACGTTGCTACTACAAGATGATTATCGGCATGTCAGCTTAAGTGTCCCTTCATTGATTCGTTACAAGCTAGATACATTTTAATGCCACGCCAAAAGAGATCAATGTCTTTGCTTTCCCTTTTTTGTAATTGTATTTTAACTTTGGAAGTAAAAGTTTCTAGGAAGAGACTACGGGAAGTTTTGTGGAGACACCAGAGGTCCAGAACAGGACCGAATGTCATCCAGCCAACCAGATGAGATACCCAAACTCACAGAGCAGAGGGAGCAGAACGGCCATGAAAACAAAAGAACTGAGCTTTTTTTTTTTCTACTCTGGGAGAGCTGCCCCAGCTTTTCTCCCAGCCAGCAGAGCAAAGAGCTGCTTGTACAGGGCTTTCCCCACAACAACACATGCCCCATCCGCCTGACTGGCCCTGTCACACCAAGGTACGGCAAAACCCACCGCAACTGTCCACAATCAGGCCGGGCCTGCACACAGCCACACTTACCCTAACACCAGACTTCCCACGATTAACCATTACTCTGGGGGGCTGATGGGGCTGCTTTTTACAGATCACCCAGCCACGATGACTCAGCGGGCCACAACAACACCCCCAGCCCCATTCTTTCTCACATTCTAAACCTGTGTATTCATCCGCCGGCGACCCTTGCCACAAAATAGATCGGTTACATGTTTTGTTTTGTTTTTAGAATTGTTAATATTGACTGAACTGATTGCAAAATCACCAGCAGCAACACAAAATTGGCTGCTGGTGACTTTCTGGTTTTAGAAGTAAGGACCAGAGTGGGTCTACCCAAGAGGATCCAATACAAAGATTGTCTTCCCCCCTGGATCCCCCCTGTGCAGGTCTGAATTTCCTTCTTTCTTCACATACCAGATACACATTTGCTTGCATCTGATTTTCTTGCTCTTGCTCTTCCTCTTCTATTCTTTTGTGTTGCTTATGAGATTTGACATGGTGTGATGAGATGGCACATGGCCTGCACTCCATTGTGTAATTACGATTTATCGCCAAGGAGCACTTGTACACACGCACACACAGACATGTCTAGCAAAATATTGGACTGATTCTTATGCGTGCATGTGTGTCTCGGGCCTGACATGCAGCAAGTGTGCAGCATTTGACAGTCTGTAAGGGTCCTTGACTCCATTACACTTCCACCACCTCCACCCTCTTCTCTCTGTCCTCTCATCCAGCTCCCTTACTATTGTGTCTCTTCTTTGTTATTGGCACTGGCAGGGAGCTGAATTGAGAACCATATCCAATCAGCTACCTAATCTGTCCGCTCGCTCCCTTTTCTTTATCTTTTCCTCTTAACGGACACAAATGACTCAGCTCTTATTTGAGCATACAGGTGAGCTAGTGGACTGTATACAGAGAATGTTTTAACATTAAATATATCGCCATCGCTTTTCTTCCTAGACTGCTTTAAATCTTTATCTTCGACTCTTTGTGGACCTCTTCGGTGCCTCACAATGAATTTATTTATACTGCCACTTCAGAGATGAAAGAAAGAAAGTGGAAAAGCTGATCTCTACTTTTGGTTTACTTTGATTTTACACGCATCAGAAATGACATAACTCAAAAAGATGTTGCATTTTGGAAAAAACATAAATGCCAGTAGATGCTGATCAAATATATCATGCAATCAAGATGAGTTACAATCAGGCCACATTTTTGATTATAACGAAAGATTAAGGCTTCATACCGTAAGTTGAAAGCAAAACAATTTAAGGTAGAAATAACAGCTTAATTACATAATTAATTGAGTTCTCGTTCGTATTGTTCCCACATTTAATTTAAAATTAGACAACTAGAGAATACCAATGTAAAGATTTAAATAGGATATTGTGTAAGCTTTAATATGCTCAGTTATCTGTAACACATGGCACCGTTTTCAGTTTTTCAGCCAGAATAGGATCTAAATAGAATCTCCACAAATAGAGTTTAAAAAAAAGAAAAGTTGATGCAAATAAACATCAAGTGCATCAATGATAAAAATAAAAAAAAAGGTCAGGCTGCTATTTAGGGGTTTTTAAGAACA
This sequence comes from Pelmatolapia mariae, assembly GCF_036321145.2. Taxonomy (NCBI): domain Eukaryota; kingdom Metazoa; phylum Chordata; class Actinopteri; order Cichliformes; family Cichlidae; genus Pelmatolapia; species Pelmatolapia mariae. Next base: position 18,640,379 of record NC_086237.1, on the reverse strand, counting down.
AGAGTGTGACGCACATGTGTCTGGATTTGTTAACTCACCTGTATTGTTTGATGTGCTGCACTGTTGTGGCCTTTCCTTCATAGTCAGTGTTGATGTTGGTTTTAGAAACATGATCCTGCCCCAAAAACTAGAAGCAACTAAAATAACTTGATCAAAGCACACCTGATCAGGCAACCTCTCTGTCCACGGGCAACTGATCTACTCGGGGACTGATATCATTGCTGGAATGTGTGTGTGTGTGTGTGTGTTAGTGTGTGTTTGCATGCAGGCGTGTGGATGTGTGGGCGGGTATTTCACTCGTGTTATGGGGACATGGCTCTGTTTTCACATTCATATTATTTTATTTTACTTTTTCACTCTGACAAAAATGTCTTTCAAAGAAAAACCATCAAATTTGAAAGTGTAAGTGTGTTTTAAGCCTGTTTTTAATTGTAAAGTGTATGATTAGTAATATTTATTATTTTGGCTTAGTCACTTGAGTGTGTGCAATAGTGTGTATCCACAGTCTCTGCTAAGTTAACAAACTGAGGACTGGAATAAATAATTTTAAAACAATCCTACATCAGAAACCAGCTAGCTAGCTAGTTACAAGAAATACCACGAGTGTCTGACCTCTGTCAAATATTCAAAAGTCTGTGTCCTTTCTCAGAAACAGTGAGCGCATCCACTTCTCTTCAGTACCTCACCTGTTTAAGCTTCAAATTTAGGCTGGAGAAATGGTTTTTATGTGTATGTGTGCGTGTGTCCCTTAGCTACATTTCTGTCAGAGATCAAGACCCAGTGGAGTGTCTGAATGGCAGGACAGCCTATTAGGTGGAGAAATATGACATTCGTCTAGGCCTGCTCACCATCCTTATTTTGTCCTCAGTGACAAACACCCAGACACACACAGAGTTGTACATGAGGTTTTTCCCTTCCACCTGCAGTTTTCCTGGTGTTTTTTTGGAGTGCAAGGGCATTTTCCAACCAGTTTTCATAAAGAGGATTAAGAGAAGTGTAGATAATACACACCAGGTTTAATTACCTTGAGCGGCAGGGGAAACTGGGCACATAAGACTGTAATCTCAAGTAAATTAAGTTATCAATGCACAATGCACAAGCAGGACAAAACACAGTTGGGAATGAGAATGTACTTTCCAAAAAATGGTCATATTGCTTATTTTAAAGACATGCAAACAAAATGTGGATCTAACAAAATGTGGATCTAAGCAAAATAATCAGAAACAAGGCTGTTCTGAAGTTTGGATGTAAATGAAATCCTAATGTGTTCAGTTTCTTGATGCATTCAGAATGCTTGGAGGAGTGCACCTGAGTCCAAATTATCCAGATACTGCTGGGTGCCAGAGGAAGGTGTCTGTACATCCGATAATCAAAAAGCAAACAGAAACAGACAAACCCTCACCTAAAAAGAAGCAGTAAGGATGACATCATCAATTTATACTTTTCACTTGATTAGTGCACACACACACATACACACACACACATATCTGAGACACTTAGTACCTGCTAAAGGAAGTATAACATTGTAATAGTATCACAAATGCTCGCTTAAGCTTTAATGAGCACTGCAGTGTATATAAACTCTCAGTGAAGTGCAAAAGGATGACCAGAAAAAAGCCATGTTTCTTTTGCTTCTGCTTTTTGCAGATGATACTGTTCTGTTGGCTACAGCACGTGCTGAACTCGAGCTTGCACTTGGGAAGGCGCCATTCCTGAGGCTGTGTGCAGTGATACTGAGGAGCTTAGCTCATGATTTCACTCCAACTGACAAACTTTTTTAGACACTGTGGCTCCACTGAAAACCAGGAGGCCCAAAACCAAATCTAAGCCCTTGTTTAGTGACAGAAGCTGCGCTGTCAGATGAGAATGCAAAAAGGATAACATGCAAGTGTCACTTCAAATGTTAAGGGATTGCTGGCTACATTATCAGGAAACAGTGAAAGATGCCAGAAGAAAATACTTCACTGAGGTGTAGTCCCAACAATTTTACAACACTTACAACATTCAGAAGTTCAGCCTGATTAACACATCTACTCTGGATCCCTGCATGTCGTTTTCCTTTGTATCTATTTTTACGTATCACACATTCCCCCACTCACCTATGGCCACGAGCTGTGTGTGGGTAGTGACCAAAGGAGTAAGATTGCTGATACATGAACATCCTTTGAAGGGTAGCCAGGCTGTCACTTAGCAATAAGGTGAGCAGCTTGGTCATCTGAGAGGGACTCAGAGTAGAGCCACGAGTCCTCCACATGGAAAGGAGCCAGTTGAGGTGGTTCACGCATCTGACTGGGCTTCCTCGTGGGCGCTTCCTAAATGAGATGTTTCAGGCATGACCTGGCAGGAGGAGGCCCTGGGGCAGATACAAGATGTACTGGAGAGATTATATCTCTTGGCTGGTATTCCCCAGACAAACTAGAGGAAGTGGCCAGGTATCTCTGCTTAGACTGCTGCCCCTGCAAACTGGCAATGACAACTGGCCATGTACCTGAGCTTCTTGTACTGCATATAGAGCAATGTTGGTTACTAATGCTATTTGATATTTGGATGAGAGTATACAACTCAGTTATATGCTATTATATATCCAGATATTAAGAGGCACATTTAATTAAACACTGAAAAAAAATGATCTTCCTTTACAAAACTAATGCGTGATTTCAATTACATTTAATCAAATTCATTCTGATGCAGCACATCTATAGCAGGTTGGGTCCAATTAAACAAACCTGTCCTGCTGAAAGTTCTATTCTGCATTTTCAGTGTCAAAACTAACATCTCCTTAACACAGTGCATAAATGGATTTTTCATTTTTTTATATGTAGGCAATACTATTTTGATATATGTAATATTGTCTGCTGGAATAAATCTGGGGATTTTTCACATCTAACAAAGTAAAGTGAAAAACCTTTCCGAGATACTTGTTGACAATAACATCACATTTGCCATTTTTTTCCTGTAAGATTTCATGCTTCTATGTGAAGAAATCAGAAAATCGATGCCTGCTGGTTTTGTTGACTGTAAATAGTGGTTCACACAGACATTTGAAGGTCCTGCCAAATAACGAGCCTCTAATGGACTAGACCGGTACCTTCCATTCAGATTCTCCATCTGATGAATGAAATGAGCAGCAGAGGTCATTTGGCTTGTCCCCTCAAATCCATTGAGCACACTGGGTGCGAGTGGGATGCTTTTACACAGCGATGAAATTCAAATGAAAGCGTGTAGGATGCACAAGCTAATTAAGATATAAGCATATAGTAGCCCTGAATTAGTTCACAGTTAAATTGATGTGAAGCACTATGGACGTGGCTGAGTGATCAGTGTGGCCTGGTTACACCGATGATAAGGTAAAGCAAACAGTTTCGAGGGTCAGTATGCAGAAAGGAGTCTCTAGAGTTCTTACATGCTCTGAACACAGAACAGTCAGATCTGAATTAACAGAGTATCACTGAGGTTGAAACAAATTCAAACAAAATCTAGTAATGTAGATTGAGCATTCTGATCACCTAATAGCATAGATCCCGGTCTCCAGAGGTGGGAAGTAACGAAGTACAAATACTTACAAATACTGTACTTGACAATAATTTTCAGGTATCTATACTTTTTCTGAAACCTTTCTATTTTCACTCCCTACATTAAAAAAAAAAAGTCTGTCATTTCCACTCCTTACATTTATATCAATAGCATCATTAATAGCATTTATACTTAGGAGTTAAAGTGGACCGGAAGCAGTGCAGGTTTCCGTAAGTCCAGAATCTAGCTAGCACTACAGAAGAGGAAAAAGAATTAAGGGAGTGTTTTTTTTAAGAGTCAGGTAATTTCAAATTCAACACTTTATCAGCGTTCAAATTCATTGTTTTCATTTTGTGAAATGTCCTGCAAAACAAATTAAGCTATACTAACTGTGGGTTATTCAAATGTTGCATGAATATACTGGGTAGTTTTGTTCAGTAGATTTTCACTTTTACTTGAGTAAAAAAGTTGCTTCAGTACTTCAACTTTTACTGGAGTATTTTTTAACACAGGTATCTGTACTTCTCTGCCTGTCTCTGAGGTATCTTTAACCTATACAACAAGGATAAGCTGAAAACCATTAACACTATAACTAATCCCACAGGCACAGTGATCTCTGTAAGATCAAGAGTTATTTCACTGGTAAACAACACTTGATTGTAACTTAACAACTGACCCAGCCCACCCAAAACCAATGCCAACTCCCTGTACTTGTAATAAAGATGAGGTCAGTGCCTCCAAAGGCAGGTCTTGTCAAGGAGAGGAAGTGAAGTGAGGCAGCACTCACTAACCTGATGCAGACACTAGTTATATCTTCCGGTGTCTGCATCAGAGTAGCCAGCAAAAGTGCAGGCAGCATGTACGCATGCATGGTTTTGGTCTGCCACACATTTACATACCAAGTGAGTTTTCCACGTGTTTCAGCATTTTCCAGCTAAAGAGAGATGCAAAAGATGAAAACTGAAAAATGGCAACAGAGTAACTGAGCTGAGTTACAGGAACGTCAGTAATAATTTGTGCATTCATGCATCCCCAGTGCTCCAGTAGGTGTGATTATTTTGACTATATATATTATATTAGTTCAGGTATGAGCAGCTACCATCAGCTGCCTCTATGTGTACTTTAAACTATACTAAAGTTAGAGAAAATAAACCAACACTGCTCATGTACATCTCTGATCAACATCTCGTAGTCGCTTCCACTATCTTATGTAAAACACACAAGATAACCAAAGTGTTTTGGTTTTTTTGCACTGGTGTGTCCTATAACAGAAAAGCCTGAATCCCAAAAAGACATTTCCTAATTTGTTCCACTGCTCTCCACTATTATAGAAAATTGCACAACACACAGGCAAATTCAGAGCAGCTCAAACCGAACTTTCTCTCTCTGTCGCCCGTCTGATCACTGTGCACTGTCATAGTCCCAGTATGCAGGAATTTTGTGGGAAATATAGACAGTACTCTGACTTCTCATAGTATCTGACAGAAAGAATAATTAGCTTGTGAATACAAGACAGAGGATTTCCGCCCCTTCAGGCAATTGCCAACAGTTTCATCATGCTCCCTATGCTATCCAATTAGAACCATGAAACAAGTTTAAAACATATCTTAGGAAAACTCCTAACATTAATAAGCACCAAAGGTAAACACAGAACACTTGTTTAAATCCTGTAATTCCTTAGGTGCCACTGGGAATTATTTTAATTACACACAATGCATCCAAACTTGAGGTACTGTAAAACAAGACTATCAGTGCTTTCTGGATTGCCTAACTGCGCATATTGTATTTATTATCCACCTGACAAAAAAGGGCAAACAAAGCACTTTACACTTTGAAATCTGGCTTGTTTTTCCTCTACACTGGCTGCTTTCAAAGAAATTATTCAAAAGCCTTAAAAATCTTATGCACATTTCAGCACTTTTAATTATAATAGCACTCTTCAGTAGAAGGCGCTATAAATTAGGCAGACTGCTGAATACACTGATTTCCAGCTCCATTGTCGGTTTACATAATGTAAGTCGATTATCTATAATCTTTCTGAGTAACTAATACCAGATCAGCCTCATCTGTCACTGATTTTTAAACTCAATGGCCTTGAGGAGACCTTCACTGAAATGAACTGGAATGGGATTTCTGCCATCCCGATGAAAGACTTAAGACAGGTTACGATTTATGTAATGACCTGAATCAAATATATTGATTCTACTGCAGCTATGTGACGTCCTACAAGAGTGCAGACAGTAAAGCTCTTACAGGAGCACATATTTTATTTATTTAAGTTTGTCCTGGATCTGATTTATATAAAATTGAATAAAAATTCTAAATAGCGCTCAAAAAATACATAAATAACCCTCCACAACATTTCATTTACTAATGGGTTTCTGTGATATTGGCCTAAGTGCACATTCCCACTGTGGTCCGTGTTCATATGACATGAAGAAATCATGTTGTGATTTTTTAAAAAGAGGGAATGCCCACATCACTGATATGGGTACAGCTAGAGACACTGTAATTATAAGCTCAGTGGTATCAACCATATCTGATCTACAATAAATTACTGTCTTGGTGAGATGGCAGTGTTTGGTGCTGTAGCAATATGTGCTCTAAAAATCACCTGAATCGGACTCAAGGAGTGGGGCGTTTTCACAAAAAGAGAACATTATATCACACATATCCTTCGCTATGATCTGCATAAATTTAATAAAGCAATTTTTTTAAAGGATAAACTAGATATTTAAATTAATCACAGCGAACTGAACATGTGTACTTGTACACTTAAACAACAATAAGTCTGTAACATTAGTAATTATCACATTCATTAGGAATAAATACATAGGAATAAAATTTGTCTGCTATATATTACATGCAATGACTTGTGTGCCTGTGCGTGTGTGTTGAATATGTGAGGGTAACAAGACAATGTTTGCTTGTTTTAGGTCCCGTCATTTTCAATCCATCTCCTGAGGCTAGAATAAGCAGTACTCTTTCCCACAGGCCTGTGCTAAGCCTAGTTGAGCATCTGGCCATGCGGGCTCTAATCAACACTGGCATGGCCATTCTGTCTGCGACAGAGGGGGGGGAGAGCTAGGAGACAGGGGGCTGATTTCAGCACCAGAGTCGATGAGGAGGTAGGGAGCGGGGAAGATGGAAGCAGATGTAGGCGATGCGGGAGATATCGGGTGAGCGTGGGTGAGGCAGTGGTGGTTAAAGATAAAGGGTGTACAGTAAGACAGAAGAGAGAGAGAGAGAGAGAGAGGATGTGCTGTAAATTGAATTGTGTCAGGGAGCATGTGTGTGAGTTATGAGGGTCAAAATGTCGCATGAGACCCTCAGTGAGTAAAGCCAAGGAATGGCGAGAGATTGTACAGGCAAGAGACAGCAATTTCGAGCACAGTTATCACAGTTGTGTGTATTTTGTGTTCATACTATATGAAAAAAAGCTGGATTTTAGTCAGGTTTGTAGCTTCTTCTTTTTTTAATTTAATTTGCAGATATTGGTTGGGGGAATTCAGGTTTAGATTTATGAAAAGTGCACTAATGCCTCCTCATGGCTGCTAAAATGAAGGTGAAAAATGAGCAAAAGAGAAGCGGGTGGAGGGAGGGGTAATAAACTGACAGACAGATGAAAGGAAACATGAGTTCATCTGGTTTATCTGCATCCAGATGAGGGCAGAAAAGTGAGAATCTTCACCCAATAAGAAATGGGAAGCCAGCAGAGACGCAGAGTGATGAGGGAGAGAGTGAAAGGCAACAAGTCAGAGTGAATGACAAGCGCAGCAAGCAGCCGGTTAGATGCAGTCAGTCTAATGATGACTTGTCATTTTATTTAACTGGGGACTGACTGACATGCGTCGAGAGTGTAGCCTGAATGAAACGATGGCAGCCCATAAAACAAATGAAAGAAGGAAAGAGGAAAAAGACCAAGTTTGTACTTTTTCAGATGGGCTTTCATTCAGGTTTGATCTGTAGTTTTAGATTTCACTGATACCGTACTGCACTGGGTGTCACAAATTTCTGTGTTCTGTTGGCATTTTTCAGATTTGTTAGCGGTTTTGTTTTTCAAGCCAACTAACCAACTACTGAGTGATGCATTTGTCCCACCAACATCAATTGAAGGTAACACAGAGGATGTTAAGCAGATGCTAAGAGCAGTTAAGCAAATTATTTTCAATGTTTAACAAATGTTAATTTATATTTGCATATATTCACATACAATATCAATGTTATCTAACCGTATCTGTAATTTTATGGCAAGTTTACTGGCAATCACTGTTTATCAGAACTTTAACACATAGCTGGTTAGAAAGTTAATGTCAACATGACTTTCTGTCAGTAGACTAAAGACTAAAAGATAGTCATAGCTTCTGGGTCTGAAACATGAACCCATCGTGTTCATGTCTTAAAACTTTAACACCAGGAGCAAAATCGGGAACCATCTGAATTTTCTCTCTAACCCTAAATGGTCGACGAGTAATAATAATGATGTGAAGAAAACCTGCATTTGTTCTAATGGCCAGCAGTGATTGCATAAATAAGTCAGATTGTATAAACATTGGATGAGTTCTTGCCCCAAGTGCAGGAGATTACGTATCTCGGGGTCTTGTTCACGAGTGATGGGAGAAGGGAGTTGGAGATTGACAGACGGAGTGGTGCTGTGGCTGCAGTGATGCAGACGCTGTACCGATTCCATTGTGTTGAAGAGAGAGTTGAGTGTAAAAGCAAAGCTCTCGATTTACCGGTCAATCTACATCCCTACCCTCACCTATGGTCATGAGCTGTAGGAGCTGTAAGAACAAGATTGCGGATACAAGCGGCAGAAATGGGTTTCCTCCGAAGGGTGGTTGGCCTCTCCCTTAGAGATAGGGTGAGAAGTTTAGCCATCCGGGAGAGGCTCAGAGTAGAGCCACTGCTCCTCCACATCGAAAGGAGCCAGTTGAGGAGGTTTGGTTATCTGATAAGGATGCCCCCTGGGTGAGGACACGTGGAGAGATTCATTTTGTAAAATATATTCTCTATTAAAGTCAAAAAGGAGGATGAAGTAGGGTATGGTTGTGGTAGACCCACGTTGTGATTAACAACTTACTATTCACTAGCTGGGCCCACGTCCTCATTTTATGTTTTAGTAGGTAAAGGTGAATGCTTGGACATGAATTCAGCTGCGGTTTGGGGAAGGCCTCAAAGGGGACTGGTGACGGCTCCCGGGCCTGGCAGATCCCCATGTACTAAATAGAAGTGAAGAAGTTAAAGAATTGAAAAGGGGAGGGAGGGTGGGGCACGTAAACGAGAATGACAGCTTGCAGAACTGGGAGAACATATATAGATGAAGGCCAGAAGGAGAGTGTCTCGAGGCGTGGTCCCGCTCCTGAAATTCCGATACATAATCTTCAATTGTATGAGAGTGGCCTACTCACAGAGTAGTCCAGAGGATGTCTAGATGTGGTCCCAACCTACAGGATATGATCAGTTTTTGATCATCAGGTGAGACTTTTCCTAGCTATGCTAAAGTCCTAGGTTGACTGTGCTTACGCCATTAGGCCCCCTTGAATGAGTTGCCTGAGAAGAAAAGGTTCGCAGAATCACTTTGGTAAACGCATTTTTGTAGTGCTTTTATGTAGTTTAGTTTAGTTGTCTTGTTTATTTTCTCTGTTCTATCACTTTTATTCTTTTATTGGTACTTATTATTATATTCAAGTTTCCGAATTGCACATCACCTCTTGCTTGTTACATCTGGTTCCAAAACACCAAGAAAGCAATTGCTCAACTTAAGTCTATAAGATGGTGCGTCCATCTTTTATATGCTGTCTTTAAATCTGACTGTGGTGCTCTGAATAGTTGCTTGTTGTACATGGCTCCAGGGCCCTTTGAACAAGACCTGTTTTAAATCACTGAAGAAATTTCGAGCTGTGGGTGACAATCAGATATCGTCACCCAGCGATTACACTAGTTCTCTTTCTCTGCACGTGCTTTATCTTATCTGTATCTCCGCCTGTCCAACAATGCTGTACCTGTCATTGCTTTGTGGCTTTTGCTGTTGCACAAAGTGATATGTTGTTTACCACACCACTGGCAATATGAGTTGGGCACTCAACATGTCACCGCCATTATTATGAAGTGCCACATTCGAGACCAGAACATGAGCTGCAGCGCCTCGCCATGCCAAGTTATGTGTGTGTGTCTATGTGCGCACAGCAGACCAGCTCCAGTGTGCTGTAATGAAGTTTCAGGTGCTGAGGTGGTTCAGACCGTCAGCTGTGAAATTGCTTCTCATGTGACCAAAACATTCCAGCCAACAGAGAGTTTAAAATATGTGTGTCTGTGGATAGGAGCACGAGACAGAGAGAGGTGGCAGATAAAAGGAAAATGAGAAAAAGCTCCAGTAAACTGTCTATGCCATAAAGGCTCATAGTATTTCCCTGTGAACATGTCTGTTCTCCGTACATTGTCCTTTCAGTTTCTCACTATCCCACTAATATAATGCATGTATTTCTGAGGTCAAGTGTACATATCCATTGATTCATTTTTAATGCTGTGAGCCAGTGCAGCAATCAAACGGTGACACGGCTTCCCTACTGAAACTCAAAATCTGCTTGTTTGGAATCTCATTGTTAAGTATTTTAAAAGGCTTTAAAAAAGAAGCAAATTGATAAATAAATAAATATTTCTAAAATTGCTAGACTCGTTACAAAATACATTAATAATGCATAACTGTCTGAGCTCTAATTTGACATAGTCGTGTGATCAATAGGTTTAATGAAACATTGAAGCTATAATAAGCGAGGGAACTATTGAGAAGGAAAATGTTTTGTTATGGAATAAATGGAAAAGAAATGACTTCTTTTTAAGAGCGTGCCTGTGTCTAAGCATCGAACAAAAGACAAATTATTTCCTCGACACAACATCTCATTTTTGGAAACACGAGCAGCGTTTTACGGATTCCTTTCAGCACACTCGAACATGTATTTTTGGTTACTGAGCTGATGGAGAAATGAGAAGCTCTATCCATTTCTCACACACGCAACGTCGCACAAATACAGAAGACGCACACACACACACACAAACATTAAGACACACCAATACAAACACACACAATATCCATCTTTTTTTCCCCCTATCTGTCTTTCTCCCCGTTGTTTTCAGCGCAGTAGGAACAGCTGACAAGTTTCCTCTTCTGGCATGCCTTCAGCATTATTTCACAACACACAAACACACACACGTAGACACAAGGAAATAACACACAGTGCCTCTACCAAAACTAGTAAAACTATAGCCAGACCTTGTCACTACACCATAAAAACAGTGTCCTGCGTAAGAATTGTATCCCTGCACCCAATCTGAATCATAGATTGACAGCTTCCATCAGTGCTTTGGATCGATAAGCTGTTTGGTAAACTTGATCAGACTCCCATAATTGAAACGGAGTCAACTTACACATAAAGAGGAGAGGAAGGAAGTCACAATTTCATCTCCATGAAATTCATGTTGAAATTCTGTTTAATTATTAATAAAGCTCTAAATAAGTCTAAACAACAGTTACGTCAAAGCACAATACGTTGTACAGTAAAGTCAGGCTCACAGAGGTAAACCAAACAATTTCTGTTGATTCTTTTGGTCCTTCTTATTCCCTCCATCTTCCAGTTCTTCCATGTCTCTGTAGCCCATCTCAGCGCCACTGACACAGATCCTGGCAGGGCAGGATGTTGTTACCATGGTTACTGAAAACTAGGAAGATCCCCGTCATGCTTCCTGTGCCCCCCCCCCCTCCCATAGCCCCCTCAGGCATAGCTTAGGAACCGGAGTGGTGATCTCTGGATACAGCAGCACACGCATACAGAGAAAAAGGTACCAAAGGATATTTACACATTTGCCTACAAACATTTTTGTTTTCTTTCTGACAGGCAAACGGAAATGACTTATAAAAAGAAGGAACTTTAATATTGATAAAAAGCAAATGAAGAGGCGAGCAGCTCATTTATCCACTGTGATTCTATACGTCCGGTGGTATCTGATAGACCTTCCCATCATAAATGGCCCCATAATCTATTAAAACAACACAGACTGTGACCAAAGAACTGGAATTAAAATATGATAACATTTTTGAAAAAAAAGAGTAAAAGCTTTAAAAGAAAGGTTGGAACTTTTTTGTGCTTTCATTAATTTTTCTTTATTTCTAAACTAAATCACTGACGCCAAAGTAAGGTAAGACATTTGTGCACAAAACTGAAGAAAAATCATAAATAAAAATCCTGCGGGCTTCTTATTATCTCATTGTTGCTTCACTGTCACACTAAAAACTTTTTTGTGTTATGCAATTTTTTGTAAATACAGAGGAAGCTGATATTTCAGGGAAAACTTGTTTTGTGCTTACCTCTTTTGCCCAAGGGATACTTTTGGAAAATGACAAGAGGAAGACGGACAGTTAATAGAGAAACAATAATATTTATCATCCGAAACAACAACAAAAAAAGTAGTAGCGAGCTCTTTTATCAGTATTAACTGATATACTGTATTGGATTCACCACAGATGCAACTGCATCTTAGTTGCATAGTCTTTGCTTACATATTAAAATTTTTATACAACATTAAGCATAACTGGTACTTCCTCAGACAATTTTATTTAGTAAATTTGACATTGGCCGGCGGCTCCCAGGCCCTAAGTTGAGTATTACCGTTACATAAGCTTCAAAGTTTAACAAATTATTCCATGTTGACATTTCTGTGACATGCTCTTTTCCATGGAAGGCGCATACTATGGTGATTTGTTATCAGCCTGAGGATTAGCTGTCAGACGAGTAATGGTGCTGACAGATCTGGGTGCACACGGCTCTATCAGTGTTTGGTGAACAGCCTGTCACACATCAGCTTTGTCGAAACAAAATAAATGCAAATGTGTTTAACAATCGACGGTAGATTTTATTATTTTTTGCAAATGTACTAAAGAGCGAAAAAACACACACACAGACGCGCACATACAAAAAACTAAAATCCAGCTGAACTGAATGAAGATGTAGTTCACACATGACTTATAGACCTCCTGTTCCTTTTTAGATGCATTATATTTTCAGTAATACATGTTGTTTTAAGGATTGACAGGCCATAAAACAGAAAAATAAAAAGGTTTTCTGTATGGGAGCTGTAGACAATAAATCACGTGTGGGTAAGAGCTACTTTGTTTGTGTTTGCAAGGAGACTTGGTATTGAATCTTTGGTCAGAGCTACAATGCTAATCCTATTGACCCTCTCTGTGTCTTTCTAAGTGTACATTACCCCTTGTTTCACCCAGGGTCTCCTCTTTTTAATGTATGGGACTGTTTGTGGTAACATACAGATAGAGACAGCGACAAAGACAGACAGACATAGAAATCTGATGGACTTACAAGTGAAGTGAGGCATTAAGGGACAGAATTAATTATAAATTCACTGTCAGGCCTACGGAGCTTGTTCAACTCACTCACATATTAAAACACAGATATGTAAATTAATTTATCCTGTTATTCTTTTTATCTTCATTATATCACTGTGTACAGTCAGATGGCAAAATGGCTGTTCCTAATATGATTAAATACATATTTTTCTTCTTCTTCTTCTTCTTCTTTGCAAGCTACATAGTCATTGAATAAGACAAAGCAACTATTTAAAGGGACTAATAGGGTCTCGGTTTGATGAACACTTATTAACAGATATGCCTGACAACACATTCCAGTCACGCTGAACTAAAAGTTGTTTCTATGTCTGATAAATAGTAGGCGTACTCGAAACATCATATAATACTACATGCAATAAATAATGAAATTGGAGTTCTGCAGTGTGAAAAACATTTATTCTTTTCTATACTAAAAATTGTTTACCAAAATGTTTTTACAAAGAACAATCTACATGTAATGTCGCTGTTTGTTTTGAGATCAGCTACTACACGTAATGCATGTAATCTGTAAAGATTGAAGAGTGCCATTAATCCAGGTACTCTGAGCAGTTTACATTGCAAATTTCACCCAGATTGATTAACATGTTTATGAGGAGTTTGAGTATATGCTACATTCATTAGACTAAGATGATAACAAACAATGCAACTTTTGTTATTTGCTTTTAATCTCTCCACACAGTTGTTCATTGCTCCACAAGCTGCACTTGTCCAATTTATATGGAACCTGTGCATATCTTAGGACATACTTCACTGGGTTGCACATACGGCACAGACAAACTCTTCCAACCTTTATGATTACCTGCCTCTCTCTGTGTGCATGTCTTTTTTCCACATTTTCAGAGAGCCAGCAGAGTTCTGCAGAAAAGAGTTTTACTGTGCTTCTGAGACACAGGCATCTTTGACTTTCTAGGAACTTTGTTTCAAAACTTAACAAAGCCTTTTTTCCCCAATCATAGCGATGGGGGGATATGCCAAAAGGAAAGCTGATAACAACCTCTTTAAAATGAATTAATCTCTCTGTGTGCCTTCCTACGTCTTCATTAGCAGAGTGTTCATTGTTGTCTGGGAGTGAGAGAGAAGGTCAGAATGACCCAGTGTAGTATTCAGGGAGACTGGATAAGTTGTCACAGAAGCAGCTAAGTGTGCCTGCCAGCTGTGCTGAGGCAAAAAATGTTTTGATATTTAAGCAACCGTCATGTTGTGGAAGCTGTGGCTAAGCTTTCAAGATGAATTAAAGCTGTGAGGATGTCTCTAGTTATGACACTGAGGCCACCTTTTAGCTCGGAGTGACCACAGTGCCACATGTGACGCAATCAACTAAATCTGACAGTTTTATCAATGCTAGTGCTCGCCTGCTTCCTAACACCACTCCTCAAAGACAAAGACTTGTTTTTTGTCCAGACAAGAGCTGATCAAATGCTGTCGAAAGGCTTGGATGTATTTTATGCCAACACAAACAACTCAAACTATTTTTAGAGGGAAAAAATTATAAAATTAAATGTTTTCCTTGTTGGCAAATGTAGGAGGCCAAAACAAGAAGCACCCTGAGGAGTGGTGACTGTAAAGCAGATGGGCCAGAGCAACAGGCACAGGAAAGGGCATGAGAGGAGGCTGGTGAGGCTGACAGGGGGCAGCTCGCGGAAAATGCCTGAAAACTGTTCAGTCATGACTTTTACATAATTTCTTCAAATGTTGCATAAGATTGTCTCCTACTGACATAATGTGTGTTGGGGTGGTGCTGTTTGCAGCCTCTCAGGCTGCTGAGTTTCAGACCAAACTTAAAACTGTGTTACACTGCTGTGTCTAATGAGGAGGAGGCTCAGTGCAACTGAGCTGGGCTTAGATTAGCAAGGGCATACCGCAGCTCAGAGAGGTGAGTCTCTAGGATGTGGTGGGTAGATCTTATGCGACTGAGGCTAGAGTGTCTAAGTAGAAATGTCTGTTCTCCTAGCTGTCATCCAGGGGAAGAATGTTGATAATTAATGACTTGGGAGCTTTATGCCTGTTACATATCCAGGTGACACTAAACCCTTTGGCAGAACTCTAGCAATAATTGTGAAGCAGACAGATTTCTTTGGGTCAAGACTGCATTTGCTAAGACAGGAGAGCAGTTAAGGTCACACTAGGGAAAACAGAACAAAATTATTTCAACAGTAAGCAATGAACTTCTGATCCTGTTGCTTTAGAAATGGTTTCTTTGCCGACTGGGACAGGATCTTATACCCTTCACAGTCAGTTACCGTCCTCAAAGTGACTTTGTAGCGTCAAGACTGCAATAAGACGCAATATGAATCTGCAATATGATTGAATGGGATCAGGTTTGCAATTACATGCAATCTGTTTCTGATAATACCACAATCACCTGTGATCCGCTGGTGCAAATCTGTTGCCGTCCACATACACAGAAATTCATACTGAACAGACATCAACGACTTATATTTAGAGTCAAGCCAGAACCTGATAAATTTGAAACAGAAATGCAAAATTTCCTCCCCAAATTCAGACGTAGTTGATGCAGGACGACAGTAAAATGACACAGGTGCTCGGCAGCTGGCAACCAGTTGAGTTGCTCTCAGGACAGACTGATTCTGACTGATTGGAACGTGTAAGTGATCTTTGTGCATTTATGAATTAGATGATGGTTATCTGCAAACGTTTACAAACTGTCTGAGAGAGACTGCAGTCGGTCTAACAACTACTTGCACTAGGTCACTGAAAGCATAACATTTAATTCATATCAGAGATTCATGTCCTATTTTCATCTGATTGTCAGATTTCTGAATTCAGCCGCCAGCTTTGTGTTACTTGACTAGACCTAGAATTTAAACAACATACTGTAGATCACTGACAAATATATAAATCTGTTTTTTGGACACATCCTGCGCTACAAAAGCACCAAACAGCCTCTTTAACAATAATTTCTAGTTCAAAATCTTACATTACAACCCCACCTAAATGATTGGCACATTGCGTAAAATCTGTGTACGCATGCAATGATTTGCTAATTTATTCACAGTACAACACAGAAAATATATCAGGTGTTTAAACTGGGCTATTTACTATTTCATGAAAAACGCAGGCTCCTTTTGAATTTGACGGTGTGAACACATCTAAAAATGTTGGAATGGGGACCACAAAAGGCTTGAAAAGTAAGAGGTACTAAAGAGAGACAGCTGGAGGAACATTTTGCAGCTAATCAGGTTAATTGGAAACAGGTCAGTAACATGATTGCAATCTTAGAGAGACAGAGTTACTCAGAAGTAAAGATGAAAACTGCCAAAAAAAATGCATCTAGAAATTGTGGAAATGTTTCAGAATAATTTTAAAAGTAATATTGGGAAGACTTTCAATATCCATCATTTATAATACATATAGATGATACATATAATGTATCATAATGTAACAATACGATACATATAATATCGTAATAACATTTCCAATAATCTAGATTTGGTCTTAGCTTTCATCCTTGTTCTTTGTGCGTAAGTGGCGAAGCTGAAAATCAATACTGGATGCCCGTGATCGTCCGGCTCTCAGACGGCACTGCATTAAAAACAGGCATGATTCTCTCATGGAAGTCATTGCATAGGCTCAGGAACACTTCCACTAATCATTATCTGTGAACACAGTTCACTGTGCCAACCACATCAGGTAAAACTCTTTCATGCAAAGAAGAAGTCATACGTGAACACGATCCAAAAAAATACTACCGACTTGAATGAAATGAACTGAAGCAATGCAGAAAACTGTTTTGTGGTCAGATAAATCAAAATGTGAAATTCGTTTTCTAGAAACATGAATGCCATGTCCTCTGGACTACAGACGAGAGGGACAGCACTCAGTTCAAAAGCCTGCATCTCTGATTGTATGGGGGTGCAGTAGCGTCTATGAAACAGACATCTGGAGACCATCGATGCTAAAAGGTAAATAGAGATTGTAGAGCAACATGTGCTCACATTCAGATAATGTCTTTTTCAGTTGCTACATATTTCAGCAGGACAATGTTAAAACTGTATACTGCATCTATTAAAACAACATGGCTTTACAGTAAAAAGAATGAAGAATTGGCCTGCCTGCAGTCCAACCCCTCCAGCAACTGAAAACAAAAAGAGGATCCAGGACTCTTGAGCAGCTAGAATCCTCTATCAGAGAGCATCCCTCTCCCAAAAGTGCAACAGCTGGTCTCCTAAACTTCCAGAGGTTTATGGGCTGTTGCTAAAAGAACAATGGATGATGCACAGTGGTAAAGATGTCCCTGTCCCAGCTTTTTTGGGGCATGTTGCTGAGCCATTATTTTTCTTAACATGGTACATTTTTCTCATTTTAAACATTTGATGTGTTTTGCATATGCTATTGTGAATAGGATATGGAGAGATTTGTGAGATTTCAATTCAATTCACTTTCATTCATGTAGTGCCAAAAAACAACCTCAGTTGCCTCAAAGCAATTTGCAAATCATGGCATTCGGCTAATATTTACATTTAACACATCGTCCCAACTGTTTGGGAATTGGGGCTGTATTAGCTCAACACACTCAAGCACTCCAGTACTTTTAAGAATACTCACACACAAACACACACCCTTTCTGTGGTGTCAGGTAATTTCTGCCTCTGTCTGTACTTTCCTCTTCTCTTCATTTACATCAGATCGGTCCAGTGTTTTCCAAGCACTGCTCCAAGAAACCTATGAGCAGGCATAAAACTGTGTGCCCAGTTCCTGTGCTCACAATGTATTTCAGCACAGTATATGAAACTCTACTATGTTTTGATGTAATTTATGGCTGGGCTTGTCTCCTAGTTTCCTCAGTGTTGGCGCAGTACAAGTCTCCCAGGAGGTGTGTATCAATATAAGAATGAAAGAGGAAATCCGACAACAAAAAGTGCTGTTCGTCTATACTTGACACGGCACTTCCTCGGGCACTACACCTGCTACATTTGAAGTAGGCAGGCTGAACGGACAGCAGACACACAGAGATCCCTTTATTTATTACTGAGATGTTCGGTAATACAATGGGAATAAAACAAAACAATTGCTGGCCAGATGTTGAGCATTTGGCATTTACCTTTTTTCACCTAATTTACACAATTCTCTCTCCAGCCATTCATCCATACATACATCCACTTATCCATTTTCTTAACTGTTTACCCATTTGTGTGGGGTGGGAGGTGGTGGGGGCTCGCCAGGACTGTACTCCCTCCTCCACCCCCTAACCCTTGCCCTGTTTCGAATTTGAATATCATGCAATGTAATTTTGGTTTCTTTCTTATCTGCTTTCTTAAGACATCAAGAAGAGCATTCAGGGCTTCTATTAGCAGGTTCAGCGACTCAGTCCAGTGCACACAGTGCTAAACTGTAGGTGGATTTTCTCTTGCTGTGGGAATCAGTGGACCGATCGCCCTGTGCTCAGCCTTGCCCAAACACACTCACAACAAGAGCCTGTCAGCTAAATCAAGATGAACCCTGACCTTTAAGAGAGACTGTGGGAAGAGGAAGAATAGCAACACTCATTAAAATGATTTGCTCCACCTACACTTTAAGGCCATTTCAGCATGCTGAGATGCACTATGTTTGAAAAGAACTAGAATAAAGAAAAGTAAAGAAGTGAAAAGTATTATTTCTCCTGCCTTTCATGTCACAAATATGTAATTTTTAAGGTGTACTTTGACGGGGAAATCAAAAAGAAGAGTCTGCATGACACCAAACTGCCTTTTAGCCACTGCACTGGTTTAGACATTAAACTTTAGTTGGTGTCTCATGTATAAAAAACCCAATTTTGCTCCCAAAGCAAAGCAATAACATTCACAAAACATCATTCTGTCATGTCATTCTAACACCATCTAACAATCTGATCATCAGAGCTCTAAATGGGATTCACTTTATCATTTTGTGTCGTTTCCTTTGATCCATGTGTATTTGCTCTCCTCTAATTCTGTCTAGAGGAAATAGCATTCAGCACTGACAGTGATGCATTTCGACAAGCAGCAGTTTAGCAGCATTACCAGACTTCAGAATTTTTCTCAGGAAAATCTAAACTATAACCCTCTAATTTTGTCTTGCAGTTTTAACACAATTTCATAATTCTCTCACACTCCCACAAGATCTCGCTTGAGCAGCAAACCTTTACAGCATTGTCCTGAAAATACATCAATATTTCCCTGAGAAAAAAAAAACTATAAAAACTCCCAGATCACAAGCTCAATACTCATCATCCACACAACTTAGGCATCTCCTATAGCTAAATATAACAGTGGGCATTGGCACCAGTCTAGAACAAAGATTTATCGAATAAAGGATTTAAAACTGCACTGCAAGTAGAATTTGTTAAATGTGTTGTGTGTTATCATTGGCTGTTTGGGTCTGTGTCTCCCTGTAGGCTACATATTATGAGCAAACATGAAAATCACTCAAGTGAGACATGTTAAACTACCGAGCAGGCCAAATTCTTCTAGTGATACTCATATCGCTCACTGAATGCACAACTTGATCGACTTTGTGTCAGCTAATGATGCCTTGAAAGGAAGGTTTTTGAAAAAAAGCTAGAGGAAGGGTAAAAATCTCCCCTTTCTCCCGTCTCTTGTCCCTTCCCATCCATCTGTATCAGTGTTAATGGAGTGTCTGTTCACGTGTCATCGTCGGTGTGCTGCGGGAATCTAAGTCTAATTGGATGGGCAGGGGCAATGCTTTGTTTAACTACAGACATGACAGGCTAATGAGGACAAAAACCCTGGCACAAAATAACCTTGCACGCTCACTGTGATACATGCATATAATGATGCACACTCACACAGACAGGCATGCATCAACATGCATTTGATTTCTGTTTGCTGTATACTTAGGGCTATTTTTTTATTTTCTTTTAACATTATAATTTCCGGGTCTTTATCCAACGATGTACTCCAGGATCTACCAGACACAACACAGTCACATCCTCAATACAGGCCCAGTCTTCAGGGTTCAGCTTGTGGGGGACCATATGGATTCTTACTCAAACATCAGATGCTTACATTAACGTTAAGCACATGACTATTTATTTATTCCTTTTCTTCATCTATGCTTTTCTATCTCACTCAGACCCGAGCATGATGCCCCTCAGCAAAATCGCAGTAATGAAAATACGCCAGAGTAATAATGCTATAAATAACATCTGTACAGAATGCTGTATATTTCCATGGGAATTTCTGGTCCACGGTTTTGATATGTGTTGCACATGAATCTTCTCTTAACAATCACAATTTCACCGCCAGCACCGTCTTAACTGCTTTTGAAGATAATTACCACTTTGTTTGCCATTTGTCCCTGCTCAGCAGGGATTTGTGTCAAGCCCTCTAATTGGACAAAAAGGTAGTGGATGGTACAGTAAATGGCCTGTATTTACAAATCATTACCTCAGCAAGAAAAATCTCCCGCAGTCAAAGCATACAAATTCCTTTTAATTAGTGAGCCAAGGAGAAAGAGGGGTAGTAACAGCGAGAGGGATAATAAAGAGAGATCAGCTACAGCATTAAAACCACTGGAACATATATTGTAGGTCCACCCCAAGTGCTACTATGTTACACCTGTTTGATCTGTGTCTAGGTGTCAGGACCCAGTGTCTCCTTGCAGGACATGGTGCTGTACTGTAACAAGATGTTCCATGTTATTTACTACACCTGGTCAGTGGTTTTAATGTTGTGAAGAGACAGGTGCAGTAACAGCAGTGAATGAAGGGTTAATGAGTTAGTCGTTGTTTTAACTGTTGTAACCAAAGAATTTGCTAATATGGGGGAAATAAGTATTTCTCATCTCTAACCGCATAACGGTGGGATGATCGTCTGGTTGGAGAGAGCTGCAACATTAACATGAATGAATATCATCCAGTGACAAATTAAGCAATAATAACCATAATTTTTCTAACAGTTTTAATAAACAGGGTTCACTCTACAGGCCGTAGATGCACTTACAGTGTCAGTGCTCGGTTCATTCTCTAACAAATGGGTCAATAATAATCAGTCAGATGAGTTTAAAACTTTGGCCTCTAAGGAAGCACATTACTTTACTTCTTTTACATGTATAACTTTTTTTTAAGTCGGGAAAAAGGGGACACATTCCTTTTGTTAACTTAGAACTAGTGCAGTGAAATGAACTGTCAGGCCAGCTGGGTCTCAGAGGACAGCACCATTAACTAAATAATCAGGCAATCAGCACTGCCCCCACACTCACATGCTCCAGCATAGCAATCAAAGTGGACTTGATGTTCTATTGTATTCTTTCACTCCCTTTCTTTGCTGCTGTCTACTGAACCTCATCGAGCTTGTGTAAAAAATCTCTTTCTACATCAAATGACATTTTAGGTTAGAAAAATGTGTAACATGGTGCCAAGCAGAAAAAAACTCCATAGGCCTCCACAGTCTTTCCATTTAGTGAGCGTATTTCCTCTTCTTTTTCCTTCAAATATTTGAATTTGTGGTAAAACGTTTTGAAATTTGGCACACTGATTGGGAACATTGTGTGATTTCCATCATGTCTGGGCCTTGAGCACTCTGGCACCACCTGCGAGTCAAAGCAGTGGTGCGTTTATACACCTCCATGCATACAATTGCCATGAATTGGCCTTAGAATTCATGTGATTGTGCCAGTTTCAAAGCACCATCTCAGTTTCCACTACGTATGATTTTATCTATCAAAACCAAATTTGATACCGTGAAGTTACTTAAGATTTAATCTCGACGAAGCCCAAAATATGTTTTACCTAATAACTGTTGATGCTTTTGGCCAAGCAAACTTTAACTCCTGCAAGCCAGTTATAATTTCATACATGATACAATCTTTTCAAATACTGATGGATGGACAAAATAGCCACTGGGGCTTTTCATTGGTTTGAATCTATCATTTCTCTGTAATTAACCACCAGAACCACTGAGGGAAATATTGACTCGTTAGCTATATTAACTGCTTAACCTCTTATTCACAATTTTAATATAACTTGTACAAACAAGCCTGGTACCATTCATATTATGTACAGCCCCACTCTCTTGACTTCAGATTTCATCGGGGTGCTCATGAGATAATGGAGCTGTAGCTGGAAAACGTCAATTTCACAGGGTAAACATTTTCCTTCTTACTATTTTCATCGTGTTCTTGATCTAAGAGACTGAAACAATAATTATGTTGGAGTTTTTCACGTTGGACAAGAGGGTTTGTTCCCTGAACCTCCGGGTCGGGGAATGGGTCTGATGTCTATGCTTATGTGCCAAATTACAGTTTAGAGTACCCGGCCTTTTTGGAGTCCCTGGGAGGGGTGATTGTGGGTGCTCCACCTGGGAACTTTGTCGTCCCACTGGGAGACTTCAACACTCATGTGGGCAACAACAGTGAGCCCTGTTGGGGCGTTATTGAGAGCAACGGCCTGCTAGATTTGAATCCGAGCAGTGTTCAAACATAAGTGTATCCATAAGTCCATGTAGCACCAGGACACCCTAGACCTCAGGTTGATGATTGATTTTGTAATCGTATCATCAGATCTGCGGCCATATGTTCTGGAAACTCGGGTGCTGAGCTGTCAACTGACAAAGGCCTGGCAGAGGCCCCGGTACATGAGATCTTCACCTCCCACCTCCGGCAGAACTTTGACAGCATTCCGAGGGAGTACTGGGAACATTGAGTCTGACTGGACCATGTTCAGCACCTCCATTGCTGAAGCAGCTGCACTGATCTGTGGCTACAAGGTGGTTGGTGCCTGTCGTGGTGGTAACCCACAAACCAGATGGTGGACACCAGAGGGGAACTAAGCCCCATAGGGAGTCCTATGGGGCTTGGTTAGCCTGTGGGACTTTGGAGGCAGCAGATAGATACAGGCAGGCCAAGCGGAAGATGGCTCGTGCAGTGGATGAAGCAAAAACTCGGGTAGGTTGAACATTGTTGACTTCAGCTGAGGATATTGTCGGGCAGTGGAAGTAATACTTCAAGGAACTCCTTAATCCCACTGACGCATCTTCTGTGGGAGGTGCTTTGGGAGTATGGGGTGTCTGACTTGTTGCTACGAGCCATTTGAACCATTGCAAGAACTTGGTCCGCATAGCAGGCAATAAGTTGGACTCATTTCCAGTATGTGTTGGACACCCGGGCTGTCCTTTGTCACCAATTTTGTTCATAATTTTTTTTTTTTAGTTGGTGACCAAAAGAACAAGATCATGGATACAAGTGACGGAAATGAGCTTTCTCCGGGGTAGATGGCCTCTCCATTAGAGATAGGATGAGGAGTTCAGCCATTCGGATGGGGCTCAGAGTAGAGCCACTACTCTTCCACATCGAAAGGAGCCAGTTGAGGTGTTTCAGGCAGGTGTCTTAGATTTTGGGTGAGGTGCCCTAGGCATGTTCCACCAGGAGGAGGCCCCGGGCAGCCCCACAACACACTGAAGAGATTATATCTCTCGGCTGGCGTGGGAACACCAATGTTCTCCCCCGGACAGGCTAGAGGAGGTGGCTGGGTAGAGGGAGAGCTGGGCTTCTCTGCTTAGGCTGCTGCTCCTGCGACCGAATAACCAGAAGAAAATGGATGGATAGATGGATGGATTAAATATGAGCCCATTTTTGCATTTTTCAGGGTTTTGATTGTAATAAAATATCTTTCTCTAAGTATTAGGGACTTGCCAGCACCATGAGCCACTCTATAACATTCAGATATCTTCTAGCAGTAGTCAATCAGTAGCCACCACAAAAATCAGCTTTTAGTGCAGTACACAAACTGTATGCATGCTTCTGCTGTAGTTTAATTATGCTTTTAAGGTCTAGTTTAGAAATAGACATGGCATGTATTAGCAGAATGTTAGTGGTTTCTGGGCAAAATAGTCATCCTTACAATGGAAATTACAGGGATATTGTTGCTGTACTTTTAAAACCAATATAAATAGTGTCCTGCTTTGTCTATTGTTTTAGATGTTTCTCTAAATCACTTGTATTCATTTAGGACTATCGTCATGCACCCTCCACCCCGCACTGGTTGCATTGCAGCCAATTTCTGTACAATAGGATTACTGGGAAGTGGAATGGCTCGCCTTGATCAGCTCTGTCAGTTAACAGCTGTGTAAAGCTTCATCGTTATATTAAAAAACAGTAAAGAAAGACAAAGGACGAAGAAAAGAGAGACTAAAATAACTTGTGACCAAGAAAGAAGCTGTGTCTGTTGTTTGGACATCTTTTTTGTTTTGTTGTAAACAATGAGATTTGTTTTGCTGTTATTTCTGGCTAAGCTGCTTTTTGTGCTCTTGTCTCCACCAATATTCACTATTGGTGGGGCTCAGGCAGCTCCTCCACACATAGCAACAGGTAAACAGGCGAGGTGATGCAGCAGTATTACACAGGGCACAGAGGTGTTTTTTTTTTCCATTGATGGGATAAATTGTGGTTGGAAGAATGAGTCTGAATGGTCCTTTTTTTAGAAGAAAAAAACATGTCTAATTAATATATCTAATATCTAAACTTATTTCAATATGCATGTTATAAAGAAGCGTAATGTTAGACTGGGATCATAGCCATTGCCAGTTTTCTTGTAGGCACTTCTAAAATGTGTCATGACAAATTTGTCATTTTCATGCATTTCATGTCAATCAAATGTTAAAGGAAGCAAAAACAAAACTGTAGCTTTGGCAGCTTAAAAAGAGGGAATATTATATATTAAAAATGTGTAACTTCAACATATTTTGAAAGATTTTACAATTATCGAACATGCTGTTTCTCCTTCAGACAGGTGTGCTTCAGAGAGAAGGAAGAACAGACAGGAACATATGGGCTGCAGTAGCAAGACAGGTTAAACACAACAGATGGGCAGAAACACGAGGACATCAACAACTCACTTGCCCCAAATCGATTCTACGCCATGCAATCATCTATCCTGAGAAGCAAACACTTACTCAGTAATAAGATAGTTTAAAGAAAGCATGTATATGATCACAAGCACAATACATCTTCCTTCGTCTTTTCACAAGAGATATGCCGCTTTTTCTCGACTTTTTGGGGGGGGGGCTTGTTGCAAACAGAGAATCTCATCTCGTCTTAATGTAATTTCCACGGAGTTTCGAGTTAGCACATTCACAGTTTTGCACACGCTGAACACAAGTTAATCCACACCCCGCTCTGTCTATTTCTTGCTCTCATACCGTGTACAATATCTAATTTTAAATGGAAGAAGAATGATTTGAAAGCCTTTTATGTTAATTTTTCACGCCTGTGTCAAGTTGAAATGACATAACATAGTCTACTGGCTTTCTCCCTTCAAATGGAGAAATGGCTGCACAAGCTCATCAAACTCATCAACTGCCTCATCAATGTCAGTCATCAGTGAAAGTCACACTCACTAAAACCTTCCTTGATCCCATACAAAGAGTAGTGTGTGCGCACAAACACACAAAGTAAGTGGGCACTGCAAATTACAAGTCACTAAACAGGCCCTGTGATAAATGTAGTGGCACTAAGTAATGTGTGCATTTAGACAGTACACTCATCAGCTTGCCTCAACGTTTGCCAGCGGCTGTAAGTCAGTGCAGCTGGGTTCTTTATCCAACTGACTGGTGCATATGCATGCATACTTATCTCTCTGAGTGTCCATTTGTGCCTGTGAGTATCAAGATAGCACCATTTTGTGTGATTGAAAACCTCTAATTCTTCTCCTGAAATTTCTGCAATGCTTCCAAATGGTTTGAACATGATTTATATTATTATTTTTGACCTGAAGCAAAGAGGAGAAAACCACTCTTGTGTTTTTACATGTATATGTGCATCTAATCTGAGCTGCCAACTGAGACAACGATGTAGACAGTATCGTGATCTGGACTCAACTTTCGATCGTTGATTGTTTACTCTAGTGGATATACATGTGTCTGCCCATACTGTGAATGCATCTGTGGGCTTTTATGTCTGCTGAGCTCAGCACCTAAAGATGAAGAGCCAACGATGAAGAGCCACTAGCACTGGCAGTTGACCTCTGAGCTGATAGGACAGGGTTAGGGGCACTTTCCAGGAGAATGGGCAACAGTCACAGCGCATTGCGGGTACGTGATTTTCTCCCATGTCTGGACCAGCCTGATAAGGCAAAAACGGTTGGCAAAGGATCAGGGGTTCCCACTCTTATTCAGTGTCCTCTCTCTGCTCGGAGGCTCTCTTACTAATCACATTGTTTGCTTGTGCTCTTCCTATTTTTTCCTCTGCTTTACAACAGACCTTTTCACTCCTTTCCTGACTTATCGCCTCATTCTCTCAGCAACTCATTAGTGTCTTCGGTCCTTAAAGTCTCTCTGCTTCTCCATCTTCCTGAAAATGAGCCGATTTTAACCCTCACTTTCCATTGCTGAAGCACTTCTCTAGCACTCATATTTTTTCTTTCCTTTCCTTTAGGCTCATTTTTTTTACCCTTGCTGTCAGGCTGTCAGCCCACAAAAACTGAGATGTAGGGACATGTGCGCAATAAGGAGCACTTGAGAGAGAGGGATACTGAATCCAGCCTGGAAATTCCACAGTATAACTTAAAGTAGATTCAAGTGCTGGAATTTGACACTTTAAGATGCATTTATATACTTTTTTACTAATACTTTATTATTTACATACATACAAACCAATCAGCCTAGTTTTGTTCTTACTATCAATTATATCATTAAATAAAAACTTGATAACAAGGATGATTTGAAAAGCACATGATTTTTTTTTCCAATATTTGCTCCTTCTGTTTAACATTTAGCACTTAAGTGTAGAAAAAAGTCCTTTTGTGAACAGGTGACATAGGCATGTTGGATAAAGCACTTTGAGTGCTCAGGTAGAGTAGTATAACACTGTAAAAGAACCAGTACATTTACCATTTAGTTTTAAAAAATGGATGCAACTGTGAAATGACATATTCTCTGGCTAATGATAAATGACCGTGTGGTTTCATACCACAGATAATCTTTCATTTTGAAACATAGTGTGACCAATTTTGTATTTCATATGACCCAAAATGAATGACAGAGCCCATAAACTCAGCAGGAAAGTGTTGATAGAGGTTAAAGGTCACAACAGAAAGCATAGACTTCTAAAGAAGCAAAAGTCTTTTTGCGACCACATCTATCGCCATCTGGTGGCCATCAGGTTTAAGGTACTTCCGTGTTGGCTTCATTTCTTTTGACCTGGAAGCTTTGTCTGTGTTGTATACTGTGTGGAATAAAGAGAAGGTGATGCGCAGAAGAGAAATCGATAGGTTTGGGTTTTTAATCTACATATGATGTACAGTAGAGTCAGATTCATGGATGTAAAACAGCGGGTGGATACTGGACGCAAAAACTGCAGTAACACATGTAACCACTGAGAAGCAACAAGGCTGAATGGCAGCTCTTTTCTTTATACACCCATGAGCAGATCACACTGAAACTTCACATGTTCCTGGCTATCCTAGTGTGTCATAATACCTGGTGTGTCATCGTGGTAAGGTCTAAGCATAATTAAGCCAGTGAATGTCTCATCCAATGCTCTGCTGCACCAATAACCATTCGACTGCCACTTTAATTGCTTTTCTTCCCCCTATTCCCATCTCAGCCATCTACCCCGTTCTATCAATCTATTTAATTCATAGGGGAACAATGTCTCCATACAAACATGCAAATATGGGCTATACTGTGTGTCTGCTCCCATGCATGTTTGGGCTTGTGGGTGCATGCACAGAATTTTCACTTGACATCCAAATTTACACACATAGACATTAATGTATGCACATCTCTCAGTGGATGTGTACTTTGCATCCTCATGCGTACTTATGAGCTGGTGTCTGACCATAAAATGAGTCATGTGTGTCTCTCGCTGCACCTGTGGTGAAAAGCTGTGGAGTGTGAGGTTTCCCCAAATAGCTACTCTCATTTACAGCCTCTCTGAGGTCTAGGCTTTCTTTGTCTGCCACTCTTGGCAGCTGCTACTGTTAAGCACCTGACCCTCTTTAACAGTGTAGCAGCTCATGACCCAAAAAAATAGACTCAAAAGCAGGAATCACAACAGGAAACACAGTTCAAAAGCCCAGATTTAATACACAAAGTGAGGTTTAGTGCACGGGTGGGCAGTAGGGGTGAGCGATATGTTAAAAATTTTCAACTGTCAGTTCAATGGGAGGCAAAACCCTGCAAAATAATTACAGTTGATGGACTGAACCAATCACCTATAGCTGATCTATTCATCCACTTGCCTAACTAAGTAGTCACTGACAAATACTGACAGGTAGTGTGTAAAAAGGCGCAAAAAATGTCAGTCCAGTAGCAGCATATTAATGGTATACATATCCAGGTACGTTATTACCTAGTTAAACTTAAGTGTAATAGAGAAAAGGGCAGAAACTTGAAGAAACTAAAGGGTACGACAAATAGAGATTACATAATAACAGAAGAAGTGAGTCAACAGAGCTAATGGGGGTTGTCACAAGGAGAATAATACATACAGACTTCAGGAAAAGATAGCTGCTTCTGCAGGACTTGCAAACTATATCAGGAAAAGGGCCAATATCATGGCTCAAACTCAAATATGGGGCAACATCCACCCCGAGGTAAAGGCATACATTAAGTCCCAAAAGGGATGGAAAGAAACAGATGAATAATGTGAATCGCAGCAGTTCTACATGCTCCAGTACTGTATGTACTGAATATGACCTCTCCTGATCGACAACTAAAAACAAGGACTTCTTTTTCTGCTTCAACCCATCTCCACTCAACCGTGCAATGTTTGAAAATCCTCCTGTCCCTTTACCTAGACCTGAAGAAGGACGGCTGAAATTTGTGTGTGAGAATTGTTGGCTCTTAAAATATAGTGTTTGAATTCACAACCCAAAAAGAACAACCAGAAAACCTAAAGTAATGCACCATGTGTGTTTTCTTGCTTTACCTTCAAAGGTCTCACCTGCATATTATTCCGTGTGCTATACTGCAAAGTCAGTTTGACATAACTGTGCATTATTTGTATTAACTGACTTAACAAAACCTTAAAACCTCAGCATTCTTTATTTACCAAAACAGTCTTCATCAGGTTCTGTGAGCACTTCACTAAAAGTGGGTGTTTTATGTGTCATTTTGCTATTCTTCTGCAAAAACTGATCAATAAAAAAAGAGCCGCCTACTTCATTTAGGAGGCGCAGGCGAGGAGCTATGAAGAATACACCAAAATTATAATAGCATGAAGTAACTGGTTAGATGAATGCTTCAGTAAAACCTTAAACCCGTAAATTCCAGAGTTAAAATATTTTTATTATAAGTCAATGCATTTCCAATACTCATGTGTATTTTTACAGTTACTACCAGCATTTGATGCGCTTTAACTTCAACCTTAATTGGCTTCATTTAAAGAGGTGCATTTACACTTGGCATGGTCCCAAAATGAAGGTAGGCACCAATAAAATCTCCTGGAAACAGTTTTAATAGTGTGAAAGTAACTTGGCAGGAAATTAGTACCAAGCATAAAAAAGCATACTTAAGCAGCTGAAACAGATGTAAATCAATAAATTCACTTTCATGTACTGTTCCAAGCAGCTTTGTGTCTTTTTTCCATGGTGTTACTAATACTACTCAACAGGTTTGCTTATGCAATGTAAATATATACCTGACACCACTGGAGAAAACCTCCACTGGAGATGGTGGTGAGGTGTGCAACAGGCTGTTTCAGGTAAACATAGATCCACCTTCATGCCTCAGAAACCTCTGTCTTTATGCTGAAAACCTTATTAATCTACAAGATTATCATAGTTAACTAAAACCAACTAAAATCCAAAAACTTAAACTAGATCGAATGAAATGATGAATGACATGCCTGTAATGTAATCTGTTGCGTTTTTATTGTAATACCTGTGTTATTGTGCTGTTTTTCTACATTTTAATATGTTAGTTCTGTTTATTGTTACATTTTCAACATGGTTTGTTCTTTGTTGACATCATTTCAAGTTTGTATTGTCATTTCTGTCTCTTTTTAATTTCCATGATTCTATTCTTTTCTCAGTTTTAATTATGCCTTCTTTTGTACTCCATTATTATAATTATCATTTATAGTTTATTCCCTAAGTTGCAGTTTTTATGCCCTGTGTGTTTTCTGTGGCTCTGTTTGCATCTTAGATGTTTCCATATTTAGCTATTTCCTGTTTTATTTTGTTAGACTCTTATGTGCACTGCGTTTCGTTTTGCTTCCCTTGTTTGTTTTCCCTGACTGATTGCAGATGTGTACTCTGGTATTTCCCATTTCCCTAATTACATTGTGTATTTATAGCTTTTAGTGTCTCTCCTCAGTTCTTTGTTGTGTCGATCTGTTTGTTCTGGTCTTATGTCTTGACTTTTATTTGTAAGGGTTGTGTTACCTGCTGCTAGCTGACTTTTCTACCACAGGTAAACCAAGGTTTATCTTTTGTTCATAAATTCTCTTCTTCGATTTCTTCACATTTTCTTAAATCTTGCCTTTGGCATATGCCTTCCATTCAATATTAATTAAGAAGAATAAAACTAACAATAAAAATGTTCAAAAAGGTAAAACTAAAATAAATTGAATACAACAAGTAAAAGCAAAATAAGAATTAAAACAACTATAACAAGTCTGCTAACCTATAAGCTAACTGACACATAATTAAAACCTTTGAATGTATGATCAGTATATTTATATGCTCTAAAACACAGTATATATCAACACTGTTAAATATGGAGAAAAAGAGGACTCCTTTTGTGTAATTTCATGGTTTAGTGGCTTCGTGTTGACTGCAGGGTCCTGTGCTGTCACATTACTGCTTATTATCATTTCAATAACTGGCACTGGACTGTATACAGGAGCCAATAAAACTCGTTTACTGGCTGAAGTTCATGAAATGTCTGATTTCATAACCAATCTGTCGTCAGTACTTTACTAAGGGTTCGGCGACCAATCTAATTAAGGAAAAAAAAGAGAAACTGAACAGGCAATTCTCATTCATGTTCTTCATTAATGACCTCCAGCCCGATATTTCTTCATGGCACTGTGCCGCAGTGCCTCTCACCCTTGTGGAGTGGCAGAGATAAAGCTTCATTACATAAGGCTGCTGGCAGGACTGGGGCTTGTGCGATCAGCGGCCACAGCACCTGCCAGCAATCCCACAGAACACCGGGCACACATTCACCAATACACAGACTTCCTGCATCCTATTTTCTTTTCTTCCTTCCATCTGCTCATTCATTCCTTTATCCTGGCACAGCATTTCCCCTTATTTTCCATCTCTTATTGTGTCTTTTCTTATTTCTCCCTGTCCCCCTTCACCACCCATTCTCCCTCTCTCTCTCTTTTTCTTTGGGAAAGTGATGCATCCTACTTTCCTCCTGCCTTTTGGGAACACACTGAAAGGCAGGCAGAGCGAGCAGTGCTGTCTTAAGTCTCTAGTTGTCCTCACAGAGTATATAATCCTCTTGATGTTCTGCCTCTGTTGTTGCGCACTCAAAAGGGAGGCACAATGTTCGAACATCCATACTGTATGTCTGCGCTGCACAAAGTATTTAAGAACAAAAAGATGAACTGTACAGCTGTAGAGAGCAATGCTGATCACTGTATACAATGATCTTTGCGCTTCATAGAACTGCATTCACAAATGGCAACCCATACTTTGTGTTATATCTGCACATGGGGACCATCATTCAAAGCAATCACACACTTAAAAGCCTTTCTGTGAAACACAAACTGAAATAGCTTCATGCAGTCACTGTTCATGCGAAAGACTTTTCACTGTATTCCGATTTTCTCCTTTATCTCTCCGCTAATCTGCTACTTATCTGGTCAAGCAGAGTGACCCTCATTTCTCCTTGCACAAAACTCATGTCTCACTGTAGCAGGGGAAGAAATTGAATTTTTATAGATACAGATTAATATACCGTAACTGAGCTGTCGGCTGCAGGAATTGGAAAAAAAAGATGAAAAGAAGTGGAGGGAAATCCTGCATAAACTACTGCAGAATTTTCCAAAGAATTCTCCTCGGGGGTTTACAACAGTGTTACTTCAGTACTGTGTGAACACGAAGAAGAAACTGATTACATGACTTATGAGTAAAATTGGGTAAGACAGAAAATAATACACTGAAATGCTAAATTTTGCAGGGCATGTAAAAGACAGAGTGCGCGGATAATTTTAGACCTTTTTTTTAGAAAAAAACAACAACAATATTTTGGCACCCAAAGTGGAGCAGCCACTTTTTTTTAATCTAAAAGGGCAGTTATTCCTGCAGGATAGAGCTGTGACAACAGCAGAAGATGAAAGTGTGACTGATCCTTAAAAGTTGGGATACTGAGGATGGAGTGGTTTGACTAGACTTATGTGGCAACAGATGTATCAGATATATTGGAGAAGGGGCAAGAGGACAGAGATGACAGGAAGAGGGAAAAAAAGGGAGGAGTAAAGTTTAGGGAGAAGGAGGGGGTGAGAGGAATCCAGAAGTGAGAGTGTGAGACTGAGAGATAAATGGGAGGACAAAAATAGCTCTGTGTGGCCATGCCGTTCACTTTCATTTTCCATGTCCCAGTATCCAATTTACAGTCATACACACACAGGCACATTTTTACACATCTCCTTCTGATGTCTTTCACGTACACAACTTTAGCCCAAATTACCATCCCCCCTCTCTATGTCACAAAAACACACACATCCTCATACATGCGCACCATCCCATTTACAGCTGTGATAAAATGGGTCTTTCCCCACTTTTTTTTGTACACCTCCACATTGGCTCCCTTTTTTTTTCTCAGTCCCATTCATACACATCTCCATCCAGAATATTTTCAACAGATGGTGAAGTTGTACCTAGCCATGCACTTGGGAAAAGGAGTACAGTGGAACACACACATGCACATTCACAGACTGCAGCTGGTGGACATCCCCAGGGTGCCGTCCTCTTAGCAGTGCCATGAGATTTAGAGCTGCTCATTCCGTTTAAAGGGGACAAAAGGTAGAGAGATGGACAGCGAGAGGCTGGGGGGAAGGAAAGGAGACGGCACCATAGAGATAAAGGCTGAGATGAAGGAAAGGAAAGTTGAAGTGGGAAACAGAAAAGGAGAGGACAGTTTGCAAACATGCAGCTGTCGTTCCTTCAAGCCTCACAGTGACCCGCAGGAATCGAGTTTATTTTTAAAAAAAATGAAACTTCGTGTTACAGCTGATCTTCAGACCCTTCTTGTCCACAGGCAGTCATGTGCAAACTGCATAGGTTTTTGTATTCTTGCACATGAGTGCATATGTGTGTCATTGTAGCTAAGGGAAAAAAGGGCCTAATTCTTCCACTGTCTTCTTCCCAATTTCCTCCA
Organism: Pelmatolapia mariae; assembly: GCF_036321145.2. NCBI lineage: Eukaryota > Metazoa > Chordata > Actinopteri > Cichliformes > Cichlidae > Pelmatolapia > Pelmatolapia mariae. Next base: position 18,607,175 of record NC_086237.1, on the reverse strand, counting down.
TCTTGCTAGAGAGGAGCTCCACGTCTATAAAAAGTCCTCTTAAAACTCTAAGCCAGAAGAAGGCTAATTGCACATGAGCTATAAAACAATATTGTCTCTCTGGTTTGCCTGTTTTGGTTAACCGAATGGGTGTACCGGTGTGTGCATAATGTTTGGCACCATGTGTATTATGTTCTGGGGTTCCTGTGTTCATCTGATGATCCGTGAATGAAAACACAGGGTATCATTTTGGAGGAAGCATTCAGCTTCCCCAGTACGACTTAATATGCCACCACTCGCAGCTAATGACCTGAGTAAGATTGGCAACACAAAAATACTCCTTTGAACAACATACAAACTGGAGAAAAAGTGCTGCTGGGAGATGGATACAGGGAGAGACACAGCTGCTGACAAAGACCTAAAAACAGAGAGGAAGTGGGGAGTGAGGGAGGAAATACTGTGCAGGCAGCGGGAAGTGGTGCTGAAAAATGATCATCACAAATAGAGAAAAATTCCTACAGAGAGAAGAAAAATTCCCCACTTCCTCCCCAGCAAGTAATCTTAAACAAGTACACCTTATTTAACCTTGATTAAAGGATTACTAAATTCAGAGGGAGGTCTAGACAGCTGTATGAAACATGACCAATGGCCTATCAAACCTCCAGTCACTGTGCAGCGCAGCAGGGTGCTGGACAACTGAACAACACAACAATTTTGGAGTATTAATAAATCTGTGCGCCTGAAACAAAATTAGACATTTAAACTGCAGAAAGTCACGCTGGGTGGAAAGTATTCCATTGCAAATCGACCAATATAAATGAGAACAGTTTAATACTTTATGTGGCAAGAGTAGCATAGCTATCAGTTTAACATGGGACAAAGGCTGGAAACAACAGGAAATGCATAGCTCTGCTCATTTGATTAAAACATACTGAAAATCTGACAAATCATAAGCTCACAGCACACAGTTACATTCGTTATTTTACCTACAGTGAGCTAAATGCCTGCCCTTTGGTTTATAATTCATGCACATACATGAGAAGCCATCGATTTGTGAAGTATTGAATCATTCGTCTAAATTTGGCAACTGCTTCCATGCAGGAAAATGTGAATGCTCCATCAAAGCATATGCCTGTCAATCTATCCAAGATGTTATTATTCCCAGGGTGTCAAATGCTGATGCCTTCTCAGAGCCACTGGCATCCTTTGGCACAGATGGAGTCATGCACAGGTTGGAGCAATATTGAAAACAGAGAGCAAACACTCATTTTTTTAAAAGACAAAGATGGGTTAAAGAGGCAGGTCGGGGTTAGTGTGGAGTACATTTCAAGACTGTTGTTAGTTTCATTTTGTTTTCATTAACAGGTGTTTAGTTGGGAAAGAAAAGACAGTGTTTTGGGTTAACATATTCCTGCATAGAAACAAATTCAACCAAGGACACCTAGTGCAATAAATTGTGTTGCCAAGGGATCCTGAACAAGTATCCACTTGTGACAAGTTCTAGCTTTAAAAATAAAGCAAAATGATGAAAAAACATCAGCCAAGTAACATGACAAGATGGCTTTTTTTTCTTTTTGGTGAGCTGAGTTGAGATGAAGAGACAGAGTCTGAGAGGATACTTATTAGAGTGGCAGATGAAGAAGTAGGGAGAAAACAATGAGAGCAGGACAGAGAGAAAGAAGAAGGAGAGCTGATGCTCAGCACAAAGGCACGACAGACAGAGAGCACTCTGTTCGCACTGATGAAAGCTTTGTGTTAAAATTTGCTTCCTATCAAAACAATTGTATTATCTTTAAATACTTTTCATAAATAAAGACGCCGTATTACCTATGCTTCATCTGGTTGCCGCACTGCAGCGTCAGCTCTCCAACACAACAATCAAGGTGCTAGATGTGCTCTCTTTTCAATAATGGTCACACTGTGTTGCTGTGTGAAGACTCTTTTTTTGATTATGTTGTTAAAGTTCAAGAAAAAGCTTCACAATGATGAATGTTCGCTCAAGATTCACCATATGTGCATATGTAGTCTAATATAAACTGAGTAAAAAATAACAAGAAAAACAGTTTCTGTTTTTATTTGATTTCTTAAAATGATAAAGGTCAAATTACTGTAACTGCTTATGCAAGCGATATCACCGCATGCACCTGAGAAAAATATCAAATCAGCCAATATGCACAGTGTGAAAACAATAACATACAATCCGCTCAGTCTGTTGCCTTTGCATGATAAATGGCACCTCAATTTCAGCAAGCGGGCAGGTTGGCTGCGAAAAATAATAATTCTCTATCAAGTTTTTGAGTGTTGAACTGAAAGAATGAACAGCTCACACTAATGTCCCCCAATGAACGAGTGGCTTGCACAGCCTGTATAATAGGTTCTAATCTTACGAACATGACTCAGCCTTTCATATACACACAAAGATACACGCCACAATTACCAAGGCCATATCAATTATTCATAGACTACCACATGCTCAGACATCCATAGACAGCAATGCCTACACGGCCATTCCCATGAGTTTGCCGGAGGTTTAAACAGGTGACACTGTCAGTGCAGGCTTTAATAAGACCATGTTTGCATGTTTGTAACTCACACCCATTGAAATTGACACTGAAATCTGCATCATTCTAGTTATATTATAGTCTGTATTATATAAGAAAGATTAAGAAAGAAAGATTAGTTGAGCGCATCTGCTCTACCCAATCACATTATTTAACTCTAACTAAAGGAACAGTCCAGTTATACATATATATATATATATATGTGTGTGTGTGTGTGTGTGTGTGTGTGTGTGTGTGTGTGTGTGTGTGTGCGTGTGTGTGTTAGATGCTAATATCAGGGCTCGAGTGAATAAAAAATCAAATAAAATGTGGCCATGATTTGGACTGTGTGTCCCTGCAGAGTTTCAGATGAGAGTGTGACCTGCTGAGCTGTCCGTGGTGCTGATTTAAAAACTTGAGACTAATCTGACTGAATGTCACTTGCACTGTGAAAGTAGAGCTGATTGTATGGCTTCAATTCAACCCGAGCAACACTTGATTGATTACACACACTTGAGTAACAATATGGGAGAAGCTCTCAGATGATTATACAGGCTCTAATTTTAGTTTCGTTTTTCCATCTTGCCCTCACACCTCACGTTGGCATTTCATGATCCTAACACCCCTGGCAATTACGTGAGCGAATGTGAAAATGTAAATGCATTGAGTATTTATTGATTCACTGTTGACCTATTGATATCCCGCTATTGATTGCAAATCACCCCCCACCTCCCAAGCATCCATGCATACTGACATATCCAATAATCCAAACAAACACGCCTTGTTAAAGTGATTTATCGCACTAGTTCTGCATACTGACAGGTAACACCTTTGAAGGGGGCCAAACCAACTATTTGGACTGGTTGCCTAAAAGCCTTACAAAGAGTATGTAGTATAGCTACTGGGTGCTTGACTGGTGCACCAGGTAGAAAAAAGAGAAGATGGAACAACAGGAGTTAACTCTACGAGACAAAACATCAACAAACCCATGTAGGAAGATGCAAAGAAGGTGACGCGATCGAAACTGAAAGAAAAACAAGAGAGAACCTCGCAACATTCGATGGACATTATTTTTGGTACATCAGTACGTAACAAAACATGTCGATTTCTTGTTCCAGTATAAGCAGGTGGAGGGTGGATGGGTGATGAATAGTGATGGAAAGTGGTCCAGTCTTGGTGATGGATGTGCAGGGGGAGGGGTGGGTGACTGCCACTCAGAGAGACATTCTCTGAAATCACAAACAAGGTCTGCATGAAACCAGTTAATTGCAAAGAGATACAAAAAACAAAAGTGCTATTTAGTAAACTCTAAAGGAGTCAGTAGTTTTATTTATTTAATTGTTTTTCTCATTTACACAGAGCCAGACTCTTCATGTAAATCTCATCTACTTATTGGGACGATATGGTAGTGGTATACAGCAGATATTCTTCTGTGACTCTTGGCAAGGCCTAGAAAAAAAAGACGCCTTTTCCTATAAATAAATAATTTACTAGAAATAATAAGTACAAATTCATGCCAACAGTAATGTTGCTGAGTTTGTAAAGTTGCAAATTCAATTCCCCTTCTCCCTGCTTTCTCTCGCTCCATATCTGCACACTGTCGAATGGTTGCAGCATAAAATAAACCTGCAGCTGTATAAGGTGAGCGTGAAATTCAGCAGCTGCAAACTAAAAGCATAAACCAACCTGATGTACACATAAACATTACAGAATACAAATTATCTGAGTACAGTGCCAGACTTTCTAACCGTGTATGCAAAGTTCGTGAAGCGTCTGAGGAGCATTCATGACTTATTGTCCTCATACATACTTAAATGGCCCCCCTTACATCACCACCACCACCGCTGGTATATATTTCCCACATGTAAGTTTACGGGCCAAAGGTCAATGTTTTGAGTTCATAACTCTACCGTTGTGTCAAAGTGTGACCTGTGAATAGCGAGATGCGATTATCATTATTTTGTGCGCATGTCACTGATGTTTGTTCACTAGCACGTGGGGATTTTCAACAGAAAAAACTGGAGGTGGTTTGCCAAATTATACATTTATTCTGAAACTGCAGGTTAGCATCAAATCTCATACATTATTCAGCAGCTGACTGGTAGGTAGACTCGTGTACTATCTGTTGTATTTATTCAGGACAAATGCATTTTTAGATTGAAAAAAGAATGCATTGTTTCCTCAAGCTGGTCTCTTGTTTAAAGATCCAAATATTTAGAAAAAGCCTGAAAATACAAATTTACCGACAGCGTGTTTAACTACCTATGATGCTGCGTGGAAGCGTGCCAAATAGAAAATATAGCCTTTGTGCGCCTGAATAAAAGGAATGAGGTGTTAATTGGCAGCTTATGTTCTCGTTTTGGCTCATTAGGACGATAATGTTTTAATTGAAATCTTACAACTGCAGCATTTGCTGGGTAATTGAGACATAAACAAGGGCAAGCTTTGAGACATCCTGCAACTCTGAGGCCTGTTTACACCAGGAGAACGAAAGTGAGAAAAAATGGGGGGGAAAGGACCCTCCCCTTAGGCGTGTGTGACAACATGCTGTTTCCTCCAGTTTCATTCAACACTCAAGTAGCATTTGGTCAACACACTGGGAACTGTCAGGATGTGTGCAAGTATGAGAAGACGAGTTTGGTTACTTTGGGAGAAAGAAGACTGACTGAGCACACGCTCGCCTTGAAGTACTTGTGAAAATAGCGCTTTTGTATTTAGTTTAGTCAACTAACTTGACTACATTTGTAAAAACTATAAGAAACAATATTTTTATGTTTACCTGCATAGACAAAGAAAAAGATAAAGAGCAAATTATTAGTCCTTATTTTTACAATGCCATGTTATGCACATTTCCCCAGTTTAAATAAACCTGGTAACAACAAAATGCACACAAAGAGCCTGATGTATTGCGCGTATTACGGGTGTCATTAACCATGAAAATTTTAATCAGATAATCAGAGCTTGGTAATTGGAAGAATCCCTGCCGACCCAATCTGTATGATTTATCAGGATATGTAAATGAGGCACAACGTGTTTTATACTGAGGGAGTCTGATGCAAATACTCAGATCAGTCAGTAAAAATTCAGTTTAAACACTTCAGCAGCTCCAACTATCATCTTACATTTAAGAGAGGCACACACACACCTCTTTAATATAGATAAGACATGTACACTAAAAGTATGTGTGAGGAAGAGGGTACTTCATATGTCATTTATTTAAAAAGGGCTAATCTCTGTGATTGAGATTTATTGTATCTCCTTTACTGGAATTACTGTAGACACAAAAATTGGTGGTGCCACCTATGGGTGACAGTGGCCACTTTCGTCCTTATATATATATATATATATATATATATATATATATATATATATATATATATATATATATATATATATATATATATATATATATATATATACTGAATATTGCACGTGTCACATTCATATCAGTCGTTTTATTTTTAAATTCTATTCTTACTGTTTAAAAGAAGAACTCCCAAACATAGCCACTCCTCACAGCCAAACTAGATATTCTGCAACAGTGTACCTTTTTATGTAACAGATTTATTTTTAGAAATTTTTTTAGCAGCACATTCCATCCTCCATTTATTTTGCATAAGATAGGAGTGTTATCTATGCTTTATGATTATGAGAAGCAACAGAATAAAAAAGGAAGCGAAAAAGAGAAGAGGCAAAATTAGGCAACGATGGAATGACCACTGGAAATTGGCGACTTCATGAAGAGAATTATTTAATATATGTTGCGGTTCTTTTACATCCTATAACCTGAGAAGACGCATGAATATAATGGAAATATAACACATCAACAAAAAAACTAAGAGGGAAAAGCTTGTTATATATCCCATTATGAACAAAAGTAAAGTACAAAGCGCACAATCAAACATGTGGAAGATAAGAAAAGCTGTCATGATGAAAAGAAAAAGAACAGATAAAGGTACATGTGTGAAACAAGCTGAGGATTACAGCTGCACAGAACACTAAACAAGATTTCCAATTTTCTGTCTAATATTATTTTCCTTTTTCACACCTTATCCAACAAAGTCTACACAAAATCCCAGGCTTACACTTGTAAAAAGTTCAATGTTGCAAAGATGTGATCGTTTTGAGAGAGAAACAAAGGCTCTGACAGAGACAAACATATAATTAAACCTGTATTGCAAACCATAACCGGCATAAGAGGGCTTTCATATCAGTCCACATAAAAGAGCCAGTTTCACATGGGGTAACAATCTGTGTTTTGTTTGACTCCATTTCCACACCAGACCATAAAAGATACCCAAGCTAGAGGTACGTCAGCAGGTTAGGTTTCTTCTAAGTGTTTGCAGAAATTACATGTTATTGCATCACTGGTTAGCTTCGAGAAGACACGGATTGTGAAAGTTTGTAGCATGTAGAAGCATGTTTGTAAAACCAAACTAAACTAACTAAAGAAAACAAGAGTTTAGATTTATTTTTTTTAAAAAAACAACAACTTCTGGTTTTATACAATGAAATACACTGAAAGAGTACGCCTGTGCATGGAAAAGCTAGAGGTAGGAGGGAAGCTTCATATGGAAAAATGGTCCATGGTCAATCCCACTCGCTGTTCACACAACCCAGCACTAGTACCTGTTTGCTGCAGTGTCGATAACTATATGTTTATACACCTATGCATAAACACCACTGTGCCCACACATTTGTCAGTTGCATCTTGGAGACATCTCTGGCAGCCTATAAAAATTGTAGTCACACACACATGAATTTAAGTATGCATTTAGCAGCAGGGGGCAGGTCAGTTAGAGAGGCCTGCAAGGAAAGTGCTTGCCAAGCAGAAATTTCCAACAATAATGAAAGGTTATTAGGTTAATTTCATACTGACAGCCTGATGTCTCCCTGGGAGGATTCACATAAACTGTTTCAGTAGTTGCAGGAACCGTAATCCTCTGTAGTATAGCTTCATCCATGGTGCCAGTACAGGTGAGGCAAAAGGATCAGCTGTGTCTGTTGATGCCTGTAAACATAACCTCAAAAATGAAAACTCAGCTGCTCAAAAGCAGCGCTATTTATAGGAGTCATCCTGAAGCAAAGATCCACTCAAAGTGAGACACTTTGTACAAAATATCGAGAAGGTAATTCTTAAGTGTACATACGAAGCACTGTGGCAATGGTGTTGTCAGACTTAGAGCATCTTTGTATGAAAGACATACAGTGCCCCACAACATCAACTATTGGTTTGTGGACTACAAATAAGAAGCCTTGAGTTCGGCATTTTGGCTGTCATCATTTTATCATCTATTTTGCACTAAATGTGACCAGAGTGTGCAAAAATGAATATCATGCTGTATTTAAAAAGATCTGAAACTCAATCTTGAGACCATAAACTCATCTGGAACATGTTAACTGGGGTAACAACTCCAGTAAGAATTAAAATCACTTCCTCAAAGATTTCTTTACAATCAGACTTCATCTTGGAACCAGAAGAGTGCCCCTGCTGGTCATTAGAAAGAAATGCTTTTCTTTTTAGACCTGGTGGCTACTTGGATCTTTCACATACAGTCTGTGCTTTTTAAGATAAAAATATGTCCTGATTAGCTATTGGATGACCCAGGGAATCATTTGTTACACGAAATTCAAAAAGTCTCACTTTCCATCCTCTACTACAGCCAGATAAAGCTTAGCTGGGTAAAATATTATTTCTTCTAATCCAGAAGTGAAACTCTTGAGTCTAAAAATCTCTTTGGCAAGTGTTTCCACGAATAAGAAGAAATGTTCCACCAAAACCATTTGTATCAATTCACTGATGTTTGGAGTGTTTTCACTTACACAAACGTTTCACTCTGGAAATAAAATTGCCTAAAAAAAACCTCTCATGTAAAGTTTCACAACACATGCTAAAACACACACACACACACGCACGCACACACACACACACACAAAACATCCTAATGCACATACAAGGATTTAGCTTTAGAAATACAAATTTCTGTGTGAGCCCAGATGCTGGCTGTGTGGTTCAACATCACAGCAATACTGTTGTGTGAGACACTTTGATAAAGCTAGATCAAAGGACATTGAAGAAGAGCCATTCAAGACCTCTGACAATAGACCGTCTTACAGAGTGCCTGTAACTGGCTTATGAAAGCACAGAAATGCATAAAAAATAGGGTTTAGGTAACAAATGTCGGTAAGCAAGCATTATAAAGACTGCACTGTAGATTTGCAGAGGCTACAAATCACACTTACACAAAGGCAGCCACACATGCTCAGGCACACAGATGAATTTACACTTGTTCACAAAAAAAACAAATAAACCTGGTTAATTCTAACTTCTTTACATCGAGGTACATGGCAGAATTCATTTTAAAATCTGTCTTCTGTTGTCACTTCTTTTCTAAAGCTCCTCAGTCATGTCTGCCACCTCCAATTTTACATTCCCGCTCACCCATTCCCACAAATCCTCTCTTAACTCGTTACATGCCTCCTCAGTTTGTCATCTACCTTTTCTTTTCCCTTCTCACATCCCCTTTTCTCGCTCACTTTATGTCGACATTTCATGCTTCCACCTTCACCCTCTGTGTAACCCTCTTGCTATTTTAAGACTGGATCCCTCTCTGATGTCTTTCCATCTCCTCCTCTCTCTCTCGGTTTCTTTCTCTCTTTTTTGGGCTCTCAGCAAAAAAATAATTAAATTATTTGCATTTTCTCTTTTATCACACTTCTTTAATTTCTCTATCCCACTCTCTCATCCGTGCCTCTGTAGCATCATGCTCTCGCTTTTTCCATCTCCATTTTTATCCTCCACTCTTTGCGCATCCACTTTGCACAGCCATCTACTTCCAAAACCTTTAAGCTTCCCTCTAAGAGTGTTACACCGGCAGCTTTGCCACACTTCTCTTCATTTTTAACAACATTATCCCCTCTATTACTTCTTAATGACTGCATTGCATCCACTGATGTATGCACCAAAAAGCGCAGCGGCTTCTTCAGCATTCATTTTGTACCCTCACACCTCTTTCTACTTATGTTCTTTTGGAAAAGCATCAGGATAGTAGGAGGACTGCATGACATATTTAAAATCTCTCCAGGCATCTATTTTTTAAATTTCATGTTCTTTTACCTTTAGCAGGCGTACAGATGGTAGGAAGGCTGCATGGCACAGTTTTCTGATGGTCCAGTTCAGTGGCCGTGGTGCATCCAGCTGGTTCATGGTGTCCACTCTTCACGGTTCAGCCACTGGTGCCCGGCAGTTTTTCCCGGCACCAGGATCAATGTTACCCCACAAGGGGGACAAAAATGGGAGAGGGTCTCCAACTCCAACTGCCGAAAAGCACGCAAGTCCCAGGGCATGACCCTTGACGGACAACCATCAGCCACTAACCCCAACCACCGTCACCAGCACCACCACCTTTAAGCCTTTACTTCCACAAGCACACGAAGCTCTCACCTGAGCAGCTTTCTGCCCCCTTTCTCCTTCCCTTCCTGCCCTCTCCTCTTCTCCAGCTCACACAGATCCAAGGAATCCAAGGGAAGTCAAACCTGGAGCTCCATGAGCATCTAATTCCTCTTCCACCAGTAGCTGAAGTGCACTCAGCTCTGGCGCGAAAAAAATGAGATGGTAGAGTATTTTCCCAAACAGCGGAGCAGAGCGCAGCAATGCACAACAGGGAGAAGAGCGCATAGGGTGAGAGAGATGCAGGTAGAGGAAGAGGGAAAAGAGAACGAGAATGAGGAGAGATGGAGATGTGGGCAGAGGAGAGACGAGGAATGCAGTGCAGCACAGCACTGAGGAGAGAGGAGAGGAAAAGAGAGTCGCAGAGCGCATAAACGGAGCAGCCTGACAGGCAGTGACTTAGATTTGAGGCTGCATGCACACCACTGTCTCCAAGATGAAAACAGAGAGAATGGAAGAGAGAGAGTGTCAGGGAGAAAGAGGGAGAGGAAGAGAGGGAGAGAGACAAAGGGGAAAACCAATGAAAATCCAATAAAACTGATGAACAAGATGAAATTGAAACTATGGAGATAGGAGGGGGTGCCATGCAGGAGAAGGAGGTTGGTTCTGTACATGGGGGTGAACAAAAAAGAAAAGAGAAATAAAAAAAAGAGGAAGGATGGAAAGACACACAGAGAAAGCAAGATGGAGAAAATGGGAAGAGAGGGAACTGTATGGTGGTAAAAGGGGAAATGAATGAAGCGAAGTCAAAGCTGTGCCTTATAGAGTGAATTCAGATGGAGCTTGAAGATGGAAGCACACTGAGCAACTTGGCTCTGCGGCTGTGGAGGGGAGTACGACCTACTTAGGAATTCACATGTCAGGCATCATGTTTGCGCACAAAAATCTCTAAAGTGGCTTGAAAACAATGTTAAAGAGAGGAACGCTGATGTGACTGTCGTATTGCATAAACTCATTTTTAACGCCTCACAGAGTCCCAACACGCCTCCCTCTGGGTTTGATACATTTCATTTTCTTCATTTTGATGTATTGGCATAAATGTTATGCTGCAATTATACTAATAGTGTAAGCTAATTTGTTTATTGTATTCATATTCAGTCTATGAGAAGAAAGTATGATTTCTTTTTTCTTTTTTTGGATGATGTGAGCTTAAAAACAAAATCTTCAACAAGATCGTTAAGTTAATTACAAACTACTGATGACTGATCCCTGTGATCAGTGCAACAGAGACTTCTCAAGTGGCGGTCCCCGCTGATGTACAAACGAGTTTACAACTTACAATATGAAATCTGCATTTTACACCATCTTCTGGAAGATGCTTCATGTTTTTGGTTCAGCATCTTTGGCGTAAATGTCTGTGGATATTTTACACCACATGTACAATATTTGTCATTACTACAAAATCCTTATGGGCTTTGATTAAAGGCTAATTGATTATTCTCATTGTCTCGGGGCTGAGGGAGAGCTGCACTGTGTCAGAGCCACTGGTTCACATCACTAATCTATAGAGCTGCAGTAATCTAAAGCAGATTGACAATAGCAAATCTTATCAGTGAAGTGCAGCTTTTGTGAAGCACACTGACAAAGATAAATAAATAAATAAATAAAAAGAGACATCTATTTTTGCCTCATCTCTTCTATTTCTGGACAATCAGGACTGCTTGTCTCCAGCTAATTGCTGATGCGCGCAGCTCAAACACCTAAAAACTTGTCAAAACAGAAGATATGACTAAAATTAACAGTTCTCTTTGCGACCGAATTGACAGGTTTGGACTGGTTGAATAAGTGTGAGAGGGAAAATAAAGCATAAAGGCTTCAGAGGTGTTGATGACATAGCATCACGCCTCGTGTTTGATGTGCTGCATGTTGTCATTGTTTAAAAATGTCTCAAATTAATGACTATACCTGATCGGCGTCAAAATGCCTGAGAGTAACTGTGCAGCACGGATGAGCCGAGACTTTTCAAATGTATGTGTACAGTGCGGGTAAGTAAGAGCGCCATCTTTTAATGTGGACACAGGAGATATATATACATATACATATATATATATATATATATATATATATATATATATATATATACATATATATATATATATATATATATGGTGAGGGAGCAGTCTGCCTTGCTTTCAAGCTTTTGAAAAGGAGAACCTAGGGGTAAAAGGAGGCTCACATGAAAGTAAAGCATTCAGTGAAGCAGGAAATATTGTTGAGGGTACCCTGAAAGCAAAACAGAGAAAAAAAAGTCACAGGTTTTCATTTCTTCTCCTAAATTAAAGGTCAAACAATATGAGAAAACACAAATGACACACTGTCACAATTTGTTTTAAAGTGCATGTCGCTGGCATGAATTAAATACATCCCTGACGGTAGAGAACGCCTTGCTCTTTTAAATTTAGTTATGACTAACAATTCTCTTGAGTCACCAGCTCCCGGTTAGTAGGTGTTTCATCCTGACAGTTAAGCACTGACATTAAGCGTGTCCACGTCACCGACCACTGGCTGCCCTAAGGACTGCCGAGACCTCTGAGGTATCTGTCTATCAACCGTACACGGGTGTGTTTACGCCTGTGTGTGCAGTTGTGCTTGTGAGGCAGTGAGGAGGCTGTAGTACGGGAAGGCAAAGAGTGTCTTTTCCCCTCTAGCCCTCTCACTTCACACGCTTCTTCATCTCATCTCATGAAATGATTCAACCAACACAGCTGAGTTCAGACCCATGCACTGTCTGTATCCTGCCTCTAGATGGCAGCCTTCTAATGCACAATACCCATCTCATACCCAGCATCCAAACACATCACTTGTACTCCCCTAACTCAACTGAACCGCTGAAATGTCTGCTACTTTACTGCAACAAAACAAGACTATCTGCCTTTTTTTTTTTAAATTACTAAACATCTAAGGATGCTAGGAGGAGGAAGTTGAGTCTAATCTTTCTGAAGATAAAGGGAGAGTGCACAGTGCTACCAAAAGAGGGCAGCTGTTCAACACACACAACAGAGAGCGTCTTGTTTGTTTCATCCTCTAATTCTGCATGGCTACACTAATTATCATGATGTTAAAAAGGTATTATAGCTCTGGCACAGGAGAGGACCAGACAAGACGAGATTTAATTCTCTCGCAGTGATTCATTTCTCCCAGTGGGAACTTAACTTGGCAAGACGAAGAAGGCAATTTACTGTGAATCGCTTAAGTCCTTCAGCACTGAGCGCATGTTTCAGATTGTGAAGGCAAACAATAAATATCACTCACATTTTTAGATTTAGCGCGATATAGGAGTTTTATGAGGTAACTTATCTCCAGAGAAGTTGAAACTGAGGTCAGCACGGTTTCTTTTTTATATATAGAAATAACACAATATACTGTCATCAGATGCTGCTCTGTAGACACAGCATGACTAATGTGCTAGCCTAAATCATCGCGTTTTAGTGCTTGTAGATGTGATTTTAGGTGGTATTATGTATAAGCAAGCATGGGTAAATGTGAGTGCACTGCTGATTGAATAATTTCATCACAACCCACAAGCAGTGGTAGTAATAGCACTGAGTGGGTGTTCTGTAACCCATTTATTCTCAGGGACATCTCTGCCACAGGTAGCCCTTTTGACATCACCAGTCAGCACTGTGACAGGAGTGAGAGAGAAGCCCATTTCCACCTGTCATTCAGCCAAAGCCCAGAGCTGCTCGTCACACACTGGAAAAATAAATCCTCTGTGCTGGTATCGTGCAAAAAGTGCTTGTAAAAGGAGTGAATATCAATAAATGTTGCTCAGCGAATGAGATAGATTAGATAGCTTTGCATAATGTTTGTAGAGGTACTTTCTTCTATAAAACATTATGTAACTGAAGTCAGGGGATTAATGGCAATACACTTCAGCTCCTGCATGTTATTATCAATATAATTACTTTAAAGTGCTTTGTAAAGGTGCTCATTGAGATCTCTTGTTCAAGCGAGGCATGTTCAAAGAGCAGTTGCAGATTTACACAGTTACCAACTTGTAAAAGATTTTTTGTGGCTTGATCAATTTATATGCAGCAAAAGTATTAAAATCCACCTTTTCCAGGTTCAGTGTGAATAAGAGATAAAGCTGTACGTTGTTAGTAGAGATGGCACGATACCACTTTTTTATGTCCGATACCGATACCGATATCATAAATTTGGATATCTGCCGATACCGATATTAATCCGATATAGTGTGTTTTTAATCAATAAAACTGTTTTTTTAATATCTTGCTGCATTTTGTATAAGTTCATACTCAAGTTTAAATAAACAACAACACTAAAGCTATTCTGTTATACCTGTATGTAAAAAATACACTGCACCCAAAATATTTCATAGTTCAGCAATACTGATCAATCTAATAAACTTAAACCTACTCCATCCTTCCTTTTCTGGTATTTTAAAGAGTACTTAGCAGAAATATTAAGCAACCTAACTAATAGGGTTGCAAACTCCCAGCAAAAAAAAAAGGGAACCACCCCCACCCTCCACCTCATGATGCTTAATCGACGTAATCAACTTTAATTTGATGCAGTGTGAAATAAAATGCACAGAAATAAATTATTTTTCAAGAATAATTAAATAGATTCAACATCTTTCTTCTACAGAATTGCAGACTGCACAGATGGTATCTTCCCAAAGGAAAAAGTACTATAGCTTACTAGGGTATATTAGACTTAACAGTTACTATATACAGTAATGGACTTCTATACATTTTACATCAGATTAAAACTTTGGGTGTAAGATTCAGATAATTATTTATTAAATAAGAATAAGAAAGAAAAGTATGTCTTTGTGCCGCCTTTTCCCTGTTGATGCCCTATCGGCCCCCCTGGCTAAACTTTGCTAGATCCGCCCCTGCACAGTTACCAGCCGTCAGCTACGTAGAAAAGGATCCTGGTCTAGAAAGTAATATTAAATAAATTCTAACGACAGCTTATCAAGGTTAAACGTGCTGCTGTTGTTCAGCTGCTGGTTTCCTCTTTCTGGTGCAAAGTGGGCCAAAAACAAAGAAGAGAGATGGACTCTCGACAGAAAAGCCGATCAGCTGATCATTAATAAGTTTTCACAATTGAAGTAGCAGCAGGAGAGGGAGAGAGAGAGCGAGGCTACAAATACACACAGCCGCTCTATCACGTGAGCACACTGCTTCGACGTGCTACGGTTATGAGCCGAGTTACGCCCTGTCGCAAGTTTTGTGAGGTGCTTTTTTGATATTTAATGGATCGGATTACATTTTTTATTTCTCTCCGATATCCGATCCAGTAATTTACGTCAGTATCGGACCGATACCGATACCTAATATCGGATCGGTCCATCTCTAGTTGTTAGTTCTGTATTTATATTCAAGCAAGGAGAAAAAGTAACCACACAATCTGTGCAGTAAATAAACAGAGGGAAGCATACCACTTTTTCATATGAGCTACAGTGGTGAGTAAGTAAACAAAAACCTCTCAGAAATCACAATGCACAGTGATGCACAGACTCAAGAGGCTTCCAGGCGGAGTGCATGAAGAGGAGTGCATATAAACAATACCACCATCATCAAGTTCAAACAAAACGTAGATTGTACAACTGTGTCCCTCTTGTTCAATCTACCATTGAACTTTATAAAGTTCCCGCTTGAGCCAAATCAGAACAGAAGACTGAAAGGTTAGCATGAAGGCTGGAATAAATTAAGGAAATTTACTTTCTTCTGAAGGTTTGTCTCAGTTTTACTTGGTCTTCCAGGTTTTAGAACTGGAACTGTAATACAGTTACAAACTACAATACTGGGAAGAAGAATCCTCTCCTCATATTAACCAACTAACTACGATAACTGTGACTGTATTTATGCAAAGATGAGGCAAAACAGGATCTCACTTCTTGTTGCAGCAGCTTTCTTTCTCTATGAGAACAGAAAATGAGGGTCACAGTTCAGTTCTGGATCAATGATGACAACAAATTATATATAGTACTGGACTCACAATAAAGATGTGCGCACTAAGGCACTGTTAAGTGAAGGTATGTGTTAACAAAGCCACTTTCTAATTTGGCTTCCCATCCTTCTTCTCCGTGTGATGCTCATGTCCTGGAGGATTTTCAGTAAATGACAGTTCAGTATTTCACATTATATGCACTCAAACACACACACACAGACACACACACACACTCTACTACCCCCCCACTGTCTTTGCCCCGAAGAGGCAGGAAGACTTCTGCTGAGTTGGGTACACTCCTCCATCTGGAGAGAAGCAATGATTATTAGCCTGTGGGATGGAACCGCACGTACACAAGCTCACACATTCGCACCACTGCTCTCAAAATGTGTTCTTTTCTCCACATTTGGGGGAAATTCTCCATTCTCCACTCACCATCACTCAAGAGCCTCCGAGTATTCTGGGAAGCCAGTCACTTAAATATTCACACTCTACTGCAGGTGGTTTTCTAACACATATGCAATAGGTTACTAGCCCTCTTAAACTGATATTAGCTGACACAAAATGTATTGCATATCTGTCTTCACATCCCCTAAAATCAGCGCTGCATATTTCATCTCTGGTATTTAGGCCTCGAGCAGTGCTGCTAAATGTTATTGGCAGGTCCAAACGGCTGTTGATAAACATTATCGGATAAGCCAGAGGTAACAGAGTGAGAAGATGGCACTGATTAAAAATAATGACCTGTAGGGACTGTTCAGGTAGCAACCGCCTTATCACAGCTTAGCATAATGTTATTTCAGGTCAACAAAGATCCGGTTTATTATTTAGATTCATCAGCTTATGGACAGCACCTGCCAAAACCAATTTACCTGAACATGAATCTTTATCTGAGGAAAGTCCTCAGAAGTGTAATAAAACTGGTAAATGTCAAAATAGCTTAGCTTTCTGTTCTTAAAATGACTCATCAAGCTTTAAATTCTTTTTATCACAGCAACAACGAGTCAAATTTGCTCAAAATAATGAGATAAATTGCGTGCAGTCACAAATTAAATTAGCAACTAATGCTAGCTTGATTAGCAAGGTGCCTCCAAAATTCGCTGTCTTGTTTAATAGCATGCTCATTCTGGCTACTGAAAACAAGCTTGCTTTTTCTTATTCTTTTTTAACTTCCTGCAGAAGCTATGGTCCAATTCATGTACCATAGACTCTTCCAGGATGGAATAACGCCATAATGTTTGGCTGGGATTTACACTCACTGGCCACTTCATTAGTTACACCTTGCTAGTATCACTTAGGATTTTTTGCACATACATGAATCTTCCATTCCACCACATCCCAAAGGTGCTCTATTGGTTTGAAACCTGCTGACTGTGGAGGCCATTTGAGTAGAGTGCACTCATTGTCAAGTTCAAGAAACCAGTTTGAGATGATCTGAGCTTTGTGACATGGTGTGTTACCCTGCTAGAGGCAGTCATCAGAAGATGGATATACTTTGATCATAAAGGGAAGGAAATGGTCAGCAATAATATTCAGGTAAGCTGTGGCATACTGGTACTAAGGGGCGAAAAGTGTGTCAGGAAAATCTTCCCCACCGCCTTACACCATCAACAACCACTGACATTGACGGGATGGATCCATGCTTTCAGCCCATCTGATACCACATTCAAATGACAGTCTTCCCAGTTTTGATACCAAGCATTAAAACAAACTTCAGCAGGTTGTCTTGACGATGTCTACATGCCTAAATGCACTAAGCTGTGATTTTTGCATTATGTGACCCTGAACTGGATAAATGGATGCAAGAAAGACAGAAGTGGGTGGTCAAACTAGCAACCTTTACATTACTTATAACAGCTAAGGTGGAGACTAAGAGCTAAATGTCTAGTAGAAGATACACAAGCGACACTGATAGGACAGCTGTGAAAGCAGAAAAAGAAACATTTATATGAAGGTGGGGATGAATGGATAAATAGATATGACAGGGATGCAATACAAAATCCATTGTTGAAAACTGTATGGGAATGAAGAGACAACTATGGGAAAAAATGGGAATAAAGCAATTAATGATGGAGTTGAGAGGTGCAAAGAACTTAAACAGTCGCTGCTCAAGGTAAATTCAGCCTTTTAGTTTAGTGCACATTACTGCATGCTGTGAGTTAGTAAAAGAGGAACAGCGAGAGTCAATCCTCTTTTCTCTGCAGTAGAAATAATTTATGTGGCATTTGACATTACCCATAATAGAATGTAGTAAAAAGACAAAATCTCTCACGACTACATGCTTGCAGAATAGGGGCAAGCATCATTAAGTTTATGGGTGAGATATTGCATCTTACACTCAGTACATTAAATGCGTTCTTTAATTTATATCATCGTAGCTGCACTGCACTGTGTCATATCAAGTGTGTCAAAAAGAAAAGCAGCTTTTAAATGCACGATACGCCAAACGCACACGATTAATTTCTTCTTGCATAGCAGCCAACTTTCACAGTTTTCACTGTAAAGCATCCCTGGATGAGACAGTCATATTTTTTATTTAGTTGTTGTGAAAGTTTGCTGAAATCGCTTCAGTATACAAACAAGCATTGTCAAATATATGCTAAACTGCATACACTCAGTAGACTCAGTGCAGATTTCTTTCGACTACTTTTAAATACAGAGGAGGAAAAATTGTCTGTAACCTCCAGTGTATAAAAAGACAACACAATGTCTTTCATTAATTTGGCTTTCATTAAATGATCGGCGCAAGCACTAATTAGAAGCTACGAGGAAGATGGTGACAAGATCCTCCCAAAAGCCTTTTAAACTATGATATACCAAAACACAACTAAGGTGACTTCTTACTCCACAGCAGTCACTTCATGTATGTAAAGGTTAAAAAAAAGAGTTCACAAGAGATATGGCAATTAAATTAAAGCAGGCAGCATGTTCAGTGAGAATGTGTATGCAAATTGCATGAAAGAATCAATGTGTATGTGCACATCAGGAATTGTATTTGTGCATATGTGTCATTCCAGCTGTAGCATAAATTTCAAAATGACACAGAGCAGCACTCAAATCTGTGGTTTTGGGGAAAGATTCGGTCTGTAGTACCTCAATATGCCAACTAATAAGGGAATGTTATGCATACATAGTCAGAGGTTTTTGATGCTGATGAATTATTCTTATTTGGCTGACTATAATGTAACGCACATCCAATTGATGACAGAGTACTTACTCCATAAAGTACTTACAAACCCAAGTACATAAACAGCTACTCTTTATTAATTTCACTCTTAACACCAGTGGTATGTTTTTTGGTATGTGACTGAATGTTTTGTCTAAGACTGTTCTGTATATCTGATGCATCACATGCTTGAGGCATTCATATGCAGAGCAGATTACCTTTCACCCTCTTTTAAGTGCTTGGTATATCAAAAGCATCTGCCTGGCAAAAATGTTGTATTAACCCAGGGACACAGGTATCATTGTCATCTGACTGATCTGAAATCCTCCCTGCTTTCGTCATGCACCACAGCTCAATTTGACCAAAATCTAGCATGGGGCTATGAACAATACAACATCTTCCTTTCAGCACTAGTTCAATATAGAAAGTACATCAGTAAACCAAATGTGCTTTTGTTTGTACCCTTGTGGTTTGAGGTTTTTAGGGATTTCACACTGTCAGAGTTTTACACAGAGGGCAGTGAGTATAGGAAGACTGAATATATGGTGAAGACCTGTTAAAAAAAACCTCCACGATAAATCAATGAAAAACATCAAATTCTAGCCCAGATCTAAAAATGTCTAGCGTTACGCTTCAAGTTTCTCAAAAAGTAGATCTGGGGGAGATTTTTAACGTTCGATGAAGCAGACAAGTGTGACAAAGAACATGGCGAGAGAACTTCTCTGCAGCCCCTCTGAGGGAGAATTAGAGAGGAAAGTATAAACGCAAAGAGCGAATAAAATGGGTAATGGACAGAAACCAGAGAGGGCATGGCAGAGAGACACTTACTTCATATATAGAGAGCTCTTATGCATAATATGGATGCATAAAAGCCGCTGAAGGGATTCAAACTATCATTATAAATTTTCATCTCAATCTGTTAAAATAGTCTAGGAAGGTTATTACCTGTGTTTTTATTTGGTGTTTAACAACCTCATTTTATAGTCCCTATCTTTAACTCTTTTAGGGGTACTAATAAAAAAAATAGCATTTAAAGGCATAATATAATTAAATATAATGGATGGAAATACTGTGTGACCACTTATTTTGGTGTATGTGAAAGGAATATTTGAGACTTTTTTTCATAGTGGTGCAGCAGATTGTCACTCCTAGTTTAAATTGGCAGGGCTTCCAACTTCTTGCTGAATGTAGAGAAACTGCAAACCGCAGGTGTATCACAGTTTTTTCTCATGCAAAAGCTAAAGTATTTAAACTAAAAGTTGCTGAAATTGGTGGGAAATGGTGGAAGCTTTA
This sequence comes from Pelmatolapia mariae, assembly GCF_036321145.2. Taxonomy (NCBI): domain Eukaryota; kingdom Metazoa; phylum Chordata; class Actinopteri; order Cichliformes; family Cichlidae; genus Pelmatolapia; species Pelmatolapia mariae. The sequence continues at coordinate 18,586,828 of NC_086237.1, read as the reverse complement.
CAATGAAAGACATGCAACGTCAACATGTGATGTGCATCAGAGTTATATTAAGACCTGCTGTATGTCAGAGGTTATCTGGGCTATGGTGGAGCCATTGTGGCCAGTTTAAAGGACATTGCATCATACTGGAAACCTGTGGCCTTCTGCTAGGCTACATCATCTAAAAAGAATTACAAACTCAAATATAAATTAACGTCATTTATTCCTGTGACAACACCAGAGTTAGAAATTTTCAGTCCTACCAAATTTATTAGCCCAGCACACACTAGAAGTTTTTACTAAAATATTTTTTTATGTTTCTGGAATGGTTAATATACCATGTATGTGCAACCTCTTTAACCAAAATGATATTTTTAATACTAAAAATTGAAAATCATTGATTTAGATGCCAAATACTTGCATTACTGAACAGAAAAAATGAATTTTATTGATGTAATGTTTGATTAATTTCTGACTTCCAGTGTGCCGGATCATATTTGGGTGTAAAAATGTCAATTCTGTTTGTTATTTATCTAAAAAATAATATGATAATTTTTACTTTTGAAGACGTTCTTAACAGATTTCATAAAATATTTGTGTTTTCTTGTTTTTATTACACCTAATAAATGTGAATTAATGTAATTCTCCATGAGTAACGCCCAAAAAATATCTTGTTCTCAGCCACCATGTACTCAGTTTTTCCTTGAGCCCGAGTGAACATTTGCACCAAATCTGAAGAAACTCCTTCACAGTGATAAGAGATATCACAGTCACACAAATGGGACATACGGGCAACCCAAAAACATAAAGTCTCCGGTCTTTTTGCTGCAGTCAGATCACGAAAAGAAAACAGCAGGTAAGAAAATAGAAGGTCGCTTTGTGCACATGAGAACCTGAGCGAGGAGGATCCATCTGCAACATCTGTTTGTAACATAGGTGATCTGGTGTTCCCTCTCTCTCTTTAAAGGGACACACTCAATCTCGAGACAACAGATCGGTGCAGTGCCCATCTGGTAATACCTGAAGCCCACAAGTCCCCGTCAGCTCAGTGCTCAAAGGAGAGCTAGTGCACACACACACATACACACACACGAATGCAGGCTCAGAGAAATCTATAAATGCCAGATTAGCCTTAGTGCTTGCCGATCTAATCTTCTGAGTCAACAGAGCAATGCAGACACGGCTCAGTGTCAGGAGCCACTATAATGAACAGTCACTCATTGCACCCCAGTGCTGTGGAATAGTCTGCTGTCTTAAACCTGAAGCCTCATTCTGCAGCACTCTCTGTGGCTTTACTAGACTTTTGATTCGTTAATTCAATCCAGGATCAAGTTGAGAAACTTTTAGAGAAACTTTTACAGCCTGAAAGATTTTCAGAGCTGTATGTAACAGATATTGTAATTTTATTCAGTATATCACAGAAGCCGTAGTTTACGAAATTAATCCAAAACCCACTGTAATATAAGCAGACTGATGAAATGATTCACCCCGGGTGCTCAGATCAGTTTAGTTCAGGAATCTGTGAGCATCTGATGTGGTTTGTTGTTTGAAATGTTTCCAGCCTGTCCTAAAATCAGGCATTAGTGCCCAGCTGTGTGGCTGGAACCAGTGAGGTGAAATAATAGACACTACAAATAATGGGTCAACTTCCTGCATTTTGCCTCTGTCTTTGAAATGAGCTCTCAGAAGTGACACACATGCACACATACAATACTCAACGCTTGCCTGCAACAATGTGTATAAAAACAAAATGCCACACTCCCCTGACATAAATTTTGCATTAGCTGTGGAGAACCTCCACGTTGCCGTAGCAACATAGAGTAGCATAATTACCATCCTATGGGTCAGAGTAATAAAGCTAGACCTGCAGCCCAGTGGGCCCGGGGCCCCTGGTAATGGCTTTTATGGCAATCATTATTGCCACAAGCACCGCTAAACCAGGAGATACATAGGAGGATACACTCAGCCTCAAAGCCCAGACTCACGGCATCAGACGGAATAGCTTCAAAGCCACAGTTCAAAGCGAGGGTGCAACACGGGTTTTAGATCAACAGATCCTAAATCAAAGATGACAAAATTTACATAAAAAAATACATCCACATTTACATAAAAAAAGACAGAGCTCTCTATTATATGTTTTCCTAATTCTAGGTTTGGCAACTGTTTTATTAGATGCTTTACGTAGCCTGAATATGTGCTATTTAACTTTATCGATGTCACCAAACCAATTACGCTCTGACGCCTCCTGGAGCATATTATGGAGGAAATATTCCAGCAAATGTCATGAGAAATTATTATACTTCCATTAAATATAAGCCTAAGCATCAGGGATAATCAGCAGAGGCAAACATCACATGGCGAAGTCTAAATAGGGTGAATGTTTAAACAGTTAGCTACTTTCTACACTGATAACAAGATGAGATGTGTGACACACAGCAGGCAGTGATGACTGATTGATCCCACTGTACATTTACTGGGTAATTAATCAGAAAAACTCTTTGAAATGTCCAGAAATAGAACAAAGTCACATAAACCAGCTCTACCAAACAGACTCAAACTCAAAGCTGCAATGCTGTTCAAAGACCAGCCTCAAGTTGGTCTGATAATCAACACCTACACTCACATTTTAACCTAAAAATGGCTGAGGTTGGTTTAAAGGTTGCATTTTACCAGTTTTATCAAAGTGCTTTTTATTTGTTTGGGTTTATGTGTTTGCCAGAGGGGTATCACTTCTACCTTCAAATTCTGGGAGAAACCTTGAATGCTGACATTCAGTGCTAAAACGTACAGTGCTTTGAAAAAGTGTTTGATCGATCCTGATTTTGTATTTTTCTGCATATTTTGTCGCACTTACAGGCTTCAAACAAATTTTAATATTAGACGAAAATAACCCGAGTACATGCAAAATGCAGTATTTGATCTTGAGGATCATTGATATTTTTTGGGGGGGGATGTGAGGCGAACCTTTGTGTTCTTTTTGGTCAGCGGTGGACTTCACCTTTTTTTTCCCAGCCTCTTTTTCTGTTTATTGAATCATGAACTTTGACCTTAACTGAGGCAAGTGAGGCCTGCAGTTCCGTACATGTTGTTCTGGATTCTTTTGTGACCTCCTGCATGAGTCGCCAATGCGCTCTTGGAGTAATTTTGGGCGGCTGGCCACTCCTGGGAAAGTTCACCACTCTTCCATGTGTAGCAGAATGAATATTTGATTTAATGTTGCATTGCTAATTGCTGGTTGATGGCCAATCGGATTGTATAGTCACACTATAAATAGTAGCCGCTATCTTAGCATCCCTCACCTGACTTCTATAGCTTTTACAGGTAGGAGTCATGTCCTGCTGCCTGGGTCTGAATTGGCTGCATTGTTGCTGACTTATTGACTCGTGCTTTTGTAGAGATTGCCTCTGGATTATTTCCTCAGAAGCCTTCCCTCTACGGATTACTGGTATGTTATTATTTTGGCCCATAAGTTCAGTTATTTCACTCGGTGGTAAACAGGTGTGATTACAGGTTGTAGCCGCAGAAGCTTCCGATTGGCTGTTTTTTGTTTTTTTTTCTTCTTAGAAATGGCATTGCCCGATCAAACTGATCAAACCCAGATACCAGCTGCTATTTATAGTATGACCACATAATGTGACTGGCCAATCACATTAATATGATCTTTATCAGATATTGAAATTTGATGATCTAAAACATGCAAATGTGACAAATATGCAAAAAAAATAAATAAGACCGAGAGGCCAGCAGAGATTTCACTGTCTGTCGGGCCCTGTTCATCAAATCAATACATGGCACCCTAACCCATAAAAAAACCACTAATGATTTCTCTAAAAGGAGGAAGGGAAATGAAAAATTAAGACTTATAATTTCTTTCAGCATTCAGAAAAACTCTAATCTAATATGAGCTGGGCGCTAATGGAAGCTGTTTTTGCCGAGGCATGACTGAGCATCTCTGAAACACTTCTGTCTGCCTCTCTCGCTCCACTTCTGTTCCTCTCCTCCTCTGTCTCAGCGAGGATAAATTAGCGGAAGGAATTCAGAGCGAGGCTGCTTAGAGGCGGGTTTAAAAAAGCTTTGATCAGGACCCATGCCAGTAATCTGACAAATCCATAAGGGGAGCGACTCAAAGCATGTTCATTTTTAAGAGGCTATATATTGCTTTGGCAAGTCACAATGCCTTGTGTTTAAGCATGCCTTTACTCTATCCTGCACTAATAATAACAATCACAAGTGTATCTGATTAATTATTTCAGTAATTTTGAGGTCGCGTGTCTTTTTAATGTTTTTAACATTTTTTTTCCTTTTTCTTTTGCTTCATTTCTTTCTGCTTCAGCGTGAAGCTGTGCATGCGCCAGTTATTTCACTCATAAATTGCTGCCACTCTACTGCACAAGCCTGAAAGGTAAGCTGCACAAAGTATAGACAAGTAACCTGAAAAAGATCTCCCCAATCTAATTCGCAGTGCTCTTTCACAGTAAATGTCAACGATGATCCAAAAGCTTTGCAGAAAGTATTGCTGAAGTGCCATAACACCTCCACGTCTCTGTAAAATCAAATGGAGAGAAAAGAGCGGTGAGGAGTTGATGGGTAGATCAGTGAGGAAGAAGAAGCGATAAATAAAAGCCCTATTAAAGCTACAATTTTGATGACTTCTGATCACATATTTTCCTTGTCACCCATGTGTTCTTGTCTGCATGGCATTTAGAAGACTGCGATAAATGAGAAGCTCTCGGTGGTGTATGATGTGGTATTTTATCTACAAAAAAAAAAAAAATCTGTCAGCTCCTGTTTTCTATTTATAGCAATTTATCTAGACAAAAGCAGACAGTGCAGGCAAACTCACTTATAGTTCAGAGGACCTTGGCGGGCTGCATAACAAAGACTCAACTCGAGTCAAACTGCAGCAATCGAAATGAGAGTTTTTGAGGTCAGGATACGCCTTCAATCAGGCAGCTTCCACACATATAATCTCTCCAAATATGCAGATAATGCGCGTCGTGCCCACCGCAGTCATTGCCTCATCAAGGAGAGTTGAGGAATCACTGACACAGCAACAATAGTATGCCATGCAACCTTATCATACCCTGTCATCTTGCTTTTCTTCTCCCTCTCTTTTTCTTTTCATGGCAGCAGTTCATTTTTGCCCTTTCAATTCCCTGGCCCGAAAAGTTCACCATTCACATCATCCTTCTGAATGGTTTCCAGGGAGAAGATCTCCAGAGACACACTCCAACAAAAGGGTCTCACCGCACCTCCAAAATGTGTGTGACAGCAACCAAATTACAGACTTGCACTTGCCTCTCCCAACTGGTGAAGTATACAGAAATATCTCATTCTGTTGCTCTGTTATGGAGCTCAATAATGGTAGTGAAGGTATTTCTGCAGAATATTGTGCTATCACCATTTAACAATGTGTTAGTTTTGTGATGAAGCCTCGAGATGAGAGTTTTTGACATCACCATGTTCCTCTTTTCAAATAGCACATGAGGGGTGAGGAGTGAAGGAAGAGGAGTCTGACTGCAAAATCGAAGAATAAACGCTGGTTTGTGGCATGTCAATCACAAGCTAAGCCTACCCTAAAATCCATCCTACATGACCGTCTTTGTGACTGGAACAGAGTCATAATGTTCACATGGAGCAATGTTTTGGCTTGGAAAACTAGAAATTAGCTTTTTTAATGCGTTTCTCCACAGCTGGACTTCAAATAGAAGAGTCGACCCCTGTTGGCAGTTGATAAACTGCAGGTGTGAGGTTTTTTTCTGTATCAGAAGCTACATCCATCTTAAACACAGAAAAAGTCATCTTCAAGAAGTCTGCAACACGGCGAGACTCCCACCTCTGGGAAACATAAGCAAACCCTGACTTGTTATTTCAGTGAACGTGCAGATACTGGCTCACTGTTTTCATAAACTGTGTTGTGGTGCGATGAGACTTGCACAGTCTCCACGCTCAGGATTGGGGCATGATGCTAAAAGTAAACAACTTGTATCTATTTATTTTTTAAATCAGGTTTGATATCCCGCTCCACATTGTAATTAGAGTTATGGTCATTTCCACATTAATTTAGATCTTGAACTATATTTTCTCTAGACATTAAGGAGGAATCATATCACGACACACCAGCATGCAGACATACTCACAGTAAACAAGTTGAAAACACTGCCACAGCTGTCAGAGGCACAGAGGCAGTTAAAAAAAATAAAACAAAATAAAAAAAGTCGTTAAATGTTCAACTTTTATTTGTAAGACCAAACACTTTGAGATGTTTCAAATTTACCCTGCCTACTCAATCCTCTGGCACTTAAAGCTCCATCTGTGTCACAAACTCCCTCTCCTCCTCTGTCTCACGTACACACACGAACACAATTACGTACAAATAACTGCTTTTATCCTCCCAAAAGATGCTTTGTCTCCGCAGCACGTTCTCCCACTATCTGACACCTCCCACAGTGTTCACTTCTTAAACAAACTCCACATGATACTTTAGGCTGTTTCCATGCTACTGTTGCTATGGATGTCAGTCAACACCCTCCACACACACACGCACACACACACACACACACACACATACACACCTTCCCTGCCATCAAATAACCAGCTTATTTGTGCTACTGGTCTGCCACTGAAACGTGTGGTAAGCAGATTAAAACGTTGAGGACTTAGCTGCACTGGCATGCCAGCAGCCCAGCCTCGGGATTCTTCTGATTCATGACTGCCGGCAACAGAAAGTGAAACGAAGGTCTCAAACATGCTATGACACTTACCAAAATAGACCAATTACTCAGTTGTTTCAGATTTTCAATTTAGATGGACTCTAAAATAAAACTTTAAAAGATAAGCACGTCATTTTCTTGGTGGGCTGGTCTCCTCATGACCTTTCTTTCCCCAGTTCTGGCATTATATAGCCTATGTATGAGCTACGTAGATCTTCACAAGGTCATCTTGTGGTGCAGTGACAGCTGGTGCAATCTCACCACAGGGTGCCATCTCATCCTGTCCATTTATTTATTTATTTAGGCAGGTGATGATGAGGACAGGAACGACGAGACGGAAAACATCAAAGAGGAGTGAGTAGGTCCTTTATTGTGTTTACGTCATGTTCTAGGTCTAAAGAGCATAAATTAGCTTAAAAAAGAATCTGATCTTTCAATTGAAGTTTTCCCATTTCAAAGTCTTAACATGTGAGACTCGTGAGTTTTTGAAAAAAAATAAAAATAATAATATCTAAAGAAAAAAACCCAAACAAACAAGAGAACGTGGTTATGAAAGAAAAGGACCGCTTCAGAGGTAGCAAGAACAGCACAGACTCAGTAAGAGGTGCTTATGAACGTGATGGACTACTTAAATTTAAATCTATTATTGCATTACAAGAACAGGTTGTTGTTCTTGTCATTGTTTTTTAAATTAATGACTCCTTGATCAACAAGAGGATGTTTTACCTCTGTTTAAATTTTGTGTACAAACCAGGGCTGCTTGACAGCTAATTCCCAGTCAGCAACTTGTTGCCAGACTATGCCGGTTTAAGAGTGGTGTGGGGATTGATGTTTTCACATTTCCCACATCTGTCTCTGTCCATCTGCCACCCACTAGCCTTTCTCCAGATGGCCGCCTCATTTCCCCCTTCCCTTTGCTGTGTAATTTCTATTTAATTAACATGAGTTGTACTACAATAGGCCAGTGGTTTACAAAGAAGCTGTGGTTTTCACCTTACTGTGCTAGAATGAAAGCACTTCTATGAAAAGAATTTTAAAAAATACTGGGTATCTGCCAATATAGAGCAGGGGTACTATACATTATGCATAACATGAATAGTAATTTATTAAAACCTGTTTTCTGGAATGAAATTAAGAATGCTGCTAGCTCGGGTTAGCATTGAAAATAGAAAGGTCAGAAGCTTAGAAAAACAAGAAGCTTCTTAAGAGACCAGAAGCAACAAAAAGTGTTGCAGAGACAACAACAGGGTGCAAATGCAATTGCCATTACCAGACCATCTGCACAAATCATCCTTCTTCACACTTGGTCTTAGCACTACCTTGCAGTGGTAACCCACCACATCGCCCACGCATGTTAGTGAATCAGCTATTATTAGCCTTCCAATCAAATAAAGCCAATATCTCACACAATTACAAAAGTAGTTAGGAAAATAAATGTCAAATAATTGTCTGCTGAGTGGTCTTTTAATCTCTTTCTTTCACTGTGGGAGCCACAAGGGGGCACTAGTATCACCACAGCACTAAAATATTTGCTCACTTGATTTTGCATGAGTGTCACATTTTGTTAATCACCTGCACTTATTGAACAGCTACATTAACTTCAAAACACAAACCATGAAAGCACAAAACAAAGTTGCAAGATAAGGCACATCTCAGATTCACAAGCAGCCAATTGAGATGGTTTGCATCATTTATAACTTAATATAACCAGACAGTGTATTCAGCCAGCAAAGAGAGCTATGTAGCCCTTCTTTTCATCATGATGTCTTTGCGACACTCACACAGCATCATAACCTGAAGGCTGAATCTTTGCTACATTAGTACAAAGAAGATTAGGACTCTCAAAAACATGGCAACACTTAAAGTGAGCCCAGGAGAGCCAAGACAAAGCAAAAAGTATTTATGAATATAAAATAAAAAAACACATCATCCCCTAAAAAAATCAGTAAGTGCCTCCCAGCGATATTAGGATCAATACCAGAAAACTGTGCCTAGGATGCAAATGTAGGTAAAAATAAGACGTTTTATGCAAAGCAGGAGAAAGACTGACCACCTTTAGCAAAAAAGTTGCAAAAAAATCACATAATCACTCAAAACTTGAAATGTTTAAGAAGGTAATCAAAGCTTTTACTCTCTCATTGAGTTCTGGATCCAAACAGCTACCAGTATAAAACTGAACGTGTTTGCAATCAATGCAAAAAAGACAGCTATTTGCATTTAATCGTTAAGTGTCTGTCTTTAACTGTAAAAATAGCTTGAAGAGGCAAACAGCACTAACCTGATGTCTGATCTTATTTTTAATATTTTGAGTGTTTGTGCAATGGAGCAGAAAACACAAAGAAGTTTGTGAGACAGAGACTTTTGTTCTAAAGCACTGCTTAAAAAAACGGGAAAAAGTAATCGAAACACACTGTTTCCATAGGAACTATGAAATCTTTCCCTCTTTTATGACCTCTGCCTCAGAAGCATTATTATACTTGACTTAATTTTAATGAGAATCCAACACAAGCAGAAGATGAAGCATTAAAAAAATTAGCCTGAAATACTGCCCGGCTAACACAACTGTGATGTGGAGCTATTTGGTGAACATTTATTATTTTCCAAAAGAATTTAATGAAGCAGTGAAGCTGTTAGTAACAGTGGTCTCAAAAACTATTTGTATGGTTAAACTCCATAACCTCTTATGAAGATACTTTTGAAATTTAAAAGGAAAATGTGAACATATAAAAAGAAATCGGGCACTTTCAGTGCAAGTGATTAAACCTTAACCTAAAAGTGGAATTTCTAACTTTTATCATAAAACTTTACTAAAAAAGCAACAAAATTTTAGGAAATAATTTGTTTTATGGGAAAGTTGACCTCTGACCTCTGACTTTGAGTTCAAGGTCACTGAGATTGGAACATGTCAGAGGTTTTTAGTAGATGCACCTATGGTATGAATTTCAACATCCTATGTTGCCCTGTTCTCGAGTTAGGCAGAGTGGCCACCCACCTAGCAGGATGGCGACAAAACTCCACCGCCAACTGATGCCTTATGCTTTCCGGTAAGTAAGCTTCACAGAGCGTCCCAAGTGGCTCGGCTAAAGTTAGTTTCTTGAAATTTTATTTATTGCCATGAAATTTCAGCTATGAATGTCTTTTTTTGTTTTGTTTTGTTTTTTTGGTGGAAAAAAGCTTCCATAAAAAACTTTTGTAAAAGCATCTACCACAGTTAGCAATGCTAAGCAGCTAGCCCCACCCTTTTGGTTCTGTGAGGCGATTATCCATATTCATGCAGCCTCTTAATTCTAAACTCTTGGCTATCACACTGAAAGACTCACAGGCCCATGAATGAAACAGTGAATGCAAAATTTGCTTAAATTCTTGCCAAGCAACCACAGGAGATAACATGAGAGGATTTTTTTAATTGCCTAGCACACACCTCCTGCCTTGATTCAGATTCCTCGCACACGTCGCCTCCCCAGTGACCAGACTGCTGACTGAAGGCCCGGAGGCCTGGATGCTGGAGCCAGTCGTGATCACATATCTTATCCGACAGATTATCATGCAGGTTATTTGTTGGGTGATTTCTATGCAAAAGCAGTGTTGGGCACAGGCAGACCCTGAGAGACCAGCAGCAAAATAACAATAAAAAAACGCCTGGAGGGAAATAGCAGCAGGAATAGCTGTAGAGAATTACCAGATGCAACTTTTTTTATAACCCATTTTGAAATAGAGTCAACTAGTATGAGTGCAGAGAGAGAGAGAGAATGGCACAGCACGAACCATTAAATGAAAAGAATAAAACAGCGAGGTTTCAAGTGAGGACTTCGAACTACGCGGTTAGGATGGTAGAAGCTGAACTAGACAAATTAAAACATGGAGCATAGAGATGGGAACATCAAAATCTGCATCTGTTTCTCTTACAAACATGTGAAGAACTTGATTTGTTGGCATGAATGTTGTATGCAAGCAGGACATTTTTACAGTGATGTAAGTTCGGTTGCACCGACCGAGGCTGCGTGATCGACCTGTGTTTGCTTTTGCATCAACGCTTAAATATTCGGGAAAAAAAAATAGGAAATAAAATCTTAACTTACAATCTCAGTCACATCATTATGTACCAGTTTTGTGTGAAAAAATGATTTGCTAGAAGCTGGGATATATACAGAGTATATACAGACGACAGAGTGACTCATGGAAAAATGTAGTAGGTCTTTTGCACTAAAACAGTTTCCTGCTGTGACCAAAGCTGCCAGGTTTCCATTTAAAAAGCTATCTGATGTTTGGTGTAACTTTCTTTTTCTTTTTTCTACTTCTTAACATCAAATAAATTTCCAGAAACACATAGTAAGCACCAATGTGTCCCATCAGAGCAGCTAAAGACCTATAAGAAAAAGAGACAAATGAGCTCTGGGAGCTTTTGATGTCATGCTCCGGGGGCAAGGGTGATCAAGGGAGGGGGGTAATATCTGTTTTACAGACAGTATGGTCCCACTGTGGCATGAGATGAGGCTCATTACAACCAAAGCATGATAGTGATGGTACAAGCTGAGAGGCTTTGACACTACCATCCCATCTCAAATTGCCATATCCTCAAAAGGAGACTCCTCATATATTCTCACACGGTTCACATATTAAAATACACAGAAGCTACGCTCAAACAGACATCACATAGATATTGGAAACCTGAGAAAAAAAAACGTCCCCGTGGACCTTTAAAAGAGATGTGGGACTTCTCTAGCTTTATCGAGCAGACGGTCTCTATGATCCACAGATGGCTTCGTGAATTGCAGGGCATTCGCATGGCAATAAAGAAAGACCCAAATTGAGAGAAACAGTGTATCACACACTTAATCTCTACAGACTTGTGCATAGGGAAATTTAAGCGATAGCTCCAAACCTAATTTGGTGTGAAATTTGTCCAAAGTGGCTGTGAAAAGCTGGGCTAGATACGAAGTAACAACTCCAACTGTATCAAGTCTTTTTCTGTGAAAGAGGAGAGAAGCTTGTACCGAATCATTTGCAACAAATCCAGCATGAACGCATAATGTAACATATGGTGATGAAGCCACCAAACATATGCACATTAAAAAAGTGGCTGCAGCAATCTTTAAAGTGCAGGCTTAAAGTGCATCGATGAGTATAAACACCCAATATGCAGCTTTATTTGTAGAAAGGCATCGGTGGATACTGCTCTGACATGTTTTTGGTGCTGGTGCAGGTGTGATCAACAATATTAATTAGCAACTGCACTTTAATTAACGTAGTTTCTGGGTTCTGATTGCGTGCCTGCTGGCTCTCTCTGCAATTATATAATGAGAATTTATACAGCTGAGCAGAAGCTGTAGTTTGAACCTGCTACAGCCAGACAACATAACACTCTGCACTCACTTTTTTAGCCATATGCATAATCATAAGCATGCATGTTTCACTAACATAAATACGTGGAGATCCGGAAGAATGGACGTTAAGAAAGTTAGTATCATTTTTGGACTTTGGCTCACTATATTTTGTGCTTCACTTGACACTGTGTTGCAAATGACTGAGATCACATCATGAAAGGATTGCTCAAACAGTTGTTTTCATACTAGCACGAGGCTGAATTATCATCACTTTTATAGCCCTCTTACTGAAAACGGCATTACCCAAGACCAAAATCGTGAAACGTTGCTCTTAGCTTACTTTTTATATCCTCTGTTATTTTTTAACTTCTACTGCACTTTTTTTTCTGTATCTTTTACTTGGCCTGTGTTTGTCTTTTATACATATATGATATTGTACATGACTTTGGTTAGCCCTTTATAAATAAGTGATTTTTAAATAAAGTGTATGGTATGGCCTTAGCTTGAAGTATGATGGTTAAGCATGTTCCTTTGTGTTATGGAAGTCTTTGTAATGACAGTAGACTGACAAATGTGGAAACTGTGGAGAATTAATGTTTATATTAAACATGTTTCTCATAATCTATCTATTTTTAGATGGATGTCAACTTTTTTAGAATATACTTCTCTGTATAAAGAGCATGCATAATAATGAGTTTGAGACCGCTGGTGTAGATCACAAATCATATGTGGGCATAGCCTGAACTGAGCCTAAAGAGTCAGTACCTTCTTTGTTAAATGAAACTGTTGCCAGCAAATTAAAAATCAGAAATATCTCATTTTTAAAAAGTATGTTATATTTAGTTTTGCACCAACCTAACTACCAAATTTACAGTCTCACCTCTAAAGCAATCCTAAAAAAAAAATCATTTTTTTAAAGCCATTTTTACCCCTCAGCTGTAAAAGGTTGACGGGGTATTGTTGTCAGCTGGCCAGGCGGGCAGATGGTCAGTGGGTGGTGTGGACAAGTTTGTGAATCCGATAACTTGAGAATTAAGCAATGTAGGATTTTCAACTTTATACCAAAGGTGCATCTTCTAGGAGGCTGAGGGGTAGCACAGGCTCGCGTCAGTATTTTTAGAAATACTTTTGAAAGATATGAGATTCAAAATGTGTTCCTTTATTGTTTTTTTGTTTTGTTTTATTTCTTACAGTTCTATGTGAATAAAAGCAACACAGTGGTGGGGTGGTTATCACTGTTGGCTCACAGCAAGAAGTATTCAGATCCACTGATCACCTGGGGTCTTTCTGGTGTGGAGTTTGCACGAGTGGGCTCACTAAGTTCTTGCAAACATATCCGTCTTAGGTTAACTCATGATTCTCAACTGGTCATAGGTTTGAATTTTGGCATGAATGGGTCTGTCTTTCTGTGTTTGGGTGTACCCTGCCTTTCACCATGACAGCCCAAATAGCCTCCAGCACATGAACTGGATGAGTTCGATAAACTGATGTGAAGAAAAGGTGGCAGTGATCATTTGTGCAGAAAATAGGAGAAAAATGTCTGAGGATTCTAAGAGCTGTGAAAAAGAACAACAGTGTGACCACAAATTGAAAACTGTACCCATGCCAGAAACATATACCAATACATCAAATGTCTCATCTGCATCTGCAAAGGCAATATATTAAATTTCAATTTCTATGCAAAAAAAATAAAATAATAATAATCTAAGCACAGGGTGATGGTTAAACTAAGTGTATGCTGACCTCAACCAAAAAGCCACAGTTTGATTTACAACAAGTAACAAAAGGAAGGATCAGCTTGTAGTATCATAACGAAATGCACTGTGCTGTTTGTGCAGTCAACTTTGAGGTTATACTTAAATACACAACACAAAAGAAATGAAAAAGTAATGTAATATCTGGAACAAATTAACTTCTATGGGTAATACGTTAAAAAATAAGCACAAAAGTAACACTCCAAACACTTGGTTACACGCTGAAATAAGAAGTGTTAAAAAAAAGTCTGTAACTTAATAGCATAAGTCATTTTAAGTTAAGCAGACAGGAAGGCCTGAGCAGGAATATTACATTTGACAGGCTCATGAAAGCACTTTGACTGAACTTCTTAACCTAAGTTGGCAGAAGATGTCATCTCTTGGTTTGATAAAGGCTTTGCAGCTGGTTGCCTTATTTTTGCCTTTTTTGTAAGTTTTCCACACATTTTTTTTCCTTCATTTAGTATGCAGACATTTACTCGAGATTTCAAGAAATACACTTAAATCCACAATGCTGTGGTGAATTTTTTTTTAACATTCTCCTGGTCTTCCCTGGCCTCTAATTCTCCCGTCTTTCATCCATTCAGAATAATTACAAAATATTGGATGTTAGGTGAGTAATTCTCCATCTGTCACTATTTCTATTCTTCACTGTCTGTCCCACTCATTTAGTTAGTCACACACAGGATCGCTCACTCGCTCTGTAAAAAAGGCATACGAACACACAAACACACACACACACACACCTACAGCAGCCATTATGGATGACTAATGTTGTGACACTAGCAGTGGTGTTGCAGTGTAGTATGACACAGTGGTTCATATCCAAGCAACTCAAATCCCAAATGACCAAGAGAAGCTAATGCTGTGCACATGAGACGCAATCAGGAGAATATATAATGGCTTTAATGTTATGAAATAAGCTTTTTCCATATATTCAGATGATCTCTAAGCCCACGTGGAACAAAACTGTATAGCTGCTCACTACCTTTAAGTCCATGTGGTTAAAAAATAAATAAATAAAAGCTCCATTTCCTTTGAGTTTTTTTGTGTGCAATATTAAATCGTACTGGTTACTGGAGCACAACTGAGAAACTGGAAATAGATCTAGTATCTCCATCTGTGCATATCACTGTCCCCTGCACATCTCCAACTGCAGGAACTGCTGCCAAATCACGCCACAGATTGGCTAAGTGCGATAGTTCGGCTAACCGATGGCTTCAGCTGCTCTCATCTAAATCCATAGACATCAAAGAAGATCTATATTTCGAAAAATAGTGTGGACGGGACCCTGCATCCCTAAGAATCATATTACCCAGAAGTTTCATCACTGCTGCAGTGACTATGGAGAAGATTTTTCCCACTAGCTTGACAGGTGCTGCCATAAGACGGAGTACACAAGCATCCTGGCACTTTGAAGCGGAACAAGAAGACAAGCAGAAAAATGGAAATAAGAAATGAAGAGTAGAGAACATTAAGAGTCTGAATTTCAGTGATTAATCTCTGACTATTTTCTAAACTTCCGATATATTTACAAGCAAGTGCTAATAGTTTAATTCTGTCTCCTGGATTATTCATAAATTGTAAAGTAATGCTAATCCACAGGAATATTGTATTATGCGTAGGCTATTTCCGAAGAGGCTATTAAGATGGAGATTACACTTTCTAGTTGCCATCGTTAATACATTGTTAATGGATAATTAAGATTTAGCAAACAGTTTGCTGTGAGGAAACAGTGAAATAATAAAGCTGTTTAATAACCATCAATATTGTTACTTGATCCTAAGCTTGTGTAATATAATACAATACAGAATAATGATTTCCAAATGTGATTGTAACTCTATAATAAAAAAAAATGTAATTACTGAGTCCATTATCATTCCCAAATGCTGCTGTCATTCAAACCCATTGGTTTCACACAGAATCACACAAGCTCTTCTGCAGGTTCACAGCCTTGACAAGTGAGCCACATAAACATTAATATTCATCTACATAATGTTAACAGATTCTAATCTGCAGGTAGATCGAGAAAACTGATTTCACTGTGAGAGAAATATTTGCTAAAACTGGTTGCTGAGGGTTATTATAAAGTGTTACCAAGATTGAAATATCTGTTTTTATAGTCATAAAGCTGATACCTGTTTTTTAAAAAATGTAAAAACTTCCAAATGGCACTGTCCTCAAGGCTGGTCTCTTGTTTGGTTCAATACACAAGGTAAGTTATTTCATTTGTTTGAATCACTATTGCATGTGCAGTTCTTTTCCTTTGTCCCATTACACATCCACTGGGTATTCTGGGTTTTTACAGACTGGTCCTTTGGACATTTTGCTAATTATGTGCAGGAAACGCAGGCACCTTAATCACCATTAGTCTTTGGTAGACGCGACACTGTGGTTCTCCTACAGAAGACTGCCAGTAAAGTTAAAGAAAAAAAGTGGCAGCTTTAAGCCATAACCAGTAAATGATCTTATATGTTTGTGTGGTTTAGAGTATGTGTATACAATAAAGTCAATATGAATATAATAAAGCTATTCTGACTGCTGCATGTGGTTTCCAAGGTAACAGGTGATGGCAGACTATAAAGCTAAAAAAAAACAACTACTCTGTGGCAAAAACAGCAACCTACTTACACGCTAAATGTTTTTTACCACTCAAGAAGTGTAAAAAGTCTGCTGTTACTTGAGTCTCTACTACTAAACTGGTACATATGATTGGTTAAATTAGTCTTACAAATTCCTTTACCCCAATTACCTCCTGATCTCTCACAGGTGCTTAACAGCAGCCTTTCCTGTCCCATTTCCCCTCCCAGCACCCAGATCATCGATTAATCTTTGGGGGAACCAGTAGTGGGGGCCTCGAAACATCTTACCGGTGGCTGCTGAGAGTTGAGCACCCCCCTCTTGGTGGACCCCCCTCTGGAGCTGAGCCTCTTCCACGACTCTGAGAAACGCCCCCTGGTGGTGGGACGTCCTGGCCCAGATGTCCCGGATGCAACAGATGAATCATCCCGGGTGGAGAACGGCCGCTCCCGTCTTAACTCCCTCCGCTCTGCCCACTTCTTCTTGGAAGCCATTAGTGTTAAAAATCTAGTCAACAGATGTGTAAAGTAGGGCAGCCACGCAGACTAGAGGAGGCTGTTCTTGATTCAAACTAGTGCCACAGGTGGCATCTTCACTTCATTCTCAACTACCCACTGAACAGCCCCTGTCTCCCTCTGTTGCCCCCTTTTTCCTCAAGTCTTAAGACTGGGTAAATTTCTGACTCCTGTCTCCCTGTTAATGTTACTTTTTTTCTCTCTCTCTTCTTCTGATCTGTTGCGCAACAGATCTTCACCTGCACGGCTTCACTCCTGTGCTCTTCTTTCTCTTCTCTGTGGCTTTCCTCTGGCGGGGAACGAGAGTCAGAGAGGAAGGTGGTGAAGCAGAAGGTGCTGCCTGCACCCTGTTGCATGTGCTGTTACTGTGGCTCAGCCGTTGATGCTGTTTTCCCTCCTCGCAGGGAGAGAGAGAGAGAGAGAGAGAGTGAAAAATAGGGAAACAAGGCAATGGAAGGAGAGAGACAGAGAGAAAGAGAGAGGGAGAGGGAGGAGGAGGGGGTCAGGGAGTACAATATTCAGATCCGGGTGAAATAGATGAAATAACAACAAGGAGGAGAGGTGGGGAGAGGAGATGACAGCAAGGCAGGTGGAGACAGGTTAAAAAAAAGGCTACCACACAAGGAATAACGAAGAGACAAGCAAGAGTCTCAGGAGTGCAGGGTTCCTGTTGAGCATTGCGCAGAGCTGCTTAAAGCTGACTGAGAGGCACAGAAACAGACACCCTGTTCAGTAAGTCACTCTCTTACTGTGAACACTGTGCTTTGAATACCCACAGCTACTAAACCCTCCATTCCCTCCCTCTCCTGCTTGTCTTGCTTCCCCGATCTTTCATTCAGCTTGTCACTCTCTCCTCTGCTTCTGTGTGTGGTGCATGTGTGTGTCCCCCTCTTCTTCTTCTCTTTTTGTACTTTATGCACATGGTTTACAGTTCATGGCGCAGCCCGAGCCTTGGCTTCTTTGTTGTAGAACAAAAAGTGTCGCCAAATAAAACTAAGAGTCATGGTCTCCTTCTTCTTCTTCTCCATCATCATCATCATCCTCCTCCACTCTCACACTTCTCACTCAAAGGCTTCAGAAGTGTTAAAAGACATGCCACGCTGTGGAGTTGACAGACGGTAAGGATTTGAGTCCATTTTTCCGGTGCAGTAGTGGAGAAACAGCATGACAGCAAGTCTAAAATGCCACAAACTATATTGTGGCAAAAGGAGAAGAGCACAAAATTATTCTGGGACAAAAAATAATATGAGAGATATATAGAGAGAGACGGGCAGGGAGGGATTAAGTAAGATAACTGGATGGAAACGGGGGGGATGCACAGTAAAAAGAGGTGACAGTGTCTGAACACCGGGGACATTGTTGCAGTCGCTCCCAGCAACCGCTCACCACCTGGGAGGACGCTCCGGCATTTACGCGTGCGAGCGAGAGATAGAGAGTCTTACTGAGAAGTAAGAGACAGCAAGGCAGAGAGCCCCTGAAGGATGAGAGGAGGTACAGGGAGCAAGTGAGTGGGAGAGCATTAGAAGGAGTAAGACCGAGAGACGGCGTCTTTTGGAGCAAAACCACACCATCACCAGTTCAGGTCAAACAAATGATGACAACAAAAGGATATTAAAGCCAGCCCTCACTGTTGCTGTTGAACAACTCAAAGCCACGCGATGTACATTTTACCAGTTATGACATGTTTGATCAGAAAAGCTAAAAGGAAATGTCAAAGTGTACGTGCTAGATTGTTAGAGTATACCATTGATTCAGTCTTACCAAACAACAAAAAGTCGTTGCACTTCTATAGCTTAAACAATTTGTCAATCAATTTGAAAGTTGCAAGAAAACAAAAAGGCATTCAAGCAGAAATGTCAAAGCCTTCACAGGTCCCAGCTTCTCCTCTTTTATATAAATCTAACTGGTTTTTATGTTTTATAGAGAATTTTATATTATGAATCCGTTTTGGATCATTCAAACTATTAGAGAAAATGACCTGTAGGCTCTCACCAAGAATCTGTATATTATGTTGAAAGCTGTGCATAAAACACTAATGTGCTTTCTTTCAGATCATAAGGAAAATATTTAATACAGTAAAACACAGCAGGCCGCTTGTTTCTGTGTTAGACTGAATTCAGCTACACAAATGTCTCTTAAAAGTTTGATGATTCTGTGCAAATGCACTAAATTTACGCACACTTAACTAACTTTATTTAGTTAAGCTTTTACATTTCAAAAGTCAACTAAATTAACTTCAGTTTATTAATTTAATAGTGTTTAGTATTATCTGAAGCAAACTATGACACCAGACATAAAAAATTCACTATCAGTGAGTCAGTTAAAGCTAATTTTCACATCATTTTGAAAGGAGGAGTTAAATGAAATCCCATCACAAGGAGCAGTTAGTATAGATAAAGCTAACAAATATGAACGAGTAACCTGCTTAATATAAGTAGTATAATGTATTTTTAAAAATTTCTCGGTTGTCTTTCTTCTTGACTTGATCTTAATTGAACTGTCTAAACTAAATAGCAGCCAGCCTACAGTGCTAGCTGCTGTCTTTGTTTGTATACATAATTTTATCCCAGAGCCAAAACCGACAAAAGTTTCAGCCATGATAAGCCCAAAGCCTAGTATTTATTTATTTTTTGCATTGCTTTTATCTAACCTAACTCAAGGAAAACCAAATATCTAAGCTACATGAGTCCTACTTGCCGCTGAGATTTGTCTGCTTTTTAGTGGTTTCAAATGAATGCAAGCTTTGGAAAAATAAATATGACGGGTAATGTAAACATACTGCATAATATATGCATATATTGATTTATGGAAATGTTATTCCAGGTTATGCAAAAATATATGACATGTAAATGTCTGTTTTAGTGGGATGTATGAATAAAAGATGACTGGAAATGGTGACTTTTTTCTCCTAAAGCAGTAAAAAACATATTACTTTTAGTTTCTAAAGAAAAAAAATAAATGTTGTATTTTGTGCAATGAAAAACAATGGAACCTTGCTTTGCTAAGGTAAAAGCACACACACACACACGCCCTTTCTTAAAGAAAGAAAGGGCGGTAGGCATGTTTTGTATAAACACACTGGATTCATCTGAAATTGAGAGAAGTTGAGAGAGTGGATTTAACCACTTCTACTAGCCTACTAGCCTAGCTCACATCAGCCTATTTCCCCTCCTCCAAAAGTCAGCATTTAAAAATTTAAAAAGCACAGAGTGCCTTCAATTCAAACTATGTAATGTGTTGCAATGTAATACAGAGTAATCAGAGAATTGGCTTTACTTGTGCTTCAGGGCTTCACCAGTTATTGACCGATAGGAAGGGGCAAAAAAAACCATTAAGCATGTCTCCTTTTTGCTGCACACTTTTTAAAATACTTTTTAAAATCAACTGATTTCAGTTCTTGTGCAGCCTGGAAGAAAAATGTTTATGTTTATGTGCAGTCTATAACTTTTGATGGGGCAGAGACATGGACATTACATTTATTATTATTGCATGAATGGAAAAGATCATAACCTGGACACAAACTGGTGCTAATGCTACAGTCACACTCGGGAAAGTAGTGGTTGAAGATCCCGGCTCAAAAAACTGCGACCACATGTAATGAACTTGAAAAATGGCTGCATTGAGGGTAAGGATTGGGTTTGTGAGCACCTGTAGTCAGCTTCCATCTTCAAAGCGACTTTGGTTCTTCAAGACAGCCATAAAACAACAATAAGATAGAGACAGCCTGCTATCAGTTGTAAATTTATTGTCATCTACATGAGCAGAAATTCAAACAGAAATTCATATTAATTACTTGCATTCACAGTCCAGCCGTAATCTTGCAGATTAGAGGTTAGAGGAGGGTAGAGGAACACAAATTCCTCGATAAACAGTGACGTAATTGCTGCAGGAAAGCGATTTAACTGTAAAATGCCATAGGGACTCAGCAACCTAGTTTTTAAACAGGTATCCAACCAGAAGGGAACCAGCTGAATCGATTTATCAATTAGACAATTATTAACAAGCTTTCCCAAATGCGTCTGAGATTGGATGCGTGTCTTCTTGGCTAAATCTAGGCTAATTTAGCCAGTCTGAATCCAACTGTGATTGTTTGAAGACAGGTCGCATCCCATCAGGTAACCTTTGCAATTTCCTTGTGGTCAAAGACCCATAGATTGAGGTTGTTGAACAATCAACCTCTGGGCAACTAACTGGTTGTTACAACTACTAGCAACCAGTTGCTAAAAGTAAAAAAAAATATCAATGCAATCTCTGCGCAACTGCCAATTTTCGACCATTGTGAAGTGCTCTTCGGGCTTGTTTTTAACTTTTCATCAGCTTTCTGTTCATACTTCTCTGCTCTGTGCAGCCTCATTAAGAGGTGGACTGTAGTCTAATCTTTTTTGTATTGTTAACCAGTAATAGCATAACAGCACATTTCAAGCCTTGTCAGGGACTAGTATAACAAACTGTTCTCTTCAGAGAATAATAAGTATCATTGCTTTCTTAAAAAGTAAGAAGTAATTTGTACAACACTCAGTTTTTGAGTAACATTTGCATTGTGTATCCAGACATAATTTGTTTGCACTCAAGTGTTATAAATTGCTATTGCTAAGATTCGTAGTATGCAAAGCATAAGAAAAAAAGAAAAATGCACACTGCACTGTTTTTGGTTGCAATTTCTAGTCAAAAGAAACAAGTGATATTCGTGTTTACTGTGTTCCTCAAAAGAGTAAGAAAATACTCACAAAGACTCATGGCTATGTTCTCGGCACTTCTTTGATGTATATAGTTGATTAAAAGGCATGCTGTCGGTTAGAAGCTACAACTAAAACCAAACAAGAAGGTGAAAATCACTCGAAGAAATGTGAATGAAATGTAACCGTCTACAGCACAAACAGCCACAAACCTGATCTCAGAGGAACCTGACAGCCTACCACCTCAGTCAGCTCAGCAACCTCTTTGTTTTATTTGGTTTAAGGTCCAAGAACTGAGACCAAGATCATACAACCCATTTGACTTTCATTAACCTGACAGCGTTCTAAACAACGATGGCCTAAGAATGAAAGAGTCTGAGAGAATGAGAAAGTTTTTTTAACGTAACTTAAGTGTTAACATGCTATATGTGGCACGTCTCCATTCTCAGGATTCCTTTTCGCATCTTCTCGTTGCTAAGGTTACTAACCTGACAACTATGATCATGTTCACTCTTCCTATGAAAGGCTACACAGTTGCATCCACATACACACAATCCTACAGAGCCGTGTTTTCTGTGTTTTTTCTTGTACAGGAAACTTTACTGCTAAGAGTTACTAAGAAATAAATCTTCATATATGGCAGGTGATCACATCTTCTTACACAGTATGAAAAAGATTTAACAACAAAAATTATAAGTGATGTACTAAGTGCCGCAAAAAAAAGATATGCAAAGGACAACCTGTGCTTCTTGTTCAGTTCAACTCGTGTCAGACTGATGTGAAAATTTCCCAAAACCAAGTAATTAACAGAGTTGTTTGCCTTATCAAAATGTACCCATCAGTTCGAGGTCATCTCATTAAACAAGCAACATGTTGGAAAGGTCTAGTCTCCAAGTGGCAGAATACTTTTTTACGGGGTTGTACGTGAAGTGTCAGGCTCAGACTCTAACCAGTTACATAAAGAAAAGAGCAAAGCATGCCCTCACGAGGGGCTACCATTAGCTGAGGGTGTGAAAGAACACTTTGCTCAGTTAGTGTCTGATCTCCTAAACAACTACTAATTGTCAGAGTTTAAAAAAGACATTACTTTCTTGTGTTCAGTCTGTTAATGGCAGAATTACTGTTCCTACAGACATCAATACAATTATTAAAATTGTCCAAGCAGTAGTGGCAGAGCTGCTGAAGTAATGAGCATTTTAAAGGAAATGATCTGGCTTTGAAACACTCAAGTTTGAAGAACAAATTATTTCTCTTCTCCTGACAATCAAATTATCTGTTTTTCACTCAGTGCTGGGGTTTTTTCGTAAATAAGAAAGTCTGAAATGATTTTGCACAAAATGTTCTCCGCGGTGTTTGTCCCAAAGAAAAGGGCAATTCTCCGACAATCATAAAATATACACATGTAGTAACATATAGACAAATCTCTGAGCCACACTGACTTTAAATTAAAGTTGCAGGAAACTCTTTCAGACCAAAAGCCTGAAGAAAATCTTTAATATCCTGTAATTAATTTATTCATGTGTTTCTACAGAATTCAATTGTCATGTTCACCATAACGTAACTTTTATTATACATATTTATGTTTAAATTCAGTAGTACAAATTAGTAATAATAATAAGTGGACAAACTTTTTTCTCCTTCAAAATGTGAATAAATAATTCTAAGACCTCACGCTGATCTGTTTTGTTTTGTTTTTATCAATAGACATTTTTATTAAATACAATGCTAAAAATATTTTGGGGGGGCAAACCTGTTTTTGAAAGAACATCATTTAAGTTATTTAAGATAATATTTATTGATTAGAAATGTTTTAAATTACAATAAATTAACCAACAAACGCTGTATTTTAGTGGCACATTGTGTTATCTAAGGTATGTTTGCAATGTTAAAAGTCTAACTGACCTATTAGCACAGCAGAAAATGCTGTGCGATCGTGACTTTGACTGTCTGTATTTTATTCTTTTAAGATTGCAAACAGGCTCGAAGCAGAATAGAAGGAGAAGCGGGAGATGAGGGTTAAAAGAGTTGCCATTAGCTGAGAAAAACTTATTTCCTAATATCATAAAGGGCTACTGGTGGTGGTTAGAGTTTCTTAACGAGGCATTACACTCTTGTCTTAATTTTTGTTGATGAGCAAGTGGATAATAAGCATTTGTAGCCTGAGAAACAGAAACACTTCAGTCCCTTTTACTAGAAAACTATATTCCTTCCTTAATCAACACTGCATTAACATTATTAATTAGGCTTTTATCGTGATTAAGCTGCTTTAGGAAACACAATGTACCATTGGGGCACTGGAGTGAGGGTTGCTAAACTCGAACCTCTGATTCATTATTCTATCAATCAGTTCAACCAAACAGTCAGTTTAATTTCATATTTCTTTGTTTTCTTCATTATTTTTGATGATTAATGTGTAGAAACAAGGTAGGCACAAGTTATTAGAAATGACTATTAGAAATGAAGTGTTTGTTTGTTTTTTGTCTTTTTAGTATTTAAAATATTCAGGGGAACTGGGAGTATCGTTCCTACCTTAATTTCCGTGCACAGTGGGGTCAGAACTCTTCTGGTGTGAGACTTCCTCGTCATTTTCCCCTGGGTAAAAAAAAAAAGCAGAGCAAGACAAACAGAGAACAAAATGTGATATTTGTTTTTCTTAGAGTCAGAAGGTGTCAGAAACAGAACTGCTTCATCTCTGTCCAATAACAATTTGACACTGAACTCATAATTTGAAAGTATTTTTGAGACAACAAATGTAATAGATTCTAAAAAGTAAAATCATGTTTGAACTTTCGCATTTGTATATTTTATTCTTTTTTTATGCCACACAAATAGTTTCTTTGCAAAAATCCCTTACTCTTTTTTTGAAACCAGATCTCTTGGAGCTACACTCTTTACACTCAAAGCATTATGAAGATCTGCACACTCACTGTGGCTGTATGTGTATTTAATTACACCAAGCTAACATTTTAACTTAATTGACATATTATGATTTCAGTCTGTTTTCTGTCCAGGGAGGTAAGGTCATAAATCAAAGTTTTTTCACTATTTCTTTGAGACTGACAGGAAAGTCTGTTTTTTGTTCCTTTTTTAATTTCTCACAGTATATTTTCATCATTGCATTACATTAAAATAAGTAATGCATAAGAACATTATAAGAGATGTGTGTTTCGGGTGTTACGAAGGTGCTCCAAATTCAGTTAATTTAAAGTTTTGAAGTCACTAAGCAAAGCTTTAATTACTGGGAAAAGTAACACAAGGCAAACTGCAGAGTGTGGATTTACTAGTACAATGGGCCACAAAGATCAAAATACTGTAAAATAAATAAATAATAAATGCTGTATTAATAACAATAATCACCATTATGCTTGCAGGCACTTTCTCCACTGTATTGGACACCCAGTCCTGTGAAAAAATATGGCTTCATATTTGACTAGCGTACTTGTATACAGAGGACTCCATAGTTGAGTCAGTGACTGCAAATTGTCCAAGTCGTCTCCTCTCCACCACCGTGCTTGACAGTTCATCTGAGGTGTTTGTGGAGATTTGCTGTGTTTGTGATTTTTGCCAAACACAGTGCTGTGCATTGTGGCCAAAGAGCTCCACTTTGGTCTCATCTGTCCGAAGGACATTGTGTCAATTCAATTCAATTTTATTTATTTAGTGCTAAATCACAACAATAGTCCCCTCAAGGTGCTTTACATTATAAGGTAAAGACCCTACAATAACACAGAGAAAACCTTAAAAAATCAAACGACCCCCATATGAGCAATTACTTGGCAACAGTGTGAAGGAAAAACTCCCTTTCAACAGGAAGAAACTTTCAGCAGAACCAGGTTCAGGGAGGGCAGCCTTCTGCCACGACCACAAAGAAGTCTTGTGGTTTGTCTGGATGCAGCTTTGCAAACCAAAGCCATCCTGTCCTGTTCTTTTTAGAGACAAGAAACTGTCTCCTGGTAACCTTTCCAAATAAGTCATACTTGATTTGGAGATGCAGCTCCTGGATTTGTTGCAGTTTCTCTTTCTCTCATTGCACACTCTGACCTTGGGGTGAATTGGCTTAGACATGCACCCCCGGGAAGATTGTGGCATTGAGTTAACACACACCTGAATGCTCCAGACCAGCAAAGTGCTCATACTTGCTTATGATCAGTTATTAAAGTGCATTAGAGCCTTATCTTTTATTTCCTGCAGATACAGTAAGAGTGTACTTAGTTTTACGCAGGACTGCACAGAATAGTGTGGGAACTTTATTTTTCTGATGTTTTTTCTTTATAAGATTCACTTATGCTTCAACACACCCAGCCTAACTAGTTCCCATTCCCCGTCTATTTATTCCTTCATAGTTTATTTTCTTTAATCAGCCGTGAGTGCCATACTCTGTCTGGTACGATGCCACCTGACGATCTTGAGCAAATCAACGTAGAAAACTAGTGTAATGAACAAAGGACCCTCATTATCAAAATTATCATGTGCTCAAAATTAGGGACATCAAATAACAATATGGCATGGCTGTTATTTGTTTGTTTGTTTTGTTGTAAATCCATATAACTGTACAATCTGTTGTAAATAAAACACTTATTCCAAAAAGAGTACGGAGGCGGCTGTGTTTACCCCACTGATAATTAGCCAGTGTCTCCTCTCATAACCTCACACTAATTACTGTTTCCTCTCTCTGTGCGACAGAAAGGTTGGGGATGCATTTTTAAGCAGGCCGATGCCATCAATAATTCACGCGCAATATTCACACACAATATGTGTGTTTCTCTTAGCCAGAATTTTTGAATTTCCCTCAAATATGTCAGCTGTATTCATCAGGTGCATATTTAGAGCTAAAACTCTGGTGGGGTATTAATCATCCAAAGAGACAGAGAGAGCTGTCAACATCAGCATCAGAGCAGCTACGTTATGTAGTGGGTGAGCTATCATTTGTGACCATACTGAAACACAGGTGTTACTCCAAGAAAAAGAAAAAAAGAGAGCTAAATCCACCCAATGAAAACACATGAATCAGCTTTGTTTTTCTGTTGTTTAGGCCCTTCTGTTGCTGGCTGTTATACTGTTGGGAAAGACTCAACAAACTGTCAGGCTGTAATAGATGAGCCAAAAGCAAACTCAGCCTCCTGTAGAGAAGTGTCACCCAAACTGTCCAAACTGCTGCCGAAACTCCTACACATCTCCCAGGCTGTTTGATGACAGTCTACATGACAGCCAGCAAACCCATGATACCCTCAATATGCTCGCAAAATGATGCATTTTTGTTCGCGTTTCTATATAAATGTGGTTTCGCCTTTCTTACTAAAGCTGGCCTTCAGTCTAAACCATATATACACTAATGAGGCTCGCCTTTGTCTAAGGACAAACGAGCCAATCACTGAATTTCTGACAAGACACCATAGTATGTCCACACAAGCTGTGTTCATAAAAAACACAAATTCACACTGTAAAGAAAAGTAAAGATAGAGAGAGATAAAAAGAGATAAATTTCAGTAATGAAGAAAGACTGAAGAAAGAAATATCATATAGGACATCACAGGGTTGTGAATTCTTAGACTAATACAAATAAATACATAAGGCAAATATAAAGATAGAATAGAAGAACAGAGATAGACAATAAACTCTTTTTAGGGGACAGAGGATACCTCAGAGGCTGATTTTGAAGAAGTGTGCCAAATCCATGTTTCACTAACATGGAGATGATTTATACATAAAGAGCATATGGTTGCTTCAGTGTCCAATGGCCAACAGATGGAGGGGCAAAGCAAGAAAAAGAGAGAATATGGGGACAGGACTATCATTTATTTAGGACACCAGCAGCCGAGCACTTGATCTGTTACTACAGCTTACACAATGCAATTTTTATCATTACCCTAAAAACATTAAATAAATAAATATTAACAGTAATACGCCCCAGACAACAGTGATTCTAATTCACTGCCAAATCACTGTGTCCTCATTCCACTACCTTTTCTTAGGCATGATTTAATGGAACTTTCCATGTTATCGTTGGCCTCTTTATTACATCTTTATACCCTTAGCTCAAGCATCATCTCCAAGGGAGCTTTCATATTCAAAATGGCTGATGTCTTACCACTGTGAAAGTTCCGGGTGCTCCTTTGGGAATCGCTTTCCTCCTGGCCTTAGTTGACGTGAACTTCTGAATCTTCTTCTGAGGCAAAAATCCTTCTTTCTTCTGTTTTAAAGAAAAAAAAACTTTCAACAGAAAAGGTGCAAAGCACAACCAGATGATGAGGGGGGAAGCCAGATGAATGCCAGGAGACAGATAATGGTGGCTGTGATAGGATGGTTGGCTCTAGGAGTCAGAAGCCACAGGTGGGGAAGACATCCCTCTGGTAGTGGAGGCGTGCTGGAGGATGGGGCATGACGCAGCGTATCCACATGTGGATGTGTGTGTGTGTGTATGTGATAGTGTCAGTCTCTATTAAAACACATTAACTGGTCCACTAAGAGTGCTTGTCCAAGGAATCATCTTGTTGAGCCCTCAGTGCCAAACCTTTCGTCCCGTTCTTATACCAGCCTTTTTAAATGTCTTTTTAGTGCGAGCCATACCTGTGTTTGAGCCTGAAGAGTCAAAAAGAGCATGAAGACGAGGAAGAAAAACAAAAAAAATCCTACTACATCTCGCTGCAAGAGATCTGTCTGGCAGCAAGAATCAATTAATACTCAAGGTGATGAAGATGAGGCAATGCCATTCCTCTTTTCCTCTAGTGTGTCACGTCTCCTTTGCTCGTTCTCATTTTCTTATCAGTCAGCGCCTTGCTTCTTGTGATAAAGTTGAAAGAGAATGAAAATCGGAGTGTCAGTGAAGACCCGTTCCTGCAGATCTGGCTGCTGTCTGGGCCTGATGAGCATCTGGCACATGGAACGTCATCAACAAAAGCACCTGAGTCACAGTTACTCTGAGGGGCTGCAGGGTGGGACACCCAGTGTGTGTGTGTGTGTGTGTGTGTGTGTGTGTGTGTGTGTGTGTGTGTGTGTGTGTGTGTGTCACCCCCAGTGATTCAGACCCTTTGAGCATTTCACAGGGGCAGGTTGCTAGGTGAGGGTGGTATGATGCCCACCTCACATCCCTCACATGCACACACACACACACACACACACACACACACACACACACACACACACACACACACACACACACACACACATATACAAAGTGCACAGTTTGAAGGGAGGAGGTTAAATGATAGCAAATAAAGAAAAGCAAACAGCAGGAGGCTAACAAGTGCTAATTTAGTTCTGCTCTCTACTATGAATTAATGAAGAGATCACTTGGATGCCACAGCAACAGAGGGGAGGAGTTGTCTTGAGAGACAACACCGAGGGGCCGCTGTCGATCCAATATTAATTTTAGGGCCCTAAGATGGCTCTCTGTTGTCTGGAAACATGAGCATGAGATAACCCATAGCTTGGTATCCATGCTTAATTAACCTACTGTCTTCTGCTTATTTGACTCTTCTATCTTTCTTCATTTTTCCTGTTTGTTTTATTTCCTTTAATCTTAGTTATTTTACTTTTATTATTTGTGATTTTCACCTCTGAGTTCATCCTCATGCTATCCTCTCTCGCTTTCTCCCTTCACTTTATTCCATCTCCTATCATGGCCTGTCTGCAACAATGCAGCGGTGAGACAGTAAAATGGCTTATCCAATTTTGGTCTGTCACATCAGGTACAAACCGGTGCTGATCTGAGCGTCGTTCATCTCCACACTGCGTTATCGTGCAACCACGCACACCTGCTGCATACAAACGTCCCTAATCACCTCTTTAGGCTTTGGACTTTTAACGAACGACACAGAGAGACAGATTCGAGCAAAACAGTGCATGAACAAGACAAAACAATTAAGAGAGGCGTAGCATCTTAGACAATGGTTCCTGATAACAGCGTACAATTTGTAATCAATTACCTGACGGTGAGTAACAGTGAGTGGGTGGTTCTACCCTACAAGCTTGTTATCACAAATTCTCCATGTAATGCACAAATAAGAAGAGACAGTAATTGTAGAAAAGGAGCTGGGCGATGAGGAGGAGTTTGTGGAGGAGGGCGATGAACAGTGAAGACTGTCAGAGAAGAAAGTGAGGGAATAAAGCAGACATTTAAAGCTGTTTACCACTGTGACCTTAAGCTGTGATACTAAAGAGTGTTTCACATTAGCTGACGGTTTAATGATGATCTAACTTTATTGGAAACAATGTCACTCTTATAACTATTACTTTTATCGCTGTCCTTTTAAGAAAGAAAAGAGAAAATGATTAAAAAACTGATTCAAAGCAAGAAAGTGGATAAAACAGACACATAATTAGCTAAAACATGTCCTATATCAGTGTGACTTTAATCAAAGACAATATTGTAGGGCGTCTCACATGTGGCTGAGGAGCAAGGACACTGCAGACGATTAACCAGCAATGTGCAAGAGCAGAAAATAGTCTCAACCGAAAACACACAAAATCTATTTCTAATCATCAGGGGTGTTGATACTGTTGAGCCTGGCTGAGGGCATGACTCCGCTGGCACAAAAGAAAAAGTCGCACAATCCAAAATCCAATCCGTGCATTCAATTATGTCACGTATTGAGCTGCTCAGATGAAAAGTTTATCAGGTAGGGGTTTTTTTAGTAACTCACTGTATCTTTTTTTAAGCTGGGTTCTGGGACTTAGATATAATCAGATTCATCAGTATTTGGACTGCAACACAATTTTTTCTCATTTTGCCTCTGCACACCCCCGCAGTGGATTTTAAACCAATCAATCAAGATGTGATTGAGGTGCGATTGAAGTAACAAAGATGCTGCATTAATTGTTTAGGAGTTACAACCAGTTTCAGTGCTCCAAGAATTAAAGCTGAAAGTGTGCACTTCAGTCCCATCTTGACTGTTTGATTTAGCTTTTACTTATTTAAATGTTATTTCCACTGCAGTAGTATAGAGACACAAAATTGGAGTTTGTGAGTTATGGCTGATGTAAACACAGTATACAGATTAACATAAGAATGATACCTCAATGCAGTTTTACCCACATGCATCCAGCCTGCTCACTATTCAATAGCGAGTGTTCTGCAGACATGAGCTGTTCTCTTTTTCATAGCTCTGGCGATGCATGTTTGCACTCGATAGCTTCTAAAGTATTCCCTCCTTCCTGAGTTCCAGTAAATGTAAGTAGTGATGAATTTATCAGCTCAAAGAAATGAATAGCTTAGCTTCACTCGACTAAAGTGAAGCTGCAGCACTTTACAGACTAAAATGCTTGAGTTGAAGGCAAGTCGACTTCTTTTAGGTTCTTGAAGGTCTTTCACCTCTTAACCAAAATGTTTTAATGTTTTTATTAAAGCTGATTCCCAGATATTATTCCTGAAATACTTTTATGTTGGGTGACAGAGCTGGGAGTGTCGTCACTGAAAAGTATTGGAAAATAGGCTTGCTCCCTAGAAAGGTGAGTGTATTCCTCCATGGAGCTTATGAAGTGCTCTGTGACTTATTTAGAGATTCACAAACAGACAACATTGTTAGCACAGATTACAAGTTCTACAGTTGCACAGCTGTTTATGTTCACTGCTGCAATCTAGGACTAGGAAGTCGGGGTAGGTGTAGCTTTTCCAACTAGTTTTCCAACTGGTGTTTCAGCTGAAGATTCCAAAAGGAAATTTGGGGTTTGGGAGGACCCTTCATGACGATTATGAGAGTTGTTAAGATCAAACATGTCGAATGGTTTAATCACCTGGGAAGCGATGTTAGAACCATTAAAAGATGTCAGGTTGCATTTAATTCCAACACCTTAGACCACTATAACCTGGATGACTGAGAACCTACATATAGCCTCTACAGATATTCAACTCGGTACTATAAATTAAGCTTTATCCTGTCATCTTCCACAATTTCTAGATCCATTTGTGTGAGCATGGAACAATGTTTATGTTTGGCCAGTCAAAAGATACCAAGAGTTGGTAAGCTACCAAGACAAGTGATTATCTTGGCTTGGTAAGTACACTTTGTGACTTCAACAGACCAGTTGCACAGGACGAATTAGTGAGTGACTTCTAAAGCCATGATCATCCTTTTGTGATGATGTGCCAAATAGTTTTGGCATCATAGTTGCTCTCAACAAAGGCACAAAACTAATTCAGTACAAAGCTCAGTGTTTGAGACTTCACAGTTTCCACAATTTCCTTTAATAGTTAAATAAAAGTTACATTTAAAAGTTACATTTAATCAAATTAAAGCATCTTCTAATCTTTGTTACAAACATAGAGGGTTTTCTTTTTCTGAGGTAACACACAGCAAAGAGTCAGCATTAGGAAGTTTGGCTTTAAAAACCCCATGCTGAGTTTTAGCATTTAGTCATCTCACGGCCTGGTTTGTATCCCCAACAAAGAGTCACATATTAGCTGAGTGAATGATTAAAATACAGAATAAGCACTCTTGACAATGAATAACTGCATCATAATCCTTTTTTTATTGCATTTCTCAGTGCGTGATTAGCCAGTGTCCTGCTGCGTGGAAAGTACACGGCATATTTTCTAGCAATAGCTCAGACTGGGACAAGGGTATAACTGTCATACCCATGCCTCTTCATCTACAGGTAGATAAGGTTAATTCACTGTCTAATGGTCCTGGGAACTGATGAACCATTTGATGTTAAAGGGTAATTGCCTATGTCTGAGTGGTGTTGTGTGTGTGGCGGGGAAAACCAGGAGACTTTGTGTGTCGAGATAGAGAGAGCATCGCCCTCAGAAGCGTGGATGTGTCAACATACTGTCAGAGAAGATTACAGGCATCATTAAAATATTCACTCTGTGACCTTAAAGCGATGCTTCCCACCTCCGCTTGGATTAATCAGTACATACCGAAGTTTCTATACTGCCTGGATTACTACAGTTCGGTGTTCTGTGCCCCGTGTGGTCTATCATTACGCTTCATCTGGTGTCACCTGGCACCTGAAAACCAGCATTACTTCTATGGCAGGCCTCATGTCATCACAAGTTGTCCACCACGACTTGCCTGTGTAAGAACACCAAGCGGAGAGCAAACCAAGGCCAAACATGTCATCAAAAGCTCCCATTGATCCCAACCTGTGTGTCTTTCTGTGGCACTTTGCTGGTGTTACTGTGACATTAAGCAGACAGGAGATTTACATTACTCTTCAGGGCTGCGAGGACAAGGGGAGAATGGTTGTCATGGAAACGGACCCCTACATGGATGTCAGAATTGTTTAATTATTCAGGACCGCCATCACCGAGCATCAGCAGGGAACCGCTGAAGCGACTGAATGGTGAGGCTGAAAAATGATGCCGTGCGGTAGTTGGGGAATCCAAATAAACTTACCTCAAATACACGATAATGTTGCTGTAATGAAGTCTCCTGCGTTTCAAAAATGAGGAGTCATGTTAGATTTCAAGCTGATTTGATCGATTTGATTATAGATTTGCTGAGACAGTGTGTCAAATACTGACATCCTGTCAGGTTCCACTGATGTCACAGAGACACAGAAGTGTCTTTTGGTAACGATGCCTTGATGAAAGTACTGGACACCGATAAGTAGAGGCAGAGGACTAAGTGACAAGTCAGCCAGGAGAGCAAAGTTTTGTGTACCATTTGGCGACTACGTGTTTTGCACTTCGGTTTTCTTTTCACTCACTTTTAACTTTTAGATTTCACTTTGCTAGATGGTTTATAAAGAGATAACGAAAGAAAGAAATGGTTATGTTTAGGTTTTAAAAATTACTCATTAAAAACTAGGTTTAGGAAAATATTGCAGTTTCAGTATGCTCTGTACTGTAACCCTGGAAATGAAATAAACAATAAGTCTCCTTTCATTGTGATGCCAAAGGGTGTTTTACAAGAATCTCAGTATTACCATGAAGGCAGTATATCACTGCACTGATGCAGGACAGGAAACCTTTTAATTCATCTTTCAGACACTCGTGGCTTTGTCTGAATCTCTGGGAATCAGACAACAAAAGTTTATTTTCTTACTCTTCAGTGAACTTTTTGGTACTCCTATGATTCTCTATACCTCCACTAAAAATAATTTCTGTCTGGATACAAATCTAAATGCAGAAAGTGCATACTTTGTAAAATGTTATACCAGAAGCTCACAGTGTGTGTGAATACACATTTTATGGCATAGCAATAAACTGTCATTTCCAAAGCAATATAAAGCAAAGCCAGTTAAAGCTAGCTTTCTACCTAATCATGAAATATGATGACTGAATAACACAGTAGTAATTATATGTGTTACATACAATTAGTTCCCTAAGCATTTGGAGAAGGACACAATTTTTTGTAGTTTTTTTCTTTTCTGTAAACCACCACAGTGGCTTTGAAATCATCATTTACAATCAAGAAACACCTTGATAAATGGGAATAGAGAGGGTTTACAAAAAGGTTCAAATCCCTGGTTACACCCAAGAAAAAGAAGGCCAGACGAAACCTTGCCAGAAATCGTGTGTACGGTTCTGCACTGCTCGTGAGCTGAAGCATTACACATCATCAAGTGTTTCATGCAATCCTTCTCTTTAAGCTCTTAAATTTAGGTTAGTTTGTCAAATTAATGTTGAGCCTCTGAAACAATGTATAAAAATCGCTGTAATTCCCAAACAGTTCATGCTGAATTAAAGCTTTAATACAAGTATTAAGTAATAATTAAGTCTTATTAACACAACAACAAGTGTCTTTGTCCGATAAATTGTGGACCTTACTTTAAAAAGTGGTCAGCTTAAAAACCACATGATGAAATGTGGAGAAATGTTGACAGTAAGTTATTACTTCATCCTTATGCCAGTGCTGTTAAAAAAAGGCGTCTAACATCAGGAATTTCATCACATCCACACAGTCGCCCTAAAAATGGAATTAATTTTTATCCATTTCACTTTCAGCTTTAGTGAACCTGCATTCCCCATCTTCTTGTTTCTTTTTACTCCTTTAATTGAATTTTTCCCTTTGCATTTATTATTTGACGTTTTGAACATAGCCCTTAAAAACACAAACAGATATTTAGTTGTATTTGAAACAAATTTTTACATGTATGTGTATGTGTTGCCATGGATATACCATTCTCATGCAAACAATATACAGTACAACACTAAAGGCTGCCGCCCACACTCCAGCACACACAAGTCTTTAGTGACATATTTTTAGCCTTGGCATTTTTTTCTCTAAATGTATTTGCACAGTTCAAAGGCTTCCCTATTACATAATTAAAACTCAGCTTTAAGGAATGTGCAATTCATCCATGCAACACTGGAACAAAAAAAGGGCACAACAATCACCTCGAGCAAAGCTTATGAAATATGTTCACAGATCGCAGATTTGATGGAAATATTTTGCTCGCCTGCGCTTACAATCAGTGTCAGAAAGTTTGAATGTATCCAGACCAACCAAGGACAGAGAGAGCTAGTGAGAAACACTGAGAAAGATGCAGATTTTATTCCACCAGCGATTTTTTTTTTCCTCCTTATGGCAGATGCCTGGGTGTTAAAGAGAGCGGCTGTCCTAATGTGCATCGGTTTGCCTGCAAACTGTGCCACTCTGTCCTCGCTCGTTTTCAAATCAGTGTGAAGTGTGTGGGAGCACTTCACGGTCAGAGACCATTTTATGGACAAGCAAACTCACTATCCGAGCCATATGGTGGGGCTGCGCTCTGTTGGGACTGGTCCATTTTTCTTTAGGCTGTTAAGTTCTCTGATGCTTTTCTTTTCATTACGAACGTACACAGAAACAATCGCTGGGATATCACAGTGCAAGCGCTCCGAATCCATAAAGTTTAACAGCTACATGGGTTGCTTTTCCCCCTCTCCTGCTCTACCAAAGCTACTTCTCGCGGATGTCCAATTCATAATGTTCTCATGCATAATGTACATCAGTAAAAGCAGCTGCTTTGCTTCATCATGCTTTTACTGTACATCTAATAGTGCGGGATCTCCTGAGGCTCATTAAAACCGACAGCGTTCCTCTGACGTGGTCACTTTCAGGCTACAGATGATTGGGGATTCATTAAGTATATTAAAAGCTACTGTATTTAAAAAGTAAAAAAGTAAACCAAAGTAAAATATTATTCCTGGAAAAAGAGTTTGCAATTTCAAACTTATTTTCAGCATACTTAATGTCAAAATGTAGAGTTAAAGGCGAGGATCCTAAAGTCCTAAAAACAAAAACAAAGAGAGACAAACAAATAACACTAGGCTACCCCCAAGTGGTGACGGTGTATAACAGATGCAAAGTCCTGGACCACAGAGCAACAAGAGAGAGGCCATCCGTTAGCTACTGAAGCAACCAACATGTGACTTTATCATAAAACAAAACAACTTTATTTGTTTGGCAATTTCATGACAAATTGCAGGAAAGATGTTTTTTCCAAATCATTTATCAATTAATAAGAAACAAAAACAAATAAAATACACACATTAATGGGAGTCTACTTTCCATTACATGTACAGTTCAATATCTTATTTACAAAGTTCACCCCTAATCTTAAGAAGAAAAACAAAACAAACAACTCACTTGTGCATCGATGAATCTTCAACTTAACGAAAAGGCAAAGGGACTGAACCCATTTCTCGGTCTTTTGCTCTTTTTAACAGTAGAGTGGTTAAAAGGCAGCGAGGTCATCCCTTCACCTTACATGATCAGACATTTACTCACACAGTCACAACCACTCATCATCGCTCAGTGGGGGAGCCCTGCTCACATCAATACAGCCGGTAAAGATTAAAATAGTCTCAAAACAAAGCTGTATAACCTTTACAGCTAAAATATGATACATTTACTGCCACTGCTGTACAGCACGGATACAAACTAAGAAAAAAAAAAAAAAAAAAAGGAAACGGCAACCTAGAGTTATATGTCACCATACTGTTTTGGCAATAATGCACATGAATGAGGCAGATGAAAGGTAAAACATTCATTTCTGTTTGAGAAGACAAAACAAAAAGTAGAGGAAAAGTATTTGTGGCTAACACTTGCCACACCATCACTGTGAAAAGACAAATACAAACATGAGGAAGAAAAAAAAAATGCAGTAAGTCTGTAAAGAAATCCATAAAAAGGTGCTTAAAGATCTCAGATGTAGAGCTGCACGAGATTCAGAGGTTTTCCAGTTAAAGAGAATCTATTGCAACGTGTCAAATATAAAAGGAGTCACCTGCACAGAAGCCGGTTATTTAAGGGTTTTTTGTACAAAGGCCAAAAAGAGTCAGATTAATTTTACACACATTATTATTATGCATCTACATGATTATTTCGATAGAATATGGCTTGTTATGGTTTTGTTTTAAAGGAGATTTGCAGTATTAATCACCAATGCGACTAAACCACATTAACAATGGTTTTTGGCTTAATACTGCCATTCACATCTCAGAGGCAATGACATTTGTTTTTATCACTTCCTTCGACCTGAGCACATCAAATCCATCTTATTTCGCTTTCACATAAAATCAAAGTCATTTATTCTCATAATTAAATTTTGATCTGTGTATGCAATGAATTGGGTTCTGTGTTCAGAGTCAATTACTGCACAATAAATAGGACAGGTAGGTAGATCTTGCAGGATTACTTTGGGTTTGTTTCTTCTCCTTTGTTACTGTAAAGCTCCATTACGTCACTCTGGCTGGTAAGGCAAGTTGTGTGTATATAAAAAGGAAAGTGCATTGACTTCATGGCCCAAAGGCATACTGACACATACATACACACGCGTACATACACAAAAAATTCATTCCATTCATAAAAAACCCCACTTTCATTCCTCTTGAAAGCAGTAAACATCTTTGTCATCGTTAATAAATTAAAGGTTCAGCAGTTCACATTCATCAAATGGCTGTGTGTTTGTGTATCTGTGTGCAAGAGCATTACGGCTAAGTAACATGTACAGTTCACATTGGTTATTGTTGCCCTGTGGCTTTTCTCAGAAGCTCTAGGTCTTTGCGTTTTTGAGTTGCAGGTCGCGGACAGCCATACATCTCCAAGCCCAGAGGCAAGTAGCGCTCCTGCAGCCCTAAGACGTCATCCCCTTGTCCAGCCAGTAGTGAAACCCAAAAAGGAGGTAAGGAACCACCTCGGAAGCCCCAAAGTGTCAGACTCTCTGCGATAAGAGGAGGGGAAAAAGGCATGTAAAAGAAATCTAAAATACAGATAGTAGACAGACAAACTAAAGTAGTACTAACCTTTACTATGCAGATCAGGATCTTTGGCCACACCAAGAGAGACCAGATGTGGTGCGATATTAACCAGCTCCCCCGACTGTCCCCGCGTTGCCATGAGGACTATTGACCTGGAGGAAATAAATACATCTAAAAAAGCCACTCTACAGCCAGAAGACATATTATAGTGTCATCCAAAAATAGAAAAAAGGAAAACCACGTTAACCCAAACCAAAACCCACACAAGGAATTATTAAAATACATTTTACTTGCTGATGACACTAATTTATATTGCTTTTTCCAAAGTTTAAACACCCCCTGAATACAGAGGGAAACATTTTACAAAAAATGCTTTGATCTTAGTAATTTATCACCAAATGAAAAAATAGAATATATAATATTTAGTGACAGTCAAATGAATAATGAAGTCAATATTATGACGAACAATGTCGAAATAGAAACTAAAATTAAAAATGTCTGAATAGTGACCATGAATTATGTTGGAAAGCTCATTAAAAATGTCTAGAACTACATAATATTATATAAAAGTTCAAATATCTTAAATCAAAAACACTGTATTGTTCCCTAATAGTTCTATGAATTACCTGATGGGTGATGTTTGGGGGAAACATACAAAACAAAAGCTAATTCAGTTTATTTACACTGCAACAGAAAGCCGAACAATAAATGGACAGGATTATAATGAACTAAACAAACAACAGACCACTTATTAAACTACACCACTTAAAATGTTACCGTTTATTTTCATAGTCTTTTATTAACCCTGCACTACAAACTGCATGTACAAAGCACAAAATAATCTCATTTCAAACTGTATTCAGTTGTTTGAAGTTAGAGGTGAAGTCTGAACTCAGACAAAAGGTTCAAATAAGTCATTAAAAGAGTGATGTATGTCTGTCACAGGGGCAAACTTTGGGGATAACTATGAGGAGCAATTTAGATTGTGCAGTTTATTCTGTAATTTTTAAAATAATTGTTTCAAGATTTTTTATTTTTATTTTGATGAAATCTAGTTACAAAAGTTTCTCCGGTGTGAATAATCCCTGTCGAAATCCCAGCGATATGTTTGATTTCCTGTCAACTTTTTATGGAATGTTTTTTATGGGAATTTTCTGTTTATTGTTCATATTTAAGAACTTTATTTCTTTTGTGTATGTATTTATTTATCAATTTCCCCCTGCCTCACCTGTTTGGTATGTCAGATTTTAGGTATGTTTCCATCCTTTTATCCACTTTACTAAATGAGGTTTTCTTGGTGACTTTTCCAGAGCAGGCATCCACTGAGACCAGGAAAAACCCCGGCTGCGAGAAGGACATGGTGATCTCATTCACCTTGGGGAATTACAGCAAAGAAATTGGATTAAATAAACCCTGTTTTAAATCTGAAGTTAAAATCATGAAGATAAAGTGTTTGGATGTATTTTTATCTGCCTGGCAGTTTTGCTTACAGTGATAAAGGAGACGTTATCTCCTCGCTGCTGCTCTTTAACGCTGAGAGACTTCACTTGAGTCTGGAGGTAGGAGGTCCATGGCTCACTGGAAAACACAAGCTGAGACAGACGCGTGTCGATCAGCGGTAGTAGCTTTGGATTTAACTGACCAAATGAAGAGGTCACTTTAAATGTTAACAAACCTGTTTAGCACCGCAGTCTCTGCAGGGCTGCGTGTTTAGAGCCGGCATAGGCACCACAACTGAGGGAGCCTTGGCGTACTTGGGGTAAGCTTTGGCTGTACAGTTACAGGTCTCTTTGGAGGATGTAGTGGCCGTGATCTTCACTCTTTCACAGCCTTTAACAGAACAGTAGCTGTGACCATCACGACCATGCCGGGCCCGAAGGTAGAGCCACAATAAGCTGGGAATGATGAGCACAATAAACTTTTAGAAGCTCAGTAGAGTCACCGAGGGACGAAAGGATAAAAAAAAACAAAAAAAAAAACAATTGAAATAAAATTGATCTCATTTTTTATTAAAAACCAAATCTCCTACAGTCATCACATTGCAGTATTTGCAACTGAGAGTTCAAACAAGGAAAAGGAAAAACAATCTTTCATCTCACCCAGCAGTCTGGTCAAAGTAGTACTTCCTCTCCATTGTCTTTTTCTGCAGCTCTGAGAAGGATAACACGGTGCCGTAGTCTGTGATGTCATCAAACGTGTTGCTTTGCCTGTCGTATGTGTCGGACATAATCTGAAAAGTGGTGTCTGACGGATAACAGAGTCCCACCAGCACCCAGTCATCCCTGAGTGAACGAAAGAGCAGTTTGAAAGTGGTTGAAAACATCAGTACACTACCCTTCAATGCAGTGTGTTGCATCCTCACTTGCAGGACATTACAGATATTTCAAGACTTGGACTAGCAGTGGCTGAAGAGGCGGACAGTCATTCTTATTACTCACTTATCAAAGTTAATGAGAGAGAGGACCATTTCTCTGGGCGCAGGCCCACTCCAGTGCAGAGTGTAGCTCTTGCTCATCATCAGGATGGGCTGGTACTGCTGGGACGATGCCCCCTGGCTGTTAATCCCCCTCAGTAACAGAGGAGAATTAGGGTATTCATCTCTGCTGATGGATAAACTTAGGCTAGGGGCTCCTTGGGTCTGGATGTACACCTAGAGGAGAGCAGGATGTTGTGGAATGTAACAATCACTTTTACATCAGAAGGACAGAACAATACTGAAGTGCAGACCCAAGTGCGCTGTACCTGAGAGTAGCGGCCGCTGCATATCACTCCATTCCACTTCAGGTTTTTCACACAGCCAGGATGTTGGATCAGGTAGTTGTCTGCTCGGCCAACGTAGGTGTCACTGTAGCCCGTTACTGAGCCGTCCACATCGTGAAAGATGGAGGTTTTGTCACCGTCCAGGTTGTTTTCATCAAACCACTCTCCGGGTTGTCCAAAGAATGCCCGAAGATGCACCTGAGGAGTTTATTTGTGTTACTTACTGAGAAGTGATTTTTAATCTAAGTTAAGCAGGTATCTGCTTAACTTTCCATTGTTTCCATAATGATCTTCTCCATCTTCCTGGGACAGTTCACTTACATTTTTTTATCGAGATCTGTCTATGCACTGCATAAGAACAGGTAATATAACTGCATTATAATTTTTTGGTTTCTTGGCTGTGCATCTTTCATAGTTTATGTGCCAAACTGAAATCTCCAATCAAGCTACTTGACAAATTAGCCTATTAGAGGTCTCCTTTGGATAAAAACACTGCACTGTACAATTACCCCACAAGAGGACGCCAGTGATTTACAACAGTTTCTGCACAGGCCTGATTCTGAAAGATGTCCCCTTTATTCTTCTGTGTTCTGTCTGCCTGAAACGACTCCCGATTCTGTCTCTGCCAGGCCTCTGACCCAAACACACTAACAAGTTAAACTCTTTGAAAACACATCAGATCTAAAGGGTAAAAATCTTCATGCTGGATATCAATACTGATATAGGCTGGGTAATGTGTTAGGAACTAAAGGAAAGTTTGATGGAAATGAAAATTGAAAAGACATCCTAAAAATCTAATTGAAAAAAAAAATCATGTGGCAGGCTAATCCATTTTAACTGCTGCAACTCAAAAGGGTACTCAGTAATTCATATGGTCCCCAGATGCTTGGATGCATGCCTGACAAAGTTGGGGCATGCTCCTAATGAGAACACGGATGGTGTCCTGGGGGATCTCCTCCCAAATTTGGACCAGGGCATCACTAAGCTCCTGGAATTTTAGCGAGGCAAGCGTGGGAATCAGTCAATGGTTTCAGCTCCTTCATCCTTCAGGAACCGCCTGCACACTCTCACCACATGAGGTCGGGAATTGTTGTGCACCAGGAGTAACCCAAGACTCACTGCACCAGCATAGGGTCTGACAATGAGTCCAAGGATTTCATTCTAATACCTAATGGCAGGCAGAGTGCCGTTGCTCAGCCTGTGTGTCCCCTCCAAATGTGCTCAGGGTGAATCTGCTCTCATCTGTGAAAAGCACAGGCCCAAGTGGTGGACCTGACAATCCTGGTATTCTATGGCAAATGCCAGTCAAGCTCTGAAGTGCAGGGCTGTGAGCACACGGCAAACTAGGGGGAGTCTGGCCCTCATGTTAACCCCATGAATGCTATTTCTTATGGTTTGGTCAAAGGCATTCACACCATTGGCCCGCTGGAGATTATTTTGTATGGATCTGGCAGTTCTCATCCTGTTCCTCCTTGAATTAATGAGTAGAAACCGGTCCGACTGATGGGTTAAAGACCTTCTACGGCCTTGACCAGCTATCCTAGAGTAACTGCCTGTCTCCTGGAATCTCCTCCATGCTCGTAAGACTCTGATGGGAGACCTCTGTAGGGTCCAGGTATCACCTAATGCCACCAGTATTGACAACAACCTAACCCAAATGCAAACTAGTAAAAGAACAGTCAGAAAGATAAAGAAAAAATGGCTTCGACCTGTAAAACCATTCCTGTGTTGGCCGATGTTTCATTGTTGCACCTCTAGTGCACCTGCTGCTAATTTCATTAACACCAAAGCAGCTGAAAATGTTTTGGTGTTAGCTGAAAAAAACCCTCGTGCTGCTTAAGTGACCGGATCAATATCCTCGATGTTTAAGTGGCTTATGCTATACTCTGATTAAAAAGGGTTCCTTTAATTTTTTGAAGCAGTCTATTAAAAGATAGTTGTAGGGGTAAATAACAAATAGGAGCAAAGCACAAAAGAGAAAGTGGGCAGAAAGTACGGTGCACTGGTTTTAGGTAGAAATAAAGGAAGGACAAGGGAATGAATCGGGTCAGAGAAGGAATATTCACATCTACTGTCTGAATAAACAGATATATCCCTGCTGACCTGGACTGAAAGAACAATCTCTGAACAGGTTCAAACACTGCTCAAATATTACACATTCCCTTTGGAAATACAACACTGGGACAATGCACCACATTTACAAAAAGAATAAAAGCTTCAATGTTCTTATGACGTCCCAAGTCGAGTCTCTCTGAGCCTTACTTACTGTGGAGTGGAAGCTGAGCTGAGACAGGTTGTTTCGAGGGGTGAGCTGCCAAGTGTTCTTCAAGTTGAATCCCACTGCACTGGTATGACGCGTGGTGTTTTCTGGCGTAGTTCGTTCTGGTGTGGTTGTTGTGCGTTTATTTGTTTCGCTTAAGGGGGCAAAGCCACGAAATGTGCTCTGTGTAAGCCGCACTGGGCCATCGTAGATCTGAAAACCTCGGATTGGGAACGTCCTGCAGTGGAGATGATGAGAAATAATCCACAATTAGGCAGGACAATTGATGGAATATATAAAACCAGACTGGGGTAAACAGTCATCATTTACATGGGTTACAGGACCATTTTAGTCATGAACTGGCAAAACCCAGCTGTGTTAACATTAGCAATGTAGATGTTACAGTCAGTGCAAGACAGCTGTGATAGCTATTTTAAGAGATTTTTAAAAGAAATCCAGAAAAAATGACCAAACAGAAAAAGAAATGTACTCTTTACCCCGGCAAGAAATAACAAGTGTCACCAGCAACAACGGCAATTAAACCGACCGAGCCAGATGTCGCAGGGCACTGAAGAGGCCCGTAAAATGATTTTAAAGCTCTACACAGTGGCCACAAACACACTGATTCTTGAAACTCAAATACAGTAATTATTTTCCAGTGTCCTACTTAAGCTCCTCTTCTCTTGTATAACAATATCTGTAATAAAAGAGACAGAAAGGAAAAAAAAAAAAAACCACATGGAGACAGCTGCCAGGAGATCCTTGGGGCATTGCAACACCAACAAATTAGGACTTACCACCCTGTCTGATTTGGTATTACAGCAGGACGAGTCTCTTGTGTCACAAATGGTGCTGGGCAGACTGCTCATTAACATCTGGGTTGTTCACTTGTGTCACACCCTACATATATAACCCTCTAAATAGGACTGAAACTGTGACATCTACCTGAAACTAAAGGGAGCTGTGTTAAAGGTCTGAAATGGTGAAGAAAGTTCCCTTTCCTCTTATGCAACCAAATTCAGCATGAGGCATTTCCTTCCTAAGAACTGCTGTGCGTGATGCCACCACCATTTTTTTTATAGACTACTTAAATATCATTTAATTTCACAATCTCACTATCAGCTAAAAGCAGCTGTAACACCTTCATCTGTCCATCTTTTCAACAAGTCGGTTGCCTTGCTGGCTTCTCTCTTCCTTGTTTGTTTTCCCAGCCTACATTTCTTTGGCAGCTCTATTCCCTGAAATTCCTGAGAAAAGTCAAGTTTGATTTGGACTTTTGCCTTAGCACTCCAAATATGTCTTTCCACCATTCATTATTTAATCTTTCACTTATTACTCTCCCCTCACCTGTTTCTAGGTAGCGTCCTCATTTTTCCGTCAATTCCTCCCACGCCCCAGTATTTATTCTGTCCTCCATTCGTCCCCCTGTTCCGGCTCTCGCCCACAAACAGGGACTGCGTCACCTCCTGGCTGGAGCCTTCATCTTTAGGGTAGCTGCCATCACTGGAGAACAAGGGATAATAACTAATTAGTTAATTATTAATGCAATCGTTTCTGTACTTTGCAGGAAGAATAGCCACCTTGTTATCACATCACTTAGAAGAAGTTAGCCCATCCAGCGGGACGACAATAAAAACAAATAAAGCTTAAAAACACAGTGAAAGAGTGATTTAGACAAGTACACACCTGGCAAAGGACAATCCCACTCCATTGTCGGCAAAGCTGTTCAGAAAAACGAATAAGAGAATAATATGTTAAGACATGTCTTAGAAAATGTTTTTTTGTTGTGAAGACATCCTTCCTTTATTTTCTGACCCTCGGTTCACTGGAAGACTTGGAGCAAACTGCCAAACCAGCACAAAATGAATCATAGCTAATGAGATGTCTCACCCAGAGTTCTTGATGATAATGTCTCCACCGCGTATCCACGCCCCCAAGTCGTTGTTCTTGAAGGAGATCAGAGTGTCGATGACAGCTGCCACCCGAGGACGACTAGGCTCGGCATTTTGGTGTGGGCGAAATCTAAAAATAATTCAATAAAAATACTTTGTGAGTAAAAATACTTTTCTGATATTTTCCTTGGGATTTTTCGATGACGACATCAGTTTCTTTGTAATTATTCATGCTTACCACAGTGTCACACCAACCCCACCACTTCCCCATTTTAATTTTAGCACATATGGTACTCGTGAAAGTCAATGCACTAAATAACATGCAAACACACGCA
Source organism: Pelmatolapia mariae (assembly GCF_036321145.2). Taxonomy (NCBI): domain Eukaryota; kingdom Metazoa; phylum Chordata; class Actinopteri; order Cichliformes; family Cichlidae; genus Pelmatolapia; species Pelmatolapia mariae. Next base: position 18,541,914 of record NC_086237.1, on the reverse strand, counting down.
AATTATACATAACTGACAATGAGATTAAAGGTTTAAAACTCCACTGTTGAATTGCTGTGCTTCATCTTTAGGTGGCAATATAGGAAAAGGGCATAGTGGCATTAGTCACAAAAGGTTTCTTTCTTCCTGAGAACATAAATGTTCTTAGAAATACTTTTATAGTGTTCAAAAAAAAAGGGGGCTCATGTTCCTTTTGCACCCTTATGGTGGCATTTCAGGCTGTTATTTTTAAAACCTTGTCAAAAGCCAAATCATTGCTCAAGGGAAATTTTTTTTTACCCAACTGTGGGGCTAGATGAAACCTCTGAGAACAACATAAAACACTGGAGACGTTTTCTAACAACTGTTATCATATCTTGCAAATACACAACACAAATCTTCCCGTGCCTTCTGCACTTGAACAACATTTAAAATCCCTCCCTTCATACTTGTGCACATAGACCACAGTGCGCAGTCTCGCTAGACACATTTTTTCCACCTAGCTGAGGGCTGTATTCAGGTAGGCAGCTGCAGAGTGGAAACTATCTGTAAAGTCTTGTTTTCTCTGTCAACACAAATCTGACAGACCTTCCACTAAAATGCAGTAGCGCACTATAAAGCCATCTGTCTATCCCCGTCAGTGGCTACATCCCAGCTGATATTCAACAGCGAGCTACAAATACCTTAATTCATGCAGTTTGTGACAGTAGCACTAAACAAACAGTAGATAAGTAAACCACAAATACTGAAATATTTACACAGAACAACTATACACTATGACGCATTTGATAACCAACCGCAGACTCTTAAATAGTCTGCTTGGATATGTGCCAAAAATCACTTCCAGGTCTATGCATTTGTAACCACGAGTGGTCAACATGCCCTTAGCTGTAATACTAACAGTTATGGAAAACTTAAAGTATCAACAAATCTCTTTGCAGTCTGTGTCTAGACACATACACACCTGGCACTGTTGTCCAAACATAGGTATTCCCGGGGGTCAGCAGCAGTGGCATTGGTGGTCTTCACCCCTTTGTCGATGAACAGCCCTGCCTGGAAGGCATGATTACAATAAAATGCAGTAAAACCACAAGTACAAATGGAGGTTTTCTGCTATAGGGACATAAACAACTCCACTAGTGTATCTTCTGGTGTGGAACCTGATACGTACTTAAATGTAAAGTTACAGAATGAAGGCCGTACATGTGTCTAAACATACGGATTAGTTTTCCCTGTTAAAATAAATTAAGCCTGTCTGTGTTTTTTTGTACATGGAAACCTGGCCTGTGAGTTGGTCTTGTGGTATAACCGAGGCATAGTCTTAACCTTCATGGCTCCTTCCTCTGTAAGAGAAGCTGGACAAAGAGCTTACAGTTCACCTGCCCGACTTCTGTCATTACAAAACAGAGCACCATTGTGGACCCTACTAGTGCGTGTGTGTGTGTGTGTGTGTGTGTGTGTGTGTGTGTGTGTGTGTGTGTGTGTGTGTGTGTGTGTGTGTCTGTCTATTCCCATTTTCTAGCAATAACTAAGTAATCAAACAGGGATTTATGTGCAATGTCATTTGGAATACAAACACTGTATTTCTCTCGTCCTTGCTAAAGCACAGAGACACAAAGTGACAGCACAGCAAGAACTTGGACTGCATAGTGCACAAAAAGCAAGACTAACAATACCTTAAAGTTGGAGTGTACACGATTGTTGTAAAAAATCCCCAAAGGTGTGAGCTCGGCCTTGGTCTCTGGCACCAGGCCATGGGAGTCACCTGTGGAAGAGCTGTGGAACACAAACCAAATCCCAGCATCCTGGAAGAGAAAGTAGAACAGAGAAACAGAAGATAACCATGACAAACTAGAGGAGTAGGAATTTCATTATCAGCACTGATTTCCAATCAGCTGGTGGAACATAAAAAACAACAACAACAAGTGCATCTGGGTGAGTGTCACACTATTCTCATGTTGATGACGTCCTGCAGAAAGATTAAAGTTCACAGAAACTTACTGGCTTCTTTAAGTTTGCAGTCCAAAACAGACAGCCTAAATATCAGAGACATACCCCCACTGTTAAGTAGTACACAGCATAACCCCTGTGGACCTCCGAGCAGTTTGTACCAAAATAAAATTGAGCCATTTCTTTTTTCTTTTTTTTTTAGCTTTTATATTTAAAGGTCTTACCATTTTATTGCTCCATCCATCAAACACTAAAGACTGTTAAATCCCCTTTTTATTGATGGATAACTTTTTATGAGCATGAAGGTCTTTAATTTTATGTAAAGTTCAGGAACACCAAAGCCAGTGTAGCTTTACTTTTTTTTTTTTAATAATAGTTAATCTATCAATAAGGACTCAGTGTTCTACCCTTGGTGACATGTTTCCTTAAATCACGTGGAGAAAGTTATTTTTCTTTCATAGCTCTGATATTATTACCTGAGAACCAGCTGCTGCATTACTGATGAGGTTGTTGTTGGGGTTGGCGATCCAGAATGTTGAGACTGCCCTGAAAAACAACCACAAGATTACATACACATGAGAGGACAGAGATATTAAAAAAAAGGAGTATCTTGGCAGATCATAAAATATGATTAATAAGAAGAAGACAGAGATCAAAGAAACCTGTTAGATTTCCTAAATTCCCTCAATAATCCACCTCTCCAACATAAACGCTTCACAGGGAAAGCTCAGCCAACAGACACAGACACACACGTACACGCTATCACGCTCTTGGAAACAGACCTTTCTGCTTCCTCACAGAGGCACTTTTCTTGCTCTTGCTATGACATAAAAACATCCCATGGAGAGGGGAGGTTGTTATTTCCCGGATAAAACCACCTTGCCAATATCTCTCTCACACAGACCATCTGTGCTTTCTCAAAATACGTCTGCACCACCACACATGGTTTCTCACGGCTGACCTCTGATCAGCCTGAGATCCTGGCATAGACATTCATTTTAATGGGTATGATTTGTTCCACTTTCAATCTGAAATGCAGGCATTGCATTTTTAAACATGGAAATCAAATAATCAAATAACCCTTTATATATATATACCTATACTCTGTTGGTATAAATAAAAACAAAGATGTTTCAATGAAATGAAAGTACATTAAAAAAAAAATCCCACTTAACACACAAACACGTATAAAAGATGAATAAGTGGTTTTATCCCAGTACGAATCTATGATATCTAGTAAAGGAGTAATATACTGTGACTAATCAGACATGTTTTTGATGACAGAGTGGAAACGTTATGCTGATGCCGATGTGATTCCTTATATCTGTAACCACAAATGTACATCATCGTCCTGTTCTCTTACTTGCACTCTGTACTGGGCGAGGGAGTGTAGCCCTTGTAGACTTTGTCCTTGATGCTGAGGCAGAGGGTCTCATTGCGATCGGTGGGTAACAGAGTCCCAGGTCGGGTCAGGAGGCCAAGGTTGTGGTAGAAAGTGTTGCGCTGCTCGATCCCATCCTCAAGGAAAAAACAGTGGCCCAAGGTGTCGTAGCCAATAGTGTCCTTGACCTTTTTCAGAAATGGAACACAAAACACAAAAATTAAGAGAAAAAAAATGATTTTTAGAGACTTTTAGACTACTTTTACAATAGCAGCTATAGCTATGTTAAGAAATAATCAAAGATATCTGTTTTGCATTAGAGCAACAACCTCCTTCACACATTTCAAACAGGCATATAAAATCTTTTTGTGTCCATCTTCTCCGTCTTTGCAGAAGTTTTCTTTTTGTTGGTCGTTTTTATTTTGTTATGTTTTGCAATGTGATTCAAACTTATGTGCTGCAGAAAAGAACTGCTGTAAACCAATTTTAACTGATCCAGGCCAGTTCCATGCAGCCCATTATATGTTCCTTTTCCTGTATAATAAAACGGAATGAAATTTAACACCCCAAAGGAGAAATACAATATGGCCCAAACGCGAGATGTGCCTGTCTCCTTAAATAGTTAAAATTCCGGAACAATTTTCCTCTTACTGCTGAAGCTTTGGTATGTAGAGAAAGACGGTAGAAGATGGTCAACAGGAGAATACTCACAGGGTCATTTCAGTTTTTCTTGTTTACCTTCTGGTGCCAAGTCAAACAATGACATGCACCATAAATGAACTCAATTTCCTCTGTACAGTTAGGCCCAGAGCTTCAACGATGCGGAGTCAAAACAAAAATAAAAACAAACCTGAACCCTTCAGTCACTGACCACATACAGACAGTGTGATTTAGCTGAGCTAAGTTAGTACCTGTGTGAACATGTATAACTACATTTATCCAACAAGTACAGTGGTGTGAGAAGTGTTTGACCCCTTCCTGATCTCCTACTGTTTTTCATATTTATCACACTTTTGATCACAATTTTTAATATTAGACAAAAATAACCTAAGTAAAAATAAAATGCAGTTTCTAAATGTTGATTTCATTGATTAAAGGAGACAAGATATCCAAACCTACCTGGTTCTGTGTGACAAAGTAATTGCCCTCTTTATAATCATGAATTAACTGTGACTAAGTTCAGTTTAACTAAACACACTCGGGCCTGATTACCGGCAGACCAGTTAGAACCTGTCTGACAAAATGAAACCAGTTAAAAGATCTTGAAAAGCAACACATCATGGCACGATCTAAAGAAACACCTAGGAAACAAAGTCAACGACATCTGCCAGTCTGGAAAGGGTTACAATGCAATATCTAAGGCTTTGGGACTCCAGTGAAACATGATGGGAACTATTATACACAAATGGAAAAAACTTTGTGAACAGTGATGAAGAATCGACAACTCATCCAGAAGATCACGAAAGAACCCAGAACAACATTAAGCTTCTACATGTTTCGCTTAAAGTCAGAGTTTGATTCATCAATGAGAAATAGACTGGGCAACAATGGCAGCCATGGGAGAGTTCAAGACAAAAACCACTGCTGACCAAAAAGAACATGAAGGCTCGTCTCACATTTACCAAAAAACATTTGATTATCCCAAAGACTTTTGGGAAAATATTCTGTGGACTGACGAGACAAAAGCTAAACTTTTTGAAGGTCTGAGTCCCGTTACATCTGGCATAAAACTAAAACAGCATTTCACATAACACCTCATACTAGCAGTAAAATATGGTGGTGGTAGTGTGATGGTCTGGGAATGTTTTGCTGCCTCGGGGCCTGGAAGACTTGCTGTGGTAAATCTAACCATGAATTCTGCTGTCTACCAAAACATCTGTTTTCATCAAAGAATCTGTTCGTGACCTCAAGCTGGAGTGCACTTGGGTTCTGCAGCAGGACAATGATCCAAAACACACCAGCAACTCCACCTCTGAATGGCTTAAGAAAAAAAAGGAGACTCTGGAGTGACCTGAATCCGACTAAGATGCTGTAGTACAAGTGTAAAAACCAAGTTAATGTTCGAAAACCCTTAAACATGGCTGAATTACAACAATTCTGAAAAGATGAGTGGGCCAAACACCCCCCACAGTGCTCTAAAAGACTCAATACCAGTTATTGGAAATGCTTGATTGCAGGTGTTGCTTCTAAGGGTGGCCCAGCCAGTTATTAGGTTTAGGTTCAATCGCTTTTCACACGGGGCCATGTAGGTTTGGAATTTTTTCCCCTTAATAAAACATCTTCATTTAGAAACTGCATTTTGTGTTTACTTGTGTTATCTTTGTCTAATATTTAAATGCGTTTGATGATTTGGAACATTTAATTGTGTCAAACATACAAAAACAGGAAATCAGGAAGAGGCCAAACACACCACTGTATATAAAAACTTCTACATCTTTCTAAAGAGACTAAGATATTCTATAAGTGTGAAAGAGATGGAACAGGAAAGGTTGAGAGTGAATATAAAGGAGATGGGGAAAAAGAAAGGAGGATGCAAGCCTTCACAGTAATCAGGCGTTGGAGGACACAGTTGATGAGCTTTGTGACAAACCACCAATTTCCTACAATATGCTGCTCATATTAACACTGTGACTCATGTATGGTTTTCTACATTCTCACATACAGTGACATATTCAACACATTTTAAAAGGCTTTACTAACCAGCAGGCCGTTGGTGGCGTGGATGGTGAGACAGCGGGAGAAGGAGTGGTGTATGGAGAGTCCGTCCACGAAGGTGGCCTCCGCGTAGCCTCCCTTCTGGTCGACATCCCCACACATGTGGAAGTGGAGGGGGTAGCGGCTTTTTCTAGCCTGCTGACCCATGTTCTTTAACTCCACGTAGGACAGATGCACTGACGAGAAGTTACTGAGAATCTGTAGGTGTTGAGGAGAGAGTGTGGGATGCGTTTTCAATACAATGAGCTCCCACCCACGACAAAAGCAAATGACGCCGGGCTTGTGGTCCGCATAACAAATGCTGGCTGACTAATTAAAGTAATAAATTAAACCGTTACAATTGTCTGCGTTCGTCAGTGACCTCACTGGGATATAAACTTTAGCCCATCTGGCACCGCGCTCTGTGAGTCGAGCTGTTTCAAAACCCCTGATGCTGATGAATAAGCCGTGAATTACAGAAGCATAAATTAAAAGTTACGCACGCACAGAGATGCGCACAGCACATAGTCACACATGAATGCATACAAATTAAACGATACAAACAAATGTTCAGTGCTGTCTAGGAGGTCTTTTTTGTGGGTATGGCAAAATCAGCAGGATCTGGTTTCTGTTAAGAAGGTATTGGCCAACCCTTTCAGCTCACTGAAACTCAAGTACGCACAGTAAACACTGACCCTCACCCTCGCTTACATAAACACACACACGAACTAATTGTTTCAACAGTAGATTCCACTCCACAGAGTCAACCTGACTTAAAATAAGAGAAAGGGCAACTCACTGGACAGCTGAATTGAAACATGAAACACATGGTGCTGAACTGTGCTAAACTCGATTTGGCAGACATGACAGATGGCTTTTTGCCGGCATAGAAGGCCTAGTTACAAAGAAAACGCTGACTTTTCTTTTCTTTAAAGAAAAAAAAAAAAAGCTTCATGTGTCTGTCTGGTGTACTTTGAGGTTACAGTTAGAAAGCTGTTAACATGGAAACAAAGTCTTTTGTTTAGCACATGGGGGGCAAATTACATAGACTCTGAGGAATGTTTACGTCCATTTGCCACCAATTTGAATGAAATCATACAAAATTACAGTGAGCTCACTGACTACACTGGGACCCATGCTAGACAGCAGAGATAAATCTACATGTTTAACCCTCATGTGCCCGCTGCGTTTGCAGTTTGTGCTGAGCCTTCTGAAGAATAGTCTTTCATATAGATTCAAACTTGACATGAAGTGAAAGAAAAGAGAAACAGTGTGATGGTAAACAACACCTCTCACTTAGGCCAGTACACAAATGTAGAATGTATGCACCGTTCATCTTCACAGTGAGGAAACTGTCAAACAGACTCTGAATAGCAACCTTTAACAGGAAAGTACAGTCATGCCAACTCATGCAGAAAGATCGGCACAAAGTAAATGTGCAATAAATTTGCACACACAGTCTTGTTTTCATATCTCTGTGGGGACATCTAATTGACATAAAAGCTTTTTCTAGCCGCTTACCCTAACCATCAAAAATGAATGCCTAATCCTAACCTTTAGCCTAACCATAATCAAAACCTAATTGTAACCCTGACACTAAAACCACATTTTGAGTCTCAAAAATGCCTTCAAACTCATGTCGACAGGCATTTTGTCCCCACTGTTGGTCCCCACAAGTATAGTAGCATTCCAATTTTTGGTCCTCATAAAGATATCTAAACATGGTACACACACACACACGTACCTTGATGTGGCCTCCAAAGGTGTCATGGTTGTAGAACTGACACATGTTGTCTCCGTAGCAGGAGTTTTCCATTTCTCCATAAATGAGAATGTTTCTGGATAGGAGACCCACTTCGGCACGCATGTCGATGCCATCTATGATCTCTCCGGTATGGTTATACTGAGGCTTCCCTGAGCAGCACAGACAGATAAAACTAGAGGTCAAAATACTACAACAAGGAGAAATTCTTAAAACTCTTAAAGAAAAATATGTACAGAAACCATGAAACGGGTGCAAGTTGTTACTTTGTGTGAAAGCAAATTAGAAGTATGGCGACAGAAACATTTAATTAAATATCACAGCAACACGATTTGGTTTCTGAGGCGGGACAAGTCATACTAAACACTACAATAACGGCTTGCTTGTGTTTAGATGATGCATCACCTAGCACCCTTTCAACTGTAAACCACATTTAGCGCGTATGGCAGCTCCCGCTCAAACATTAACTAACCACACCCCAAAGAGTACCCACCAAACCAACAGACATGTAAAAGCAAAAGTAATCAAACACGTATGAAACATCATTCATTCATCAACGCACAAAATACTCTCTGCCACAGATGATATGTGGCAGCTCAGACTTTCAACTGTTCAGCCTTTCCTGGTAACAGAAACCCTAAATTCAGCCCACACACACACACAAACACACATAATAACACACCCTTCTCTCCAGGAAGGGAGTTGACAACAGAGGAATGAGATCAGGAAACATGTCTGATAGAGAGATGGACAAACTGCGAAACTGTCAGTGTAGTTTATTAACTTAACAATAGAAAACAGGAGGAGGTGAAGAAGGGGTGATGCATCTAAATCCATAAACCACCCATAAACCGCCCCGTGGTTATAATAAGATGGCCCTGCTTTTAAAAAATAAGCTGACAATCTCTCCTTAGCATTTTCCAATAATCTTACGTCACCATAACAGCTGAAAAGGAAATGAGATCCCGCTGGACCGAAGAATTAATGGCCCTACATCTACTAATCACATTTATTAACTACAAAGGAGCATAAGTGATTTTTCACTAGTCTTCACACAGGCTTTGTAAAATGAAATGTTTCTCTACATCAGTTCCTATTTGTACTGTTTGTGACAGTAGCTCCCAAACACCAAGAAATAACCCCTCAGGGCAAATACTGACACAGCTGAAGAAACCAATGGCCTTCTCTCTCTCTCTCTCTCTCACCTTGTATCTTGACCTGTCGGCTGTTACAGTGAGGGCAGGGCAGCAGGGTAAACTCTTCAGCCTGGTGCATTGAGTAGTCCGTGCTGGCAACTACGATGCGATCCCCTGGTAGCCATGTCTGTTGCACTTCATCCTGCAGGTTTAGCACCACCTGGTCCACAGCATCCACCTGGAAGCCTGCAGTCGGGACACCTGAGGGGTACAGAACAATATTGGATTTTAAAGGAAACATAAGGTCCAGCACAGCACGACAGAGGGAGGAAGACTAATGCTTTGTAGTCTTCTGCAATTAAAGAAAACATTGTTTGACTTCTAACACAAGACTGTTGACATAAAGGCTTTCCACTAGAAGAAAAAAAATGTAATCTATAAAGATAACTACTGAAGGGAGTAAAAAATTAATGGCTCCCTGTTGAGAGCGAGCCGTGAGTTTGTGGCATTCTCAAAAAGTCTTTTTAAAATAAAAGCCATTTAGAGTGTCACACATTGATTCATTACCATCTTATTTTGAAATAAATAAATAACCAAGGGCCAGACTGCAGTGACCTCACAGCTCATTATGGCAACAAGTACAAATACCCCAGCTAACTAGAGCTTATGTTCTAACTGCTAGTTGGCCAACATTAGCCTGGTCACAGCAGGGTAAATGTCTTCTTTAGCAGGTATTTCTTTGATGTTTCTGCCTTATTTTCCCACTGGGTATGGTTTTCAGAGTATGGCACGTTGCACTTTACTTAAGAATTGAAAAAGGTCATGGTAGAAGGCAAAGGTCAGAGAAAATAATAATAAATTGCCATGCACGCATCTCTACAAAACTGTGTTGTGAAAAAATTCATTTCCACTGAGAACTAATTCTGACTTAAGCTTCTCAAAAGTTCACGAGAAAGCAAGAATTAATTAGGAATAAATACCAGAAGTTGAGATTACATGGTCGGCTTTGGATTTCGTTATTTCTTACCGGTCTTCCACTCGCTATAGGCAGTGACCGAGAAACCCACTCCATCAACAGTGGTGAAGTTCCGTCTTGCCAGAGCTCTTCCTCCTGTGTCATGGTTTTCGTGTTCCCTAACATCCTCCGAGCATGATGCATTTCCACCGCCTATCACGGAAACCAAAGCCCACGCCTGCCTGGAAAGACCAAAGGAGTTAAAAGGAAGGTCGCAGAGAAAATGGAAAAGAAGAGGAAGTCATGAGTTTCACATTATTTTCGAAGAAATCATTAAAAAAAAAAAAAAAAAAAAAAAAAAAGAGCTTAAAGCCTAGCTGCAACTAATGATCAACACCCATTACTGGTTCATTATCACATAACTACTTTTAATAATGTTACCTGTGCATATTTGCTTAGTCAGTGATGGTGTTTTAAACCCTGTACTTTAACCACATTCTTACAGACTTACATAAAACCACGTGTATTGAGTGATAAATGCAGCTGTAGCTATTTCCACAGACAATGCAAATTGCAGACACTGTGCTCATTGACAAAATCAAATGTCTGAGATAAGCATGAAGCAGGAGAGTGGGTAAAAAGCAAGAAAGTGAATATCAGAGAATGTCAAAATATATTAAAGCGAAAAAGTAGAAAACCAGCGGATATCACACAAGTCAGGGGATTATTGAAATAATTAAGGGAAAAATTTAGGAAGGGATGGGTGGATGTGTTAAAGCTATATTTTTTTTTTAACTTTTGTTCCAGGTCCTCCCTATCCAAGATGCCAGGAAAGCTTATTTTAAATGAGATTACAATGATTCAATAAGGAGAGGCTGAAATCATTTGAGCAAAGCAGCTCGAGGGTGTGGATGGCGTATAACACTGGCTGTGCTTTTGAGGGTGTGCGATCTAAAATAAGACAGCACAGTATGAGACATACAGTCTTGGATATTTCAAATATCATGCCCTTAGCTTCTCAAGAATGGCTTCCTGCTTTTCTCTTTTTTCCCCCTCATGAATACCAAAAACATTTCATGGCAGCTGCTCTAATCTACTTATAAACTTTAAAGATTTTATCAGGCTGACCACTACGCCTGTCAAACACAATTTACCATTCATGCAACCCGTGGAACTGTATCTGGGTCGGCAGTTGTCCATCCAGACTCAATCAAAGTGATCTTGTTTCCACCGAGCCGTTGCTTGGCTCATTGCACGCGGTAAACAAACCCAGAGTCAACTCTATACTTAACCTCTTCAGCTCCATTTTATCTGGAAGTAAAGGGGATCTACAGCCAAGCCTGCCACTCATGTCATATCTGAAGATGACATGATATAAGATGATTTAAGTGCGTTAATAATGCCAGTGTTTACCTAAAAAAAAAAAAAAAAAAAACATCTCTTAATATAAACAGCAGTTTGTACTCCAATTCACCAAAGACCCTCTATCTGTTTGAAATAATTCATCTTGCTGGCATAATCACAGTCTTCTACAAACGTGTCATTTTGTAGATGTGAGTCACTGTGACATGGAACAGCACACCTCAGTGATACACAAACAGGATCCATCTGGGGCATCCACTCTTGTCTTTCATTAGAGCCACAGCGTGTGACTTTCTGCAAACTGACCTGCTGCTGCCTGTGTGCATGTTTGCTCAGTAAATCAGAGCTGAGTCAGATGGTTAAAGACGCAACAAAGGGAGGAAAAAAAAAAGGATCCTTTTTTTATTATTATTATTTTCGTCATACCCTTGATTTGGTAATCAACCTTTGACAACATCATTGTTTAACTGGAACTGCTAATGTGTGGGGGCCAGAGGTGAACTCACTATAGACCACTATGAATGTGTGTTTCTCGTGTTTGAGCACTGTCCTGAGACACTGCGGTTAAAAGACAGAGGGGTCACATGCATAAGCAGCGGCTAACAGATTTGTGCATCGCTGCCAGGAAGGATGGGCGGACCCACCAAAATAAACCTGTGGAAATTAAATCAAATATAAGCTGGAGGTCACAAGGTATGCACGCTGGTAAAGCACTGACGCAAATGACAATAAACTGCTGAGAAAATCTGCAACACCACTCCCTCCTCTATCTCCACGAGAAGGCATTCATTATAATGCTTAACCCTGTAACCCATCTCTCACAGCCACAGCAAAATAAACAAACAAAGCAAAAAACACTTTGTGACTTGTGTGATTTCAGTACATGATAAACTGTAGTCTGAAGCTATAAAAACCAACAGTAAGAGGATTAGAAGAAACAGTCTTAACGCACAAACCTAACTTCCAACAACTACTTCACGCGCTCTATCGTCTGATCCTGCCGCGCCACTCTGGATTCGAGGGAAACCGCTTCAAAAGTCAAGTCCTGAGCCACATGCTCCAGTGTGGTGGCATTAAGGTTTTTGGGCAGCCATGAACTCAGTCTAATCATGTCTTTTTGTTAGTTTTATAAGGCACCACCTCATGTGACCACGACTGGACCTGGTCCTTCTGAAGGGCAAAAAAAATCTCCTTAGTTGCCACATTTTTGTACAAATCCTGGAAAACACTGTGCATGACCCTGTTATCCTGTACATGTTTCCTTTTTCTGGTGAAGCAGTGACACAAAGGAAACAGGAACTACGACTGATTCAAGAGAACATCCTAAATGAACAGAAAGCCAAGTAAAAAAAAAGAAAAAAAAAAGGCATTTTTCCAGGGATGCTGGATGTGAGACAAAAAGCTTGAGGAAAGTATTGATGCGTCAAAGGTGACTGGGTTTAGTTTAACTGGTGACCAAAAACACACAGATGATTCACAGCTTTTGCGGCAGCGTTTACCTGTACTGGAGATCCAGAACAAATCTGCTGCCGAGTTTCTCTTTGATGACCTCCCTGATTTTTGGCACAAGATTTCTCTCGGCAGAGTCTCCCACGGCGAGTGTGACAATTCGGCCCACCGGCAGGGAGCGAAGCAGCTGGGCGAGCCGCTGGCTGTCGTTCTGGGAATCGTACGTGTCGTAGCGTTCGGAGAACAGCAGAGCAGCCGTGTCCTGGTCCACCACGCGCAGGTGGATGCCTCGGCTGAAGTTTCGCTGGAAGGCATAACCCCCCGTGGCCACCCCAGACGCCGGGATGCTTCTGGTTAACAGAGACCAGGAAACTCTCTCAGTCCCGTGTACCTCCAGAGTTCCACCGGCCTTCACGCCAATGAACTTGCGGCCAAATGCGGGGACCTCGGAGACAGCCTCACTGTCGGAACGGCCCATGAGAGCAATGGTGGCATGGGAACGGTAGCGACATTTGGGCGAACCGATGTGAAGGGCACCACCTTCTTCTATGAGGATGTGATGTGTTCTCAAGGTTATGTTTTTGGAGCCGTCGTGGCTGTCTGCAAAAACTACCCGACCTGTGAGAAGTCAAAGAAAACACGTTTAGTTCGTTCTTGCTGTATGTTCCATCCAAAAGTTCATAAACTGAGCTTTAATAATAACAACAACTGGGTTACTGTGACTCAATCTGTGTTACATCTCTAAAAGCTACTTTACAAAGATCAGACACCTTGTGATGTGCCTACCTCCTGATTGGATGGTAAGTGAGCGTAAGGTAGCAGAAGCATCCAGTCTAAACAAATCTCCTCTCCTGACAATGACAGCCCGCTGTGGTTGGTGACCTGGATTCCAGCTACTGAGAGATGGGTTGTGATCTGGGCAATTCTCTGTAAATATGAACAGAAAGATGTACACAAAGATGTTTAAAATCATATAGAAATGGTTAAGAAGCCTGGAAATTCATAATAAATAATCACCATCTAACTCAGGACCACTTCTGAGGCTAAGGACGAGGATAAGCGTGAGGAAGAAAGCCCCCAGCGAGACTCCACAGCAGATCAGAGTCTTCTTTCTTAGCTTTTGCTGGAGCCTCTGCGCATCCTCCCTATGCTGGTTCTCTTCTGACAAGGTGACCCTTGTTTGTCGCCCCAGCGGCGGGCCATGAGGTTTTATTGGTGGAGGCGGAGGCGTTTTGGCATGTGGCATCGAGCGGACTGGAGCCACTCGTCCGGGGACATAACCTGGGCACCTCTGGCTGCCCTGAGGTGGAGGCACAAAGACAGGGAACCTGCTGGGGCCATCACTCGTCGGCATGGTATACGTGTCTGCTACCTGAAAGAAGATCGATGAGAAAGAGGGCAGAAGGAGAATAAGTGGCAAGGACTGTACGCAAAGCATCAATAATTTTGTTTCAAATGAGCTTTTACTTATGGTTGATTTACAGAAAATTTTGAAAAAGGACAATTTTCTGCTGTCTGTCACACCCAACTTTGGAAAAGGTCATATACAAAATCAAGTTTCTTGTTGTACAGTTTGGTTTGTATTTTAATATACAGACTGTTCAGCTGGAAGCACAAAGGTACCATCAGGCCGGCTTAGTGTTTAAGGATGAAACAAGGAGAAACTTAAAAAGAGGTCAAAGTGAAGGAAGACAATAAAAACGTGTAAAAACAGTGGGAGGTAAAGAAATAAAACAGGCTGATTCTAAGGATACGGGCAATAACCCACAAAGCATCTCACTCCAGGACCCCCAGGTAAAGATCTTCAGAGTGGCACTCAAAAGCACTATTAATCTACTCCTCCAGACAAGTTTGGCTTGAACCAGCGTGACAAGGGCTGCTCATGTCCACAGTAACGAAGGAGGTCGTGAATAATGGATCACCGCATTCTTCAGACTATGTTAACACAGCCAACAGATGGCACCAATTACAGTAGGAAGGAGGAGAGCGCTCTAGTCCCAGTCAGTCTGTGCTCAGGAGAAAGTAGCACAAAGCGAACCGAAGACATGGACGCTAAGTCGTCTCTCACTCAAGAGGACATTAAATCAAAAGTATTTTTCCTGCGTCAAGGAAATTCTGTGAAACTCCAAAGACAAGTTATCAGGAACTTAAAGGAAAACAAACCAACATTGTAATTCATTTTTAACTCGCTTTATTAATTGGGGTTTATTTACTCAAAAAGAAAAGTGTTTAGATCCTCAACTCCTGTTTTGGTGCGCGTTCAGTGCCTTTACTGTATGAGGACCAATCATGCTTACTCGCTTAGTCATTCCCCCCGAAGCTCTACTGTGCGCCAGGAAAAACTCTGATTGGCTTTGAACAAATTTTCCTGGAGACTTGCTTTCATCTTATAGCCTTAAACCAAGCCTTTATGCACAAAAATGCACAACTTGAAGCGACGAGGACACTCCCTGTTGTTCTGTAAAAAGATCTGACCCATGTCCCACAACACAGTGGGTCATGGGCGTAACTAAAGTACACACAAAGATGCAGAGAGAAATATGTGGGCACACCTGCACGCACAAACACGCAGGGGTAGAGGACATGAGTGTGCAGAAAAAAGGCTAATATAGCACTTTTTGTAAACACAAGTGCTCACTGTAATAACATCGCTGCTTGCCCTTTCTAGATTTTTTTAAAACAATAATGTCAACAAGTGCACATTTTCTTAGAGAAATTAGTGATTGTGATCATGGGTATCTTTTTATATATATATATATATATATATATATATATATATATATATATATATATATATATATATATATATATATATATCAACAACAGATTGAGCCAAATCAAACACACCCCAAAAATGATGATTTTAGTCTTTAAATCTATCAGTGCTTCACACCAGTGCCAAGCCACAAACACACAAAATGACCACTGTCTTGACAGGCCATCTTGTCATCATTTTAGACCAGAGAGCAACAATAAACCTCTTCTACGCATAAACAAAGCCGTGTAGGAACAATCAAGGACTGTTCAGACAAAAGCTCAGTCATTCATCTAAGCTTTAAAATAAACTGGGCAGAACAGCAGGTGGTTCGCCCACTTCAACTTGAAGTATCCCATTACAATACCATTCCCCATCTAAACATAAGATGGGGAATGAGTCTTCAGAAGCAGATCTCTGGCTATGTTTTTACTTCAAATTCCAGACTTGTTCTGTTCCTGGAAGTTAAGCCGATCACAAGCCTGCAGACCTCATGTCTTCACTACTGACTCGTTCTCATATCAGCCGGACTCTGCAGCTACCGAATATCAAACAGATGTGTGAGGAAGCATTTGGGCCACACCATCACGCATTCCTCGGCTGTAAAAATCACCCTTTACTGTAGGGTTACTAACACTGACGCCATGTGTTCACTTAAAACTGTACAGAGGGAGTAACAACAGCGCTCACAACCTCTAAATAGCACGCGTCCACACTTGTTCTGTGTGCGGACCTCGCTGTGTAACACTGAGGTTAATGAGGATGCGTTCAATGAAGGATTTCACTATTTCTGGACTTTAATTTTGGCCACCTTCCTTTAAACGTGTACTTCCAAATGGCGTGTTACCGAGTTTCCACAGCAAAAGAGGAACCCGAGAATAAGAAGCATGAAATAAAGAAGTGAGCAAAGCTGGAAAAGTATTCATTATTTGCAGCTTTTCTTCTGTTTCGCCGTTATAGTAGCTGGTGAATGGGACACGTAGCAGCACGCTTTGAGAAACTTTTAAACAATAGCTTAAGAGTCAATTATGACTTTTGTCGTTCACTTATAATAAGCCTTGTACCCCTTTTCTAGAAAGCAAGCGTTGCCTCAGAGGTTCACAAGGTTAAATTCTCGACGGACGGACACAGGCACAATGTAAAAGCGGCTGGCCAGGCGGACGGTGGGGTCTTACCGTTGGAGGGACTGTCCTATTCCTCTCCCGGCTCTGTCCATTCGCTCTCTGCCGAGCCCTGAAAACGTTGCCCCAGCGGTGGTGAGACAACCAGATAAGTTCTCACCCTGACAAGTCTGCGCTTTCGTGTCCCTTCTTATATACCCTTTGTTCACATGGTGGTTCTTTTTCTGCTGATAGGCTGTCTTTCTCCCCGCGATCAGCCTCCGGTCCCACAGAGAGCGAAGCAGGCGCGGCTTTCAACCGAGGAAGACGCGATGCGTTCAATGGCTGTCGAAAAGTTTGTAACAATAAAACCCACGAGAACGGCCTCTCTGGGCTGAAATAAGAAACCGGGGATAGTGGAAATAACGTTGCAACTCAGCTGTTATTATTGTTTTATGAAGGAAGAACATAGGTTCACTTTCCAAGGCCCATTAAACAGCAGTCGCTGCATATTATGGCCGCATCGAAAGACCTAATCACTTTATACTAATTTTCGACTGGATTTTGCAACACGAATTTACACGTGATTGTTGCCCAGAGTCAACATTATTAGATCAGGACTTTAAAGAGGCATTGCTATGAAATCAGACCGATTAGGACACTGTGCTGAATAAGATGATAGTTTTCACTGGCATTCCCTGTTTCCTTCCTTAATGGTGATGGCGACTCAATACTGAAATGTGAAAGGAGACTATGGTACAAGCCCCGAGAAATATAATTGCCTATCCTGTCGGCTCCCACCTATGCTATTGGACCATATGAATGTTATTCTTAATAACCAAAGCCATTGGATGAGAGCAAGGCTAGGAGCAGTATACGCACTTATATTTTATCTAACTATTCCCATCTTATCCAATTTTCTACTTCGTTATATTTTATATGAAGATAATATAGTTATTCTTCAGGTTTTAAATGTAAACCTATTGACAGATTACACGATGCAACTCTAGATAAATATAATTAATGAAATTATCTGTAATGCTGTATGTCCAAAGTGATATACAGTATATACATATGAATCAAACACGTGACACACTAAAACAGGTGGCAAATTTCTGATCAATTATTCTGATAAAATAACTATGATAAATGACAATGATACATTATTCGGATAATTATTCAAATTTCTGATAACAACAACAAAACACTTCAAAATGAACAGTAAAACCCATGTTTGAAAGCATTTTAACAAATTATATTCAAAGACCGATGAGCACCAGCATAACCAATTTTGTCCTTGTAATTCTGCTATAATTTAAAAAATCATATAATTACAAGCTCAGGCTATCACTAAGCTGTTCTGTTGTGCCTGGTGAGATTTTACTTCTAATCTAAACATTTTCAAATGTGACAGGAGTTACTTTCTTATGACTTTAAGAACCAAAATTATTGTCTCTCCGAGGAGTCACTGAAGGGTACACCAGAAGGTGTATTCAGAGGAGGGGCTTTAAAACCTCGGACACAACGCCACCCTCTGGTGAGAATGGAGATATACTTTTTTGCCAATCTCCCTGCTTGGCAGACAGGAGGAAAACAAAGAACAAAATGTT
This sequence comes from Pelmatolapia mariae, assembly GCF_036321145.2. Taxonomy (NCBI): domain Eukaryota; kingdom Metazoa; phylum Chordata; class Actinopteri; order Cichliformes; family Cichlidae; genus Pelmatolapia; species Pelmatolapia mariae. Next base: position 18,523,781 of record NC_086237.1, on the reverse strand, counting down.
GAGGTTTAATATTTCAGCGTTCATAAATTGGAAACTCGGATGTGATGACCAATTTATAAAAAATATAAAAGTCAAACAAAATATGATGATTCCTATATCTTTGGCCATAATATTTTCACTTCCAGACTTCTCTCAAATTATCTCCTTTAACATCCCTTATCTGCAAATTTAACTAATCCCCTAATCCTACTGTTACTGTACTAAAGCAGCAGAGATAACTTCTTGGCCTACAGCACTATCAAGTTTGTGTGTTTTCTCTTAGTCAAGCTCTCACTGAAATATTATCTCTCCACTTTGATCTGGGGAACAAACACACTGTAGAGAACAAGGCAATCTCCAATAGATTTAAACATTTAAAAAATAAATTTAGAAAAAAATAAACCATGAAATACATAAAGTGTGACATTTATATATACGCGCATGTGTATATGAAGTAAACCTGGTATTTGTAACACACACACACACACACACACACCCCTCCTTTCTTGTCCTTTTAATTTTACCTAAGATAAGATTACCTTTATTAGTTCCACAGGTGGGAAATTTGTTAAAACCTGTGGTGAAGATCGTTCTTCATTCCAGTGTACTTACAAGTTATTAATGTATATGGAAGTATTCTAAAGGCTCTCTCTCTCTCTCTCTCTCTCTCCCCCCCTTTTGGCACTTCACTAGGGTGGTCAGGAATATGTCAGGGATGACTTCAAACTCCAAAGAGCGCCTGAAGCCTATCAGGGGGACCTTAAAATCAGAAGGCACAGATACCAAATATGTCAACACCTCAGGAAACCTGAGAAAGGGCAAGAAATATAATAAATAACCAGGGGGGAAAAAAATAGATTGGGAAAAGACATGTATGAACTGGAACCAGGGGCGGGGGCATTGAAGAAACCAAAGCTTCTTAAAAATGAAGGGTAAAAAAGATGCAGAGAAAGAAGATACAAAACAAACCGAAAGACAAGAGAGAATTTGATAAATAGGAAGAAAAAAAAAGGGAACCAAGAGGAGAAAAAGAAAAAAGAAAAAAAAGAATGAAAGAATGCTGTTGGGTGTGGATTTCCACCCACAACAGAAAACACAGAATTACACAACTGGAAATGCAAAGTCAATCCAAATAAATATATGCATAAATCATCAAGAGCCAAGAAAGGCAGTCAGTGATAGACCTAGTTGCAGGAACAGGGTAACCGGTAGGGTTTCTTAGAAGGTCTGTTGAACATACAGGCATACCAGATGTCCAAAACCACGCAGGTGGATGACCCCAGAGAGACAGGCAAAGGCAACACTCCCAATAAGATGGATAGGAGATGGTTACCAAACCCCTCTGGAGGCCAGAGGCAGACTCAATCGTGAGGCTAACTGGAAAGGCATCAGTCAGAGCTTACTATGGAGGAGGGAGGACGACAAGACAGACCGTGTGACCTCGAGGAGAGATGCAGGGCAAGCTTGATGCAGCAGCAATCAGGAGTCCACCAGGGTGACATGCAGGGGTGAGGCTGGGGAGGGGTGAGGCAGAGGAATTGGGCTACACAAAGACGCAGATAAATGCCAGGTGCTAGTCAGCTCTGGAGATGGAGCAGGCACCAAGCTAGTAGGCCTGACTGAAATTAAGCTAGCACATCACCTCTTAAAATGCTTCTTGGCAGATTCGGGTCTGCTGGGTCCATTGTGGCAAAAACATAGAGGACCCAACTGCAGGGCAGAGAAACTAGATACAAAATTCAAAATCCTTATCACGGTTTCACTCCAGGATCACAATTTCAAGCACAAATTAGATTGTTTGTCAAATACCATTTATTTCCTCTATCCATGTTAGAATGACTTTATTAATGTTACTACATACAGCTTCTTTTTGTATTGAAATATGCTATACAAAATCAAATCAGACATGACTCTTGTCAAGGTGAGCAGTACAAAGATCATTTGAAAAGCCAAAATTTTGGCCTAGTCTCCATCATATCAATAGTTAGAGAACTACGAAGAAATACAGTTAATAGGTTAATAGAAGACAAAAGCTTGTAAAAAGAACAGGTTTAAAAAAAACAAACAAACAAAAAACAAACAAGTCCAGTACACAAATTAAAAGTTAAAAAAAAAAAAAAGAAAAGCATGATTGACTTGTTTTCATAACAGACCATCATGAGAAATGATGGTTCTGATCTAGAGTCGTTTTCTTCTTCTCAACCTTTAACTAATCAGACCTGAAGGTTTACAGTAGCACCCTTTAGCTTATTGGTTCATTTAATTTACTAACAAATTCTGATCCATCTTTCTAAACACAGGCTCAAGTGCAACCCAGATACTGGGGGAAAACAAACAAAAACAAAAAAACAAAACAGGAGGAAGCCATTGGTGACATGCAGCTGCAAGTTGACATTGGCTTGTCTGGGCACTGAAAAAGAGCTCATCTTGCCTCACTCGGCATTAAAAAGCAAATGAATATCTCATGCAAACCAAAAGGAAAACCTGTCCATGACAGGCCTTCAATGTTGAGCCACTCACACTGACATTATCCACTGTCCAACACTCCAACACAGACAGGGAGGATTTTTCAGCTCAAATGTATGGGAGGACTGAAAACACAGCATTGTCTTTTTTCTTTCCTTCTCTCTTTTTTTTTTTTTAAGACAATGCTGGAAAAACTAGCCATTTTCATAAAGTTCACCATTCCTGATTGGCTTTAGTGGTTTACCTCTGCTGTCACAGTAATTACAGTATTGTCAGCAAAAAAAACAAAAAAACAAAAACAAAAACAAAAAAAAAACACAAGACAAAGATGTGATCCAGGTACACCAGAGATTTGTAGCTATACACATTATGTAACTTGACCTCTTCAGGCCCAAAGGCAGGAAATAAAACACTGTCAACACTGAGCTTCATGACGACTACTACACATAGACAAATGGGTAAAATCCAAAATCAAAACAAAAAGGTAGATGGCATTTTGTCGACAGACTTGCCCTGCATTTAATTTCGTCAAGAAGAATCGATTTCATCAACTACAGTGTAGTAAACTGATCTTTTACCAACAATACTTCAAGTCAAACTCTGATGTAAGCACTGTTCCAGTGTGAGGAAATAACCCACACTTCCTTGTTTAACAATGTACAGCCCCGGCCTTTAAACCGGCTACATACAATAAGCTGCTGACAGAGCCTCGTCTTGTGCTGTATTTGTGTAGACTGTACCACTTCAAAACTAAACAGAAGTGGAGGATTCACACAACTAACGAAGCTTTGGAGATGGTTCTAGACATGATTTGTAAAAGTACACTTCCTTGTATTCCTAAATCTCTGCAATGTATCATACTACACATTTGGCAACACCGACACAGAGGGGTAATATGTCAGTTTGTCTTGTACAGTTCTTCAGTGACAGCTGATACGTGCAATATTAAGTAGAATATTAAAAAAATATATATAAGAAACAGTACTCAAAAAAGAAAAAAGAAGAAGAATTCATGGTGACTGCAGTGTGTCGGACCAAATCTGACTGTAGAGTCAGACTGAGTTCAGTTGAATTTGAGTGAGTCTGGTCCAGCACAGTTTGTAGAAAGTTTCTCTGTGGACCATGTCCTTCACAAAAGGCAGCAAAAATGTGGCACATATACATACAGTCATACATGGCAAGTACACATGGTATGTTGCCTGTGCACACGTCTGCTTCCCCTTTCATTCACACACAGAATTTCACAATGTGCAATTTTCAACATGATAAAAAGAAAACTTAAAAAAAAAAAAAAAAAAAAAGGATGAGTACTTCTAACTTCACAGCTGCAGCATGTGGAGTGGACGGTGTGGGCAAGCCCAATTTATGGGGAGTCAACCATCAAAATGTTGGTACAACACACAACTTCTAGTTGAATTAGAATAAAATGTTGTACCCCTCGTTCATCATTCGGCTTCTCCTTAAATCTGGGACGGCGTTCTCCTCTTCCCTCTCCGCCCTTTTCCCCCAGCTCCTTTACAAGTTGACTAGCTCATGTGCAACAAACTGCTTCAGTCTCTCCAGGTACTGTCCATAGAGCTCCACGTCGTTGTGGCCGGCCCCTTCTACCCAGAGCGGCTCCACTGGGCGCTGACAGCGTTCATATAGTGCCAGCCCGTGGGAGAAATCAATGACCTCGTCTTCTGTACCGTGAATCACGAGTACTGGTGATGTTACCTTGGAAATCTTGTCAATGCTTTGGGGAGGGAGGGGGGGAGAGAGAGAGAGAGAGAGAGAGGTAAAAAAGAAGAAACAAAAAAAGAAAGAGGAAACATGTCAGAAATAGGGAAGTAAAAAACACAAAAAAAAAAAAAAAAAAAAAAAAAAAAAAGAAGGGAAACAGGTGCTTAGTTAATGTTCTTGCTACTAAAAGTATTCTCTAAATGAATGAATTAAAACAATTCATTAATTGAAAAGGAAAAAAAAAGGAGCACAGCTAGTTTCCTGATTTTACACCAGGGGGAGCTATCTGCTTTTTTAAGGACTCTCCTGGGTGCTTAACTAGGAAGAAAGGTGGGTGGGAGGAAGGAAGGGGGGGGAACACCCCCCCCCCATAAAACTCACTTCCTGAATTGCTGTCTTATAAATAAATCCAGTTTTCAACTAAGTTGTGTGTTTTCCTTGGTTAGAAAACACCATACAGTGCTGCGTTATTAAATGCATGTGAGGCCGCAGCCCTTTAAGTGAATACTGTGTGGCAGATTTAGCCTGACTTCCACATATGCCATCTGTCCGTACGGTCCACTCACTTTGGGAAGGCATCAAAGCAGTACGTCTTCTTGGTGTCAGGGAAAGCCACTCTCATGCCAGAGGTGAGCGGGGAGTGGAGGATGACTGCAGCAGTCTCATAGCGAGAAGCCAGGTCTACAGAGGGCACGGTGCCAATGCTCTGACCATACACGATCACATTCTCTGGACGGATGCCATACCTACAAGGAGGACAAACAGTACAGGAACATCACCCTCTGCTTATCATGAATAGGATATTTACACTACCAGTAGCTGGATACATTTTGTGTGCTCATCCAGACACTGGCAAACATCCAGTTGGGCCTTCAGTTAATTACAAAAAGCAGCTTAGCTGGCAAAACAAAAAGAGCAAATGCTTTATTTTGGATTCCACTAGTTGGTGTTAAAGGTAATTTTCTTGAAGTGCTTTTTACAAATCAGAAAATAAATGCGTTCAACCTGCCAGTTGACTCTTGTTGTGCGCACCCCCCCCCCCCCCCACACACACACACACACACTGCTCCACAAAAAAAAACAAAAAACAAACAAAAAAAAAAAAAAAAAAAAAAAAACCCCACACACACCACACCACAACAAAAAAACAAAACCACCCGTTTGCCAAATGAGGCTCACTCATACACTGTTATCAGTAAAAACATCATGTCAGGGACTCTGTGATTACAGTGACTCCTAAAACAAGCACACCAAGATGTGATAAAGCTATAGCTGAATAAGTCGGTCTTTCTGCTGCTTTTCAAGGCAGCTTAAAAAGAGGACCACCCCTAATGTCTTGTGATTCAGAAAGGGGGGTGGGGGTGTGTGAGAGCAAAAGAAGCTGAAATAGAGCAAAAGAGACAGTGATACTGTATTTAGGGTGAGGGAGAAATGAATATGGGGGGGGGGGGGGGGGGGGGGACGACATTCCACAGCTGATTACAGAGAACGTGACCCACTCTTGCTGGCGACCTGAAAACTAGTCTGGGAACACTGCATTGCTGTCTCCGCTGCTGCACTGCTGGATTATGCACGGCAACGTCACAACATGACAAATAAAGCTCTACTCTAGTATTAAAATTAGGGACTTCAAATGAACACTAACATTAGAGCCTTAGCTCTGCAGCACTCCTATAATACACTGATGACTACACGAACACCAAAGTCTAGCAGCGCTTTAAAACGCTGTGATGGATTAACATACTTACACCCTTTGCAAGAGAACAACCTGCAATAATGTAGGGTTGCTGCTATTAAAGGTAACAGACTTTAAGTGCAGGGTGAAGTATTAAAAATGGAAATGTACACACAGGCGCAACAAAGTCTAGCTTGGAGACAGTCACGAGCAGCAATATAGGAACTGTTTATTATTGGTATCAGCTGGTCTTTACCCAGTATAAATAGGGGTGAAAAGATTGCTAATGCTTTTCCCATGCAGTGCCAAAGGCTGATGCCACAGTATTAACAGCAACTCGACTGTCAGCTGACTGCAATGTACACAATTCGAGGAATGAAAGCCTATCTTGGTTATACAACACAATATAGCTGCTTAGGTAACAGACGAATTGTAAGGACAAGAACAAAATGTCAAGTCTTTGTACAAAACTGTAGAAGAATGACAGTGCCCTTTCTGATGTGGCAGCTTCTTTGGAAGAAAAAAAAATTGCCTGAAACTGAACTGAAACAGTTTGAAAATTGCCAAATTTGACAAATGGATTATTAAACTAAAAAAAAAAAAAAAAAAAAAAAAAAAAAAAAAAAAAACCTCACTATAATCAAACTGCCATCCCCCTCAACCGTAGCCCTACTGAAGAAAGGCCATTTCTCAGAAGCTAAAAGCTAATATAATGCTAAATATTAACCTAATTGCCTGATTATGAGAATTTTTGGCAACAACTTCTGTTATTTATGGCATGTTACTTTAGCTTCAAATTTAAAAAAGAAAGAAACTGTGTAAGGCAGGTTTAAAAAAAATAAAAAAATAAATTTAAAAAAAATCTGAAAACCCATCATTCAGCTGGACTGCTGAGAAACCTCCAAGGGCAATGGCCATTTAATCGGGGCTTCTGATGTAGCCAGCAAATAACTGGGCCATGACTTCTTGTTCCATCCTTCAGTCACTGTCTGTAAATGGGATGGCCATGGTTTCAAGACTGAATTACAGCAAATGCAATTTCTCTTTAAAGAGCAAAATGTATATACAAATCTGTGTACACTGTTCAGCATTAATGGTGCACTCACAGATGTGAAAGCTACCCTTGCTATGTATCCTAATGCTACCACATACGATCATGCATACAGGCTTATGAACCCTAATCATCCTATAACAGCCATCAATGGGCCAAAGAGCAGGGAACACCCTGGAAGAGCCTACCGCAGAGCCAATACAGACAGAGATAGCATTCATGCTCACAATTACTCAAATGGTAACATTTATAATCACCAGTTATCCCAGCATATACCTCTTTGGACTTTGGAAGAAAGCCAGTGTACCTCGGGAGAGCCCATGCAAACAGGGTGAGCACATGCAAACTCTGCACAAAAAGCCCTCAAACCAGGAAGCAGGAACATCTTGCTGTGAAGCGACAATGTTAAACACTGGCCGGGTTTAGGAACCTTAAAGGTGATAACTACATTGACTGTTCCCTAGTCTTTTTATTTAGTTGCTTAAGTCCCAGTCCCAGCCAACAACACACTCCACTGCCTTTCAGCTTGCTCCATGGTTCCGAGTTACACACATCCCCCAAACCTTCAATTTAGTCCCTTGACACAAATCCATTCTATTATGCATCACGTCCTCCCTCGTTCCCCTATTGTGTGTCTCACTCCCTCTTGACCACCCACCTCTTGCGCATTGAAGACCAAAAATACCCTCCTTCCACAGCCGTCACCATCACAAACATATGTTCAGGAAGTCCTGCGCATATGTACAGCAATTTTTAACAGATTAGAGTACCATCTGCACTACAGCAGGGGAATTCTTCACTGAAATGCTCAATGATCCATTATTACACTTTGTGTACAAGTACATAGGGGTGATGTGGACTGAAGTCAGTGAAAGTGAATTAAATCTATTAGTATGTGAGGACATTAAGAACAGTTTGTTTCTATCTGTGCTGAAGAGAACAGTCAGGTGAGCAATCAAACTCCACCCAGATTACTTCATAGATAAAGCAGGCTTTTGTCTCCAGGCAACCGGTGGTATTTAAAGGTAAGAAAAGCAAACAAAAAGCATCGAGCTGCCTTCCTCGTGTCTTGATGCATGCTGATGTTTGGGAATTTCTCCCCTCCATTCATTTCCAAGAAGATGGATAGTGCTTACGACCTGGATCAATAAGATGATTGATGAGGAAGTGAGTTTATCCTGTTTGTTTTTATTGGCCACAGTGTGGAAACACCTCGGTCTGAAAGCTCAGGCATTGGTTGCTAGGCTACCACTCAATATTAGACTAGTAGGATTGACTGCTGGCATGCCTTCACCTCCAAGGCAAAAGAAAACGATACAGTGCCACTTCATGTTTAAACACACAAATACAGCAAGGAATTGGACCAGAGGCCTTCATCAACTACTCACCCTCTTTTGGCACTTGATTTCACAACATATAGTTTCATCGCTTCTAAAAGAATCTTTTTCATTCATCCATTAAGCACACTCCTAGTGTGATACTGGAGGATGTAAGTGTACAACCCTGCTGACTCACATCATCTCACCCACTCCCAGCTCAGGTGAAAGGCGTGCCGTATCCAGTGAGGCATGGGAGTGTTTTGGTGGCAAAGGCTGTGTAGTTGTGCTTACACTGTCAGCAAAATGACGGGTGGCTGGCCTGTCATACGACTACAGTAAAGTGAAAGCAACCCACACGAGTATTTGAATACTCAAGAGGAGGTGAATTTGCACATTGCTGAATCATACAGTGAAAAAACATTGAAGGATGCAGAAAAACAAAAAAGGAGAAAGTGTCGGGTTACAGTGTTCAAAATTCAGTCAGAAAGGAAACGCAGACCACTAGAGATGAGAGCTCATTTCTTCTTAAAAGCTGGAAGCCTGATCTAACATGAGATACAAGCACGAGGTATGTAGGCAACCGACTAATGTGAGGCCATGCAGAGAGGCCTTTTGATGTGATAATGCCATCCAGTCAATTCATGTTCAGCGAGGTCAAAAGGCTGAATTGTACTCTCCATCACATAGTCAGTCAATTATAAATCTGGCACAGCCCTCAAGATCAGGCAGAGAC